>NC_143193.1:5415000-5723500 GCF_051530095.1 Phoenix dactylifera
AGAGATCTTCAATCCATTATTCTTTGGACTTGTCGAGTCTAGCTTTTAGCTCTTGAAAGATAGTCCGATTTGTCACCTCCGTCTCTCCGTTGGTCTGGAGATGGGCGACCGAGGTGAAGCGATGGTCGATGCCGAGTTCGGAGCAGAATTTTTTGAAGCGAGCATTGTCAAAATGTTGGCCGTTGTCGGATATGAGGATGCGGGGGAGTCCAAACCTGCAGATTATTGATTTCCAGATGAAGTCTCGCATCTTAGGCTCGATGATTTGGGCCACTGGTTCAACCTCGATCCACTTGGTGAAGTAATCGATGGAGACGATGAGAAATTTTTTTTGTCCGGTGGCTTGGGGTAAAGGTCCCAAGATGTTGATTCCCCATTGGGTAAATGGCCAAGGGGCACTGATTGAGGTCAGCGGAGCTGAGGGTCGACGCTGAATGTTGGCGTTCCGCTGGCATCGATCACACTTTTGGATGAAGTCTACTGCATCTTTCTGAAGTGTAGGCCAATAATATCCCTAGTGTAGAATCTTATGGGGTCTTACCTCCTAAGTGGATCCCGCATATCCCCTCATGTACCTCTCGCATGGCATAGTCCGCTTCCGAGGGACAGAGGCATCTGAGGAGTGGAGATGTCAAGGATCTGCGGGAGAGTTTGCCTTCGTATATGAGGTATCGAAAAGCCTGGCGTTTAATTCGGCGTGCTTCGAGCTCATCGTTAGGGAGGATCTCATTCTGCTGGTAATTGACGAATGCATCTATCCAGCTTAGCTCAATTTCAACGCAGAGGACTAGTTCAAGCTCCTCGGTGCTTGGTGCTTGGAGGTACTCGAGCATTGTAGTCTTCAGGAGCTCGCTTATGCGGAAAGTTGTCAGCTTTGATAGTTGGTCAGCCTTTGTATTCTCTGCTTTGGGGATGTGCTGGATGTCGAAGGTGTTTAATGTGGAAGTGATATCTCGCACCTTTTGGAGATATTTTTGAATTGACGGCTCCCTTGCCTCAAAATCTTTCAAGATTTGGCTCACGACTAGTTGGAAGTCATTGAAGACCTTTAGGCTTTTGACCTCGATCTCCTTTGCCAGTTTGAGCCCGGCAATGAGCGCCTCATATTCTTCCTCGTTGTTAGAGGCAGAAAACTCGAAGCGTAGGGCTTGTTCCACGACCACCCCATTCGGGCTAGTAAGAATGAGGCCTGCACTGCTACCCACCGAGGTTGAGGAACCGTCCATGTGTAGATTCTATGGTTGCTCCAGGGTATCCTCTTTTGGTGTAAGCTCGGTCTCGGGGCCATTTGGTAAAGTGTACTCTACTATGAGGTCAGCGAGCACTTGTGCCTTGATTGCCGGCCTCGGGCGGTACTCGAGGTCAAATTCTTCAAGCTCGATTGCCCACTTTACGATTCTTCCTACACGATCCGACCATTGCAGAACTTGTTTTATGGGTTGGTCGGTTAATACGGCCACAATATGAGCCTGAAAGTACAATCAGAGCCCTCGAGCTGAGATGAGCAGCGCATAGACCGTCTTCTCTAGCTTGGAACACCGGGTCTCTGCATCCCGTAGAACTCAGCTGGTGTAGTATATGAACTTTTGATATTTGTCTTCCTCTCGTACTAGGACCAAGCTCATTGCTACCGGGGAGACAACGAGGTACAGGTAAAGAAGCTCGTCCTGCTGGGATTTCGTGAGCAACGGAGGGGAGGCGAGATAGCGTTTGAGCTCTTCAAAGGCTTGTTGGCATTCTTCGGTCCATATGAAGTCCTTCGGTCGTTTGAGAATCTTGAAGAGCGGAAGGCATCGTTCTGCTGACTTTGAGACAAACCTTCCTAAGGCCGCAATTCGCCCGATGAGCTGCTGTACTTTTTTGACCGTCCTCGGTAGCATCATCCCTTGCAGTGCTCGGATCTTTTTTGGATTTACTTCAATTCCATGTTGAGTCACCATGAAACCAAGAAATTTGCCCGAGGTGACTCCGAAGGCACACTTCGTGGGGTTGAGCTTCATCTGGTACCTTCTGAGGGTGGAGAATGCCTCGTCGAGGTCGGTTATGTGGTGCTCGACCATCTGGCTTTTTACCAACATGTCGTCTCCGTAGACCTTTATGTTCCAACCTATCTGGTTCTTGAAGATTTTGCTGACCAGCCTCTGATAGATAGCCCCGACATTCTTCAACCCGAATGGAATCACCTTGTAATAGTAGAGGCCTTTGTCAGTGATGAAGGTCGTCTTCTCTTCATCTTCGGGCGCCATCCGGATCTGATTATATTCCGAGAAGGCGTCCATGAAGGTTAGCAGCTGGGGTCCCGAGGTAGAATCGACGAGTTGGTCGATCCTAGGAAGGGAAAAGCTGTCTTTCGGACAAGCTTTGTTTAGGTCGGTGTAGTCTACGCACATACACCATTTGCCATTAGCTTTTTTTATGAGGACCACGTTGGCGAGCCAGTTCGCGTAGGAAACTTCTTGGATGAAGCCGGTCTCGAGAAGTTTGTCGACCTCCTCGGCCGCTGCCTGCTGTCGTTCCGACACGAAGCTCCGTTTCTTCTGCCTCACGGGCTTATAGTTTGGCTTGACCAGAAGCCGATGAACCATGACCTCGGAATTTATCCCAGGCATATCAGTGGGCGACCAGGCAAATACATCTATGTTGGACTGGAGAAATTCAATCAAGCGATCTCGGTCGTGAGGGCTTAGATTGGAGCCGATCCGGACGGTCTGCACCGGACGATCTTTTCTCAAAGGGATTTGAAGGAGAAGCTCGCCAGGCTCTGCCCGTTGTTTTTCAAGCTCGTCGCGTACTTCCAGGGTTTTGATGGGCAATGCCTGGGCCGAGACTTGGGCTGATGCTTCAGCTGGTTGTTCTACTCGGCTCGACGTTTCAATCGGTTGCTTTGCTTAAGTCGAGACTACCGCTCGGAGGGCATTGAGTCCTGGTCGGCTGAGGATAGCATTGTAGACTGAAGTCACGTGGACCACCAGGAAGTCCATCCTCACAGTGCTTTCTCTAGGGGCGAGCCCGGCCGTGATAAGTAAGGTAATTATACCTTCGACCGGGACCGAATCCCCGGTGAAACCGACCAGCGGTACGTTCATTTTTTGGAGTTGGCCCTCTGTCATTCCCATTTTTTGGAAAGCATCATAGAATAACACATTTTTTGAGCTTCCATTATCAACCAAAATGCGCTTTACATCAAAATTATTTACAATCATAGAGATGACCACATCATCATCATGGAGAGGTTCAACTCCTTTCAGATCTTCATCTGAGAACGAGATGGCCTCGGTCATGCATTGATGCTTCAGGGGGGCTTCTTTTCTAGCTGGTTCTTCAGTTGAGCTTCCTTCAGCAAGGCCTCCTCCTATGGCATTGATGGTGCCCGACAATAGGTCTGTTGTCATTTTGAGTTTTAGGTGGCGCGACATTCTCTGTTGCTGCTCTTTTCTCTCGCTTGTTCCACACGAACTGGTTGAGTATTCCGCAACGGATGAGCACTTCGATCTCGTCTCGAAGCCAGAAGCATTCCTCGGTGTCATGGCCGTCGTCTCGATGGAAGCGACCATACTTCTTAGAGCGCTGCCGAGCTTCCGACTCTCGTATTGGTGGTGGAGCTTGGAGATAGCCTCAGCTTTCTATCTCTATGAGTATCTCAGACTGAGTAGCAGTAAGGGAAGTATAGTTCCCCTACCTCCCTGGTGGTGTTCTCTACTGAGGTGGTGATCTCGGTCGGGGCCGTGGTCTCTGGCGAGGTGGACTCTTCAATCGAGGTAGGTTCTTCTCGCGGCGAGGTGATCGACTCCTTGGGCGGCCACGCTCCTTGCGATGCCTTTTCTATCCTTTTAAGAGCTGCTCGGCGGCGTCTCGCCGAGAAGCCATGGCTTGTTCAGCCTTGCATATTTTCGAGCTCGGGCCAGCATTTCCGTGAAGTCGGTCGGAAAATTCTTCTCGATGGAGAAGAAAAAACTGTAGGACCGAGCTCCTGTTTTTAAAGCTGACATGGCCATCGATTGATCGAGCTCACGGACCTCCCAAGTGGCGACAGTGAAGCTGTTGATGTAGTCTTTCAGGAATTCTCCTTTCTTCTAATTGATGTCGAAAAGAGAATCCGACGTTCATTGCTGGCGCCTACTAATGGCAAAATTGGCCGCGAACTACCTACCGAGCTGCTCGAAGGAGAGCACAGTGCTCGACTTTAGCCCGGAGAAGAGAACCAGAGCCGGACCGTTCCTCGGAGGGTTGTAGGAAAAGCCTTGCACAGCAAAGCCTCCAAAGATGCTTGCAGCGCCATGAGGGCTTTGTAACTCTCCAGATGATCCAGAGGATCTGTGGTCCTATTGTAGGGTTCTATCTGAGGCATTTTGAATCTTGGTGGGATCACTCATCCTCGATTAGGGGGAAGAAGGGTGACTTGGTAGTGAAGTCAGGGTTGCCCTCACGCCTGATTCTTTGATACCGAAGCGCCTCGACTCGCCACTCTAGTTCTTCAGCCTTCTTGTCGAGTTTTCCGCCTTAGGAAGTCGCCATGGTGGTCTGTTTTGGTACTGACTGATCGGGGGTTGATTTGGCTTTCGAAGGTTGTGGCCTTTTATCCTGGTTCTTCCTTAGCGGCTCTCTCCGAGGAGATGCTCGGGTTGAACCCTGGTGATAGCGCCGTTCTCCATTGTTGACCCTCGAAGAATCATGGGGATCTCGGCCTTGGGACACAGGTCCATTTGGAAGGAGCGTCGATTGAACATGAACCCGCGGAGGCGGCATAAGAGGGGCCTCCATGCGTTGTAGGCCTTGGACTGCTGCTATTAGTGTTTGGACTTGCTGCACCAGCATATTGAATTGCTCAGGCTGGATCTGCGGAACTTAATCTACCGGAGGCCTTAGCGGTGGATTTTGGACCGAGCGGCCAGGACTCGGTGCATGATGCCGAGAGGCATTAGAGGCTCCTTTGCTTCTCAGTCTCATGATCACGACTCGATCCCTTTCTCTAGCACCAACTGTTGCTAGAAATTGAACCCGAGGGTGACCATGGACCGAGGAGGAGGAGCTCCGGCTGGTGGTGCGGTGGCAGACGGCTGTCTCCAGCGGACTTGCAAGAAGCCTGTGGCCGTGGGTTCCGGTGCAGGTAGGGCTGCAAATGGGTCGGGTCGACCCGGGACTCGACCCGACCCGACCCGCTTTAGACCCGGCCCCGCGGGCGACCCGATCTGACCTGCTTTAGACCCACCCGACCTGAATTTTAGGACCCATCGGGCCGGGTCGGGTCCTAAATTTAGACCCGATCTATTTTTTGGGTTGGGTCGGGTCCACCCAATCTTGACTCGGGACCCGACCCAACCCGTTACTATATAAAGCTCCTGCCTTCCTGGCCTTCGACCTTCCTCTCTTTTTCGATCCCGTGCGGCCGTGCCCTAGATCTTGATCGCCTTCCAGCCTTCCTCTCTTTTTCGATCCCGTGCGGCCGTGCCCAGCAGCCCAGGTGCCCTAGATCTTGAGCGCCTTCCTCTCTTTTTCGATCCCGTGCAACCGTGCCCAGGTGCCCCGTGCCCTAGATCTTGAGTTGTGGCGGCGGAGAAGAGTAGACCGCTTCCGTGTGGCCGTGCTCGACTTCCGGCTCCCCATTCTGCGGATCTCCCTCTCAGCCTCTCCCCATTCTTCGGCGTCCCAAGGACCTTGCGTATGCCTGTACCAGGTGCTAGTCGCCTTTGTCTGGGCCTCTTTACTCTCTATATTTTTCATCCTGATATCTTGCAGATCGTTCCTAGAATATTTTGCTAATGCTATTCTTGTTCTATTATGATAATGGATAAGTAGATCTTGAGCTGCGGCGGCGGAGAAGAGAAGACAACTTTTGTGCCCGGTGCGGCGGTGCCCTAGATCTCCTGACTTCCAGCTCCCCATTCTGCAGATCTCCCTCTCCCCATTCTTCGGCGTCCCAAGGTATGTCCCTCCTTTGTAGTTTTTTTTAGCATAGGCTTGGAGGAGGTTCCGACGAGTGGGGCTTGTCTTGTAACAGGGCAACGAGGCCAGACTTAAGGTTGGGACCGAACTAGTGCAGCAGTGCTGAATATGGGATTATCTCAAGGAAACAGTACGAGTATCTTTGAGGGAAGATAATGATTTACTGATTTAATTGAAAGAATCAGGGTGACTTTTACTGCATGGGCTGGCCGAGTATCATTTTGGTTCTCACCTGGTCTTCATTTTTATGTGCACTATATTTTAAGTTTCTTAGTACTTTAGTAATCATATTTACCTCCACTTTATAACTATTTAAAAGATGCTTTAGTTATATGAATTACGCTTTAGTTATATGAAGTCTGTAGTGTCAATAATTTTGAACAGTTAAGTACATGACATGGCATTTATTTCAGCTTTCAGGAATGCTGAAATGTTGTTCATAGCTTAAATTTTGTAGATAAACTGATCATGATTTTTTTATGCGTGCAGTAACATGACAAACATTATAAAGCTTAGATTATATGCATCTATAAAGTTGCATTTTATGCTCATACATTTTTATTGAATTCTATGCAAAATATGTTAATGTCTACGATGGATAGCAATGAAAACATGGTTGAAGTTTCAAGTGTACTTCGTTGTGGTAGTTCTCAAGCTATAGAGCCTTCTAATACAGATACCTCTAAAATGAACAAAAAAAAGAGATCAGAGATATGGAATCACTATTGTGAGGTACAAAACCAAAAAGACAAGGCTAGATGCAATTATTGTAATTTTATTTGTTTAGCTGATCCAAAAAAGGGACAAGTCATCTTCACAAGCATACAAATATTTGTAAGGCAAAAAAATTTCATAATAAGAAACAGAAAATATTAATAGGCACTGTGACTTCAAAAGATGGTGTTCCGTTGAACAAATTAGTTTCCTATTCATTTGATCAGGAAAGAAGTCGTGAGGACCTTGCAAGGATGGTAATTCTACAAGAGATGCCATTTACAACAGTTGAACATCCAGCCTTTTAGATATTTATTAGGAACCTTAGACCAGAATTTCATATTGTTTCAAGGACAACATTGTCTTCTGATTGCTTTAAAACTTATGAAAAGGAAAAACGAAGACTTGAAGATTTGTTCAAGATGAACTGTGGAAGAATCAACTTAACATCAGACATGTAGATATCAAATCAAACATTGGGATATATGTGTCTCACTGCACATTACATCACTAATGATTGGAAACTGAAAAAGCATATTATCAATTTTAAGTTGGTTCCTTTACCACATATGGGCTTAGTCATTAGTGATGCTATAGCTAACTGTATTTTATCTTGGAATATTGAGAAAGATTGGGTTCAATCACTCTTGATAATTTGTCAGCAAATACAGTTGTAGCAACAGAACTTCAAAAATAATTTAGAAAAGATTTACTTTTGGATAGTAAATTCTTTCATGTGCGTTGCTGTGCACATATTCTTAATTTGATTGTGAAGGATGGGTTGAAGGTAGTGGAGAGTGCTATTCATAGGATCCGCGAAGCTGTTAAATATATAAAATCATCTCAAGGAAGGTTGGAATTATTTATGGGAATTGTGAAACCGTTCAAGATGCATGGTAAGAAAAGGATATGCATTGATGTACCTGCACGTTGGTATTCTACATATCTCATGTTAAATGACGCTATAGAATTCAAGGATGTATTTATGCGACTTGTGGCCCGAGATTCTAATTTTGAAAATGCGCCAACTAAGAAAGATTGGTCTCAAGGCATTATTATTTGTAACTTCTTAAAGGTTTTTCATCTTATAACTGAAGTTTTTTCACAAACAAAAAATCCACCTGCAAATTTGTATTTCTATGAAATTTGGAGAATCAATATGCTCTTGATTGAAGAATCTAGAAGTTCAAATGCAGTTGTGATGATGATGGCTTTAAAGATGCAAGAAAAATTTGACAAGTATTGGAAGGAATGCTCTCGCATTCTTGCTGTAGGGGTTGTTCTTGATCCAAGACATAAGATGAATCTTATTATTTATTGCTTTCAGACAATCCATGGTAATGGTGATCGTGCTTCATTTGAGATCAACAAAATGCATGATGTTCTTCAAACTTTTTATGATAATTATGCAATTTTATATGGCACAAATGTCTCTCTTGTTCAAGTGGATGAGAGGGTGTCTACATTCCAAGGTAGAAGAGATGAGAATCATTTTATGCATGGCTATAAAGAATTCATCCACAGAGTATAAGTTACCCAACTATCGAAGTCAGAATTAGAGACCTATTTGAAAGAGAAGGTATTTTACGATCTCTAATTTGGATGCTTACATTAAAATATTAGTCAATAATTCTAATAAAAATGACTTGCCATTTAATTTTTTGGAGCAGGTTCATCCATTAGAAGATCAAAATTTTGACATTCTACAGTATTGAAAATTCAATGAATCAAAATATCCAATATTGTTTAGGATGGTACATGATATCTTGGCAATTTCCGTTTCTACCGTTGCATCTGAGTCTGCCTTTAGCACTGCTGGTAAGATTTTGGATGATTTTTGTAGCAGTCTATCTTCGAATACAGTTGAGGTATTGATATGCGCACAAGATTGGCTTCAAGATAGCTTGCCTCATCTTGTAGATTCAATTTCTACAACATTCATAAAGTTTATCATGTACCAATTGTACTAGTGTTTAAAAACTTTGAGATTTTTAATTCATATTTTTTTCATTTGCAGATGTTCCACCTCCTCATACAAAATACAAGGTTGGAGATTATGAAACTGTTATTGATATTAATACCGATGATTAGCTTATGCTGGTAAGTAGTAACAATCATCTTCATTATTATGTTGACATTTGAATTCTCTCATTGGCATCATCTCATGTTGCTTCTTTGAGTTATGCAAGATGGTGGTAATCTATCTTAACTGATGTTCTTGATTGTTTCTACCGTGCAGGTGATCCTTTAACTGTAGTCGAATGGATGAAGAAAATTGTGGTTCATTATGCATGTTCTTAGTTATGTAATTCTAAAATTCACTGAATATGATGCTGATGCTATGATGCATCCTTTTGGATTGTCATGTGGGATTGAATTTTACTTTGAAAAATCCTATGAAAAATTGGTTCAACTTTTGAGCTTCATCCTTCTACATGAATATCTTCTCCTTTCCATTTTTGTACTATGTCAGCTCTTCCTCAGCTCTTTTAAATATTGTTTCTTTTTGAGCACTCTCCTTCTTAGCTATTCTTCATGCAGGTCTAGTTTTTAATGAACCCTAGTTTTTTTATTTTACTGGGATGATTGATGACATATTGACACCACTAACACATTGTCTCAGTCACCAGATTTTTTCCCCCTATATTTCCAGGTTTTGGATCCCTTGGTCTAATGACATCAGTACTGGTATGTTGGAATCTGGTATAGTGGTATTCATATTCTAAAGCAAATCTGGTTTCTTGTCTGTGGAAATTATTTGTCTTTATATTTCTGTATTGAACTTTGGTTTTATTAGAATCCATTCATGGTAGGAATTGCATGCCTGGTAGTTTTAGAATATGAATTGGCAAGATAGCATTGCACATGGCACAGTAACCTGTCATTACAGGGTTCGCCAAAAAGGAGGTGAAACCAGTACAAATAGCATTGCTTCAATCTTTGCCTGGTCACGAGGGCTTGCACACAGGTATCTTCGGCTTTCTTTTGGATTATTGTACTGGTTCTAACTGCAAGCACTAATTGGAAATATTTCTTTTTATTTGTTTTTCCAAAAATGTATTTCAAGAATTTGTTTATTTGTTTTCACAGTTTGTATTTCAAGAATTTATAACGTCTTCTTGTTTCTTTTGTTTGCTCTGGAGAAACTCGATCTGTATATCCATAATTTTAGCAGTCACCCAATTAAATAACCGTGTTCTACTTCATTAGCACTGTAGTTGATGAGAGCACAAAAGTGCAATCTACACGCTGCTTAAATTAGTATTACTGCTAACATATAACGATAAAATTACTAAGTTAATATTATATTTTTGTTTGGCACAGGTTAGTATAAATTAAAGTTTAAATGCGCATTTGGTAGGGTTTAGAGGGATGCATCATGGCCCCAAACCGCGCGGGCCCAATCTTGCCATGATTTGATCGAGCACATTTGCATCCAAACATCCGAGCCCGCGTGCGATCTCCCAATGATCCTCGCGTTCCCTTCTTTCCGGATTAGTACCCACACTTTTCCGGAATAGAGATTCCCACTCTCACTCATCATAAAGAAAAATAACTTTTTAACCTCCAATTCCATGAAGAATAGCTGAAAATATTATTCATTCCTGAAGTTACTATTCATGCTGAAATCACTGTTCATATGAACAGTATTCCGAGATGACACTATTCATATGAACAGTGTTTCGTGAAAATACTGTTCATATGAATAGTATTTGAGATGACACTGTTCATATGAACAGTGTCACGAAAAATACACTCTATTCACTGTTCTTCTTCTTCCTCCTACAGTGCATCACAGCCGTCCATCTTCTACGGATCACCTTGCAGATCAGATCCTGCGCTCGTCCGCCTCATCCGCGTCAAAGCAGGCTCCAGCCTCCTCCGTGATCCATCCCAGCATCCGTGCAACTTCTTCCATTTCCAGCACCCGTTCCACAACGCGTCTCAGCTTCTGGATTAGCAGCCATTCACGTGCAATCCTACCAACGATCTCACGGTGTCCTCTCCGGATTAGCGTCCGCATCACAGCCGTCCTCTTCATTCGGAAAGCGTCCCAGCTGGGATGCGCATCATCGCCTCCCCCACGTCCGCCGTTGTCCCCCATTTCAAAAATCTTCCCACGATGCTTGCAGCCCCGCGTCCGGATACTTCCGTTTCTCGCCATCAAGGAGCCGCTCCAGCCGCGTCTCAGCTCCCTTCTACATCCTGCGACCCCCTCTCCGTGATCGCTGCATCTGCGCCGGATCTTCATCCACGATCAGCTCCCAGCGATCACGCATCCTCTCCACGTGCTCGCTGGCTGATGGGACCTATATAAGGAGGCCATCGGCAGGGGACGAGGGGAGGAGAGGTGCTCGGCTGGTTCAAAAGAGGAGAGGCGTTCGGCTGGTTCAAAAGAGGAGAGTGCTCGGTTGGGCTAAAGAACAGGTGAGGAGAGGAGTGCTCGATTGGTTCAAAAGAAAAGGAGGAAGAATAGAGGATGCTCTGTTCTTGAAAAAAGAAAAAAAAAAGAAGAGAGAGTTCCACCATGAGAGAGAAAGGGAGAGAAAATGCAATTTTTTTATTTTTATTTTATTTTTATTTGCAGAAGAGAAGAAGCATTAGGCTTCCAATCTCCATTTTTATTTTTGTAATCAATTGTCTTTTTATGAAATCCGTCAATGCTCTTTCTTGCAATCCTTGTTCTAGGTGCAGTTTAATTTTTATTTTTTTAGGTAATCTTTTAATTTTTCTTTCATGCAATATATGAAATTTTCTCTCATGCAATCTATGTTCCAGGCTTCAATCTTCTTAAGCACTATTTTCATCCATGCCAAAATTTTTCTTTGAATAGTTAAATATTTCATTAAATTTATAAATGCTCTTTGATTCCAAGTATCTGTCTTTTCGTTATTTTCAAATATAAAACATTCTCTGGTAGACTAGAGAATCATTCAACATCCCCGAAGTAATATTTTTCTTTTGTTATTCAAAAATCGATTTTGAATCCGAGTGAACGTTTTGATTTTTATGCAACTCCAACCGCCTCCCCGTGGATCGACCTCATACAACCACTATTCTTCGAGTAAAAAAGGTAAGAGTGTAATTAATTTAAACTTTGTTTGTCGGTTCTAACAACGATCTGTTTAGCGTATTTTTAAGTAAACAGAAATTCGACAACAAAATTTTGGCACCGTTGCCGGGGAGGCAAATCGAGAAGTAAGAATGATCACGAAGATCAAATCAAATTTTGGATGCCTAAAGTGAACGCCCTCCAGTAGTAAGTTTTTTTTTATTAATTTTTTTTATTTTGATTATTTTTAGTTAATAATTTCGCCGTTATTAAATTCTAAAATTTGAAATTCAAAATTTAAAATTTTGATTTTTTTAAAATTAAAAAAATTAAAAAATTAAAAAAATTTCAAAATTCTAAAATTTAAAAATTTAAATTCAAAATTTGAATTCTGAAAAAAAATTTGCTTGCTCATTTAATCAGTACAACCTAATGACATTCTATAAACTTAAAAAAAAATCATTGAATATTTGCTGCATTTAGTATTAAGCATTTGCATAAAATAATTTAAGGGCAAAACCCATTAAAAAGATAAGGTCGAGAAGTCATTACCTGTCCTTAGTCCAAAAATCACCACCTTGCATACATATCCTAAGCCAAATTAAATTAAAATCAATTAGACGTTGGCCTTAGGATTTTCGAGCTCAATTAGGCTCTTGGAAAGAAGCGGCTGAAAGCCACTCCAGTGAGAATTTAGTAATTGGTGATGTCTAGAAAAGTTTTACAACAGTGAGAACTGTTACGGGTATTATGGTACTGGCGTATCCCATCTGGCACCACCACACATCCCAGAACTTTACTGGTCACTGGTTACTGGATCGTTTAACTGATAAGCTCAAGCTTAATCTGGAAGGAAGATTAGGAGCTGTCTAATCTAGGAGAAAATTTCAGAAACTTTTTAACCTGAAAAATCTTTGTGCAACTAGATTAAAAGCTACTAAACCTTCTTTAATCTCAAGTTAAAGAGCCAATCCGTTGTGTGGTGTTGATTGTGGTCATCTTGGTCTAGCCCTTCTTCTTCTCTTTTAGAATTTCGTTTAGGAGTCGAGTCTAATTAGTTGTGGATAATGTATGCATGGTAGAAGATCATTAAGGGGTAAGTTAACACCATTTAACCCAGAGGTTGGAAAAAAATATCGTCACATCCAACAAATTATTGATCAACCACCAATCTCTACAATGGGTGATCATATTAGAACCCTGAATGAATTATTCGCTCCTACATCCGCTAGTCCACCTACATGTATAGTGTTGTCAATAAATAACGCAGCCCAATTTGAAATTCGGGCTGCAATAATAAATATGCTACCCAAATTCCATGGGTTTAAAAGTGAACAACCCTACATTCATCTACATAAATTCATGACAATTTGTCAAACTTCCAAGAATCAAAATTTAGATGAAGAAAGTGTAAAATTGAAATTGTTCCCAATGACCTTAGAGAATCGAGCCACGGCATGGCTATATTTTCTGGCCCCAAATTCCATCACAACATGTGAACAACTATCTAGGAAATTTATGGCAAAATTTTACCCCATGATTAAAACAGAAAAAATTAAGGATGCCATAAGAACTTTCAGAGAAAAATCTGAAGAGAAATTTTTTCAAACTTAGGAACGATTCCATGACTTGTTGATCAAATGCCCACACCATGGGCTTGATAAGGCTGACCTGGTCCACTTCTTTTATAAAGGACTACTTTCGGCACATAGAAACATGATCGAGTCCATGCACAAGGGTAGGTTCATGAACCAAATCCCGGATCAAGCCTATGAATTTCTTGTTGACTTAGCCGAGATCGCCCAAAATTGGAATAGCTATGGTGAGGACGTAAATAGAGATGAGTTCGGATCTAGAAAACTAGATAATTATGAAATAAAAGCAGATCCAGATCTCAAAAATGATATGTCCAATCTGGTGACTGGAGTGAACAATTTAAGTAAAAAGTTTGATGCTTTCACTGTTTCCACTAGTTCGAGTTTATACAAAGAGTCAAATCCCATCATGAAAGTGGAACACGAGCCACATAGTTTGTGTATCTTGTGTAACAGTCCGAGCATCTAGTGGAGTGCTGCCCTAATCTGCCCATCATAAAGGCCGAACAAGCAAATGCTCTAAATTCATATAGTGCCTTTAAGAAGCCCACTCCCAATTCATTCAGCCCAGTCTACCATCCTGATAATAGGTTCTACCTAAATTTCTCATACAAGTAGAACGAACCTATTTAGCATCAAGGTGGTCCACCAGATTTTCAGAAGAACTTTCCCAAAATAGGTCCATCACAAATGAACCAACCTTAAGTTCCATCTTTACCTCCTTATAATGCTCCTATCCCATAGCAACCTTCACTATTAGAAACCATGATGGCTAATATGATGAAACAACAACAAGATTGTATCCAACAGCAACAACAAACCAACATGACCCAAATCCAGACTAACCAATTCCATGCACAAGCAATTGTAAAACTTGAAGTTAGTCTGAGCCAAATAGCAAACTCTCTAGGGGATAGGAAGAAAGATGAACTACCTAGTCAACCGGTGCCCAACCCTAGTAGACAACAAGGTCATAGAGGTCAGTATCAAATCAATTCTAATGAAAATCTGACCCATGAAGTCCAGACAATTACCACTTTAAGGTCTGGCAAGCAAGTGGACAATGAAGTCCAACTTTCTGAACACGTAAAAGAAAATAAACATGAACCCCATAAGAACCCTATTCAAAAGAGGGGTCAAGAACAGAACAAACCAGAAAAAAAGGAAGAACCTATAGAAACATACAAACCTAAGGTTTTCTTTTCCAGTAGACTTCAGGACTCCAAAAAATAATCTAACTTTGATGAAATAATGGAAGTCCTTAAAAATGTTCAAATAAATATACCTTTCCTCGATGCCATACGACAAATTTCCTCCTATACAAAATTTTTAAAAGACCTCACCATGGTCAAAAGAAAAACCAGCATTTCTAGGCAAGCGGTTATAGCTGCACAGACTTCATCTCTCATTCAACAACATATTACCCCAAAATACAAAGATCCTGGTTGCCCTACCATTAAAATAAAAATAGGAGAAACAATCATCCAGAGAGCCCTATTAGACTTAGGAGCAAGTGTAAACCTGTTACCCTATTCTATCTACACCGAACTAGGTTTGGGAGAATTAAGGCCCACAAATATTACTTTGTCATTAACAGATAGGACTGTGAAGTATCCTAAGAAAATTGTCGAGGATGTAATTGTAAAGGTGAATGAGTTTTACTACCCTATGGATTTTGTAGTCCTTACAACTGAACTAGTGAAAAATTTAGGTAGTCATATCCCGGTAATCCTTGGCAGACCATTTTTGGCCACTTCAAATGCTGTGATCAGTTGCCGAAATGGGATAATGATCTTAACATTTGGAAATTTGACTGTCCAGCTTAATGTCTTTTACATTAGTAATTAACCATCTGAGATGGATGATTTAGAAGAAATTCACATGATTGAGAACATAATCAGCAAGAGTCCTTCGAGGAATCAAGTTATTCTGATCCACTAGAAAGATGTTTGGCCCAATTTAGTCAAGATTGTGAGGAAGGAGAGTCGAATCAGGAGGTTAATGCATTGTTAGATTCTATTTTCCTGTAATGGATATTAGCAGATGGGCTACTAAATTTGAATCATTATCTATACCCGAATCCCAACTAGTACCTTCAAGTATCAAACCTTCCCAGCTTGAACTTAAAGATCTACTTGAAAACTTAAAATATGAATTTCTCAGGGACAACAACACCTTACCTGTTATTATTGCATCAAATTTAACTGAAGAATAGGAAGAGAAGTTGTTAAATATCTTTCAGAAAAATCAAGAAGCGATCGGCTGGTCTATAGCGGATATCAAGGGGATTAGCCCTTCTGTGGTCCAACATAAAATTTATCTAGAAAAGATGCAAAAATCTCTAGAGAACCACAAAGGCGACTTAACCCAGTCATGAAGGATGTGGTTCGAGCTGAAATCATTAAACTCTTAGATGCAAGGATTATATATCCTATTTCTGATAGCCAGTGGGTGAGCCTAGTTCAAGCCGTACCAAAGAAATCTAGAATTATTGTAATCAAGAATGACCACAATAAGTTAGTCCTAACTCGAATCCAAACTGGATGGTGAGTATGCATCGACTACAGAAAGCTGAACGCCATGACTAGAAAAGACCACTTCCCACTACTCTTCATTGACCAAATGTTAGAACGTCTAGCTGGCCACTCTTATTACTGTTTCCTTGATGGTTATTCTCTATATAACCAAGTTCCAATTGCACGTGAGGATCAAGAGAAAACCACATTCACCTATCCTTATGGCACTTTTGCCTATCGTCGCATGCCTTTTGGGTTATGCAATGCACCGGCTACATTCCAGCGGTGTATGATGAGCATTTTCTTTGACATGGGGGAGAAATTTTTAGAAGTTTTTATGAATGACTTTTCTGTATTCGGATCTAATTTTAATGAATGTCTGCATCACTTGACCCTTGTTGTAGAACGATGTAAAGAGAAAAATTTAGTTCTTAACTGAAAAAAATATCATTTTATGGTTCAATCAAGTATTGTTTAATTTGGGACCCATTGTGTCACAAAGGGAAATTGAGGTGGATAAAGCCAAAGTAGAATTAATTGCTAAGTTACCACCCCCCAAAACTGTTAGGGAAGTTAGATCCTTTTTAGGGCATGCGGATTTTTACTGCCGCTTTATCAAGGATTTCAGTAAATTGTCGAAACCATTATGCGATCTTTTGGCGAAAGATGCTATTTTTAATTTTTTGCCAATTTCTATAACTGCTTTCGAAAGACTGAAGTCTGAACTAACCTCAGCACCCATCATAAGATCCTCTGATTGGAATCTGCCATTTGAAATTATGTGTGATGCATCTGATTATGCAATAGGTGCCGTCCTAG
The DNA here is from genome assembly GCF_051530095.1 of Phoenix dactylifera. NCBI lineage: Eukaryota > Viridiplantae > Streptophyta > Magnoliopsida > Arecales > Arecaceae > Phoenix > Phoenix dactylifera. The sequence goes on from NC_143193.1 coordinate 5,431,641, forward strand.
GTCAGCGAGTTGGGAAGCTTCCCTATGTGATTCATTATGCGAGCAAAACTCTGAAGGACGCCCAATTCAACTATTCTACCACTAAAAAAGAGTTGGTGGCTGTTGTCTTTGCTCTTGACAAATTTTGTCCCTATCTGATAGGATCCAAGGTCCTTATTTATTCTGATCATGCTGCCCTTAAGTACCTTCTCACAAAGAAGGATGTCAAGGCAAGACTCATTCGTTGGATTCTGTTGCTCTAGGAATTTAATCTTGAAATACGAGATAAAAAGGGATCTGAAAATGTTGTAGCTGACCACTTGTCCAGATTAATTATTGAATCATCTGGAGAATCCATGCCTGTATTCGAGACCTTCTCTGATGAACAATTAATGATGATTTTCCATAACAATGTTCCATGGTATGCTGATGTAGTCAACTATCTAGTTACTGAACAAATGCCCAATTTATGGACCAAACAAGAGAAATTTTGCTTCCTAGCTCGTGTAAAATGGTATTTTTGGGATGATTCCATACTTGTTCAAATACTGTCCTGATCAAATCATCAGACGATGCATCCCTGAACATGATCAAAGGAATGTCCTTTTCTTTTGTCATGACCATGCTTGTGGTGGTCATTTTAGTGGGAAGAAAATTGTTGCAAAAGTTTTGCAGTGAAGATTTTATTGGCCCACACTTTTTCGAGATGCGCATGACTATTGTAAATCTTGCGATCGATATCAAGGATTAAGAAAACTTTCGAGAAAGAATGAGATGCCTCTGAACCCTATCTTAATTATAGAAATCTTCGATGTTTGGGGTATTGATTTTATGGGTCTTTTTCCTATGTTGTTTGGGCACCAGTACATTCTTGTGGCAGTTGACTATGTATCAAAATGGATTGAGGCTATCGCGTATAAGACCAATGATCATAAAGTGGTGATCAAGTTCCTTAAAGAATCTATCTTTGCTCGTTTTGGCACCCCTCGTGCTATCATTAGTGATGGGGGAAACATTTTTGTAATAAAATCTTTAAAGCCCTTATGAGAAAGTACAAATTTAATCACAAGGTCAGTACACCATATCATCCATAAACAAGTGGACAAGTCAAAATTTCCAATCGAAAAATCAAGACCATCCTTGAAAAAAACTGTTAATACATCTCAGAAGGATTGGTCTCTTAGGCTAACAGATGCACTGTGGGCATATTGGACGGCTTACAAAACACCAATTGGAATGTCTCCATATAGAACTATCTATGGCAAGGCCTGCCACTTACCTGTCGAGTTAGAGCACAAGGCCTATTGGGCGATTAAACATTTAAATTTCGATCTTGACAAAGCGGGAGAACATAGGAAGCTTCAGCTCGATGAGCTTGAAAAAATTAGAAATGATGCTTACGAGTGTGCCAAGAAGTACAAAGATCGCACGAAGATCATGCATGATAAAATGATCATTCGTAAGAAATTTTATCCAGAACAGAAAATTCTTTTATACGACTCTCGATTACATCTGTTTTCTGGGAAACTTAAATCCCGCTGGACTGGCCCATACATTGTGGAGAAAGTGCATCCGCATATGCGATAATTATAGGCAGTACCAAGGATGGCAGATCTTTTCAAGTTAATGGACATCGCCTCAAACCATACCTAGATTATCTGAGTCCAGAAGTTGAAGAAACACTTCTGGTAGATCCTGTTTATACTAATTAAGTTAGGATTGTCTGGCTGAAGACATAAAACTTAGCGCTCTTGGGAGGCAACCGAACATGTAAATATTATAAAAAAATAAATAAAAAAAATTCAATAAATTACTAACATGCAGGTTTGGAGGTTTTTGCCCCAATTTTTAATTTACCTACCCATATCAGGTAACTTCTCCTCTGTCCTATTACTGCTTTAAATTTTTTTTAACATTGAGGACAACGTCAGATTTAGGTATGGGGGTGAGAATATTTTTGATTTTTTTGCCTAAAAGATTTAAAAAAAAGAAAAAAAAAGAGGGGATTTCAAATTTCTAACTCCAATTCTAATCTTTTTAGCTGTATAAACTAAGAATTGCTTTGACAATAGCTTTGAGTTAAGAAATATAATAGCAGTTATAGCTTGAGTTTTCGTCCCACCTGTCTTCTGCTAACATGATAGAAGATGATTTAGCACCTACACGTAAACACATGAATAGTGGGGTATGTAAACTTACAACTAATATGAATACTTTTAATCTTCTAGATAATTTAAAGTTATATATGTGATGAACATCCTAATCAAAAAAAAAATATTGATAAAAAAATAATAAAATAACATAAAAAATAAATTAAATAAAATGAGTTTTTATCGTAAGTCTTCTCACTGAGTAACCGGGCCTCTTGCTTGGCAAGCAGCGAGTGTTCGTGTAAAAAGACAAGGATGGCTGAGATTAAACGCTGAGTGAGTAATTTAGCCTTGGAGCCTAGTTGACTTGAGTTATTAAGCCTGTTAGGGTGTCTTTACACCTAGTGCCCTGAGCCATCTAGATCGGAAGTCATTGGCCTAACACTCGCTACATGGGTTAGCTAGAAAGCTTAATAAGGTAGATATTGCACAAGTTATTCTTCTTAGCATTCAGTCTGATTAAAAATAAATAAATAAATAAATAAATAAATCTGGGGTGTTCATTACCATTTAACTCTAGAAAGTCTTGAAAATTGGAGTGATCATGTTGGAAGTAAGTGAAAGCCACTCATTTATGTGATACTATCATGCACCTCACTACATTCTTGACTTGTTAGCAGATAGATGGGGTGTAATGAAACTTGAGTTAGAGTATGCTTAAATATGATAGCAACAAGTTTCTATTGTCCTTGCAATTCTAGTTTCATACTATAATACTTGTTCAAATTTTAGTTAAAAATTGAAAATTCCTGACTGATGAAGTTTGTGGGTAACTTCACTGCAAACCCTCACGAGACAACACTCGTCCACTAGGGTAACCTCGGGGTTTAAAGGCTTGTTGCACATACTAAGTGAAATCGTGATGCTCTACGAAAGTGGGTATGTATCTCAGTTTTATGTACTTAGCTTCAATAAAAAGTTATGGATTAGACTACATCTTTTGTGCCCTCATTTTATCTTTTGCTCGTTAATTGCTAGAGACTAGCAATAAGCTAGTTGGGAGGTGTGATGAGAGCACAAAAGTGCGATCTAAACGCTGCTTAAATTAGTATTACTGCTAACATATAATGATAAAATCACAAAGTTAATATTATATTTTTGTTTGGCATAGGTTAGTATAAATTAAAATTTAAATGCGCATTTGGTAGGGTTTAGAGGAATGCATCATGACCCCAAACCACGCAGGCCTAATCCTGCCATGATCTGATCGAGCACATTTGCATCCAAACATCCGAGCCTGCGTGCAATCTCCCAGTGATCCTCGCATTTCCTCCTTCTGGTTAGCACCCGCACTCTTCCGAAATAGAGATTCTCACTCTCACTCATCACAAAGAAAAAGAACTTTTTAACCTCCAATCCCATGAAGCATAGCTGAAAATACGATTCATTCCTGAAGTTACTATTCATGCTGAAATCACTGTTCATATGAACAGTATTCTGAGATGACACTGTTCATATGAACAGTATTCCATGAAAATACTGTTCATATAAATAGTGTTTGAGATGACACTGTTTATATGAACAGTGTTACGTGAAAATATTGTTCATATGAACGGTATTACGAAAAATATACTCTATTCACTATTCTTCTTCTTCCTCCCGCAGTGCATCACGGCCGTCCATCTTCCACGGATCACCTTCCAGATCAGATCCCGCGCCCGTCCGCCTCATCCGCGTCAAAGCAGGCTCCAGTCTCCTTCGCGATCCATCCCAGCATTCGTGCAACTTCTTCCATTTCTAGCACCCGTTCCACAGCGCGTCTCAGCTTTCGGATTAGCAACCATTCACGTGCAATCCTCCCAACGATCCCACGGTGTCCTCTCCGAATTAGCATCCGCATCATGGCCGTCCTCTTCATCCGAAAAGCTTCCCAACCGGGATGCACATCATCGCCTCCCCCGCGTCCACCATTGTCCCCCATTTCAAAAATCTTCCCACGATGCTTGCAGCCCCGCGTCCGGATACTTCCGTTTCTCGCCATCAAGGAGCCGCTCCAGCTGCGTCTCAGCTCCCTTCCGCATCCCACGACCCCCTCTCCGTGATCGTTGCATCTGCGCCGGATCTTCACCCACGATCAGCTCTCAGCGATCACGCATCCTCTCCACGTGCTTGCTGGCTGATGGGACCTATATAAGGAGGCCATCGGCAGGGGATGAGGGGAGGAGAGGTGCTTGGCTGGTTCAAAAGAGGAGAGGTGCTCGGCTGGTTCGAAAGAGGAGAGGTGCTCGGCTGGTTCAAAAGAGGAGAGTGCTCGGTTGGGCCAAAGAACAGGGGAGTAGAGGAGTGCTCGGCTGGTTCAAAAGAAAAGGAGGAAGAACAGAGGATGCTCTGTTCTTGAGAAAAAAAAAATAAAAAAAAGAAGAGAGAGTTCCACTGTGGGAGAGAAAGGGAGAGAAAATCCATCAATAAAAAATTTTCTTATTTTTATTTTATTTTTATTTGCAGAAGAGAAGAAGCATTAAGCTTCTAATCTCCATTTTTATTTTTGTAATCAGTTATCTTTTTATGAAATCCATCAATGCTCTTTCATGCAATCCTTGTTCTAGGTGCAGTTTAATTTCTGTTTTTTTTATGCAATCTTTTAATTTTTCTTTCATGCAATATATGAAATTTTCTCTCATGCAATCTATGTTCCAGGCTTCAATCTTCTTAAGCACTATTTTCATCCATGCCAAAATTTTTCTTTGAATAGTTAAATATTTCATTAAATTTATAAATGCTCTTCGATTCCAAGTATCTATCTTTTCTTATCTTAAAATAGAAAACATTCTCTGGTAGACTAGAGAATCATTCAACATTCCCAAAGTAATGTTTTTCTTTTGTTATTCAAAAATCGATTTTGAATCCGAGTGAACGTTTTGATTTTTATGCAACTCCAACCGCCTTCCCGTGGATCGATCTCTTACGAGCACTATTCTTCGAGTAGAAAATGTAAGAGTGTAATTAAATTAAACTTTGTTTGTCGGTTCTAACAACGATATGTTTAGCATATTTTTAGGTAAACAAGAATTCGACAATAGTAGTCGCTTAGGTTTCAGTCCCTACATCATTTAGATGAAAATTCTGAATCCCAAAATGTTTGTTTTTCAATAGAGCAAAGCTAGATGACCATGATAGACTACTTGATTTTACCGAGAAACTGGAAGCTGCTAGCATTGGAACTGTGGAGTCCGGAAAGATGGCCAAAGATCTTGCTCTGCTTAGTCATGGACCAAAGTACCATCTGACTCTCATGTCACTATTATCGTTTCTGAAATGGTAGCTTTCGTCTGTTATAAACCATCAAACAACAGATGATTTTATGCGAGCCTTTTCGTCTCTTGCAGGGTGACTCGAGACCAGTGGTTGAACACTGAGGAGTTCATTGATGCAGTGGCAGCGGAGCTGAGAGCAAGACTCCTGGGCAAAAGAAATTTGTAAATCCTACTAAAGAAATTTGTAAATCATTTGTTGCCAAAATCATTTGTAAATGAACACTGAAGAGTTGCTTCTGATGTTTGTTTGAGTGTGCCTTGGATTTTTGTCACTTTTGCATGCTATTTTTTCATTTATCACCAAAATGATTGTTGCTTCTGATGTCATTTTGAGTGTGCCTTCATGCTACCCCCATCTAATGTTTGCTTTTTTCTGCTGCTCCGTATTGGTTGCATGTGTGAATAGGTTCGACATGCAGAAAACAATTCTTCCATTGTGTGATTAAGAGCTTTTGATAATTAATAAGAATAGCATTTGTCAGTCTTCATTATTTATGGAGCTGAACTATTAAAAATATCAACATACGATTGTTCTCAACAGATCCGTAGTCTGATTAACTTTGCTTGCCTTGGGCGCCTGGGGCTAAAACTTGTTCATCTCATGGACCCGACCCGGCCCGACCCAATCCAAACCCGGACCCGACCCGACCCGAATGAACCATCGGGGTCTGCATCGACCCAACCCGACCCGATCCGGTTGAAATTTCAACCGGATCGGGTCTGGGTCCAAAATTAGGACCCGAACAAAAAATGGATCGGATCGGGGTCACTCAGGACCCGACCCGACCCATTTGCAGCCCTAGGAGCAGGCCCTCTGATGCTTAAGTCAGAGAAGGACTTTGAATGGAGAGAAATAATGGAGAGAAATGATCTAGGAAAGTGTTTTTTGGTCGGGGAGGAAGAAGAGGTCCCTCGCTTGGATCTTCCCCCCCTCTTTTTATGGGAGGTGCAATGGTTATCTGTGATCGGGCGTGATTGCGCGAATCAATGAGTTACCATAAACGGCCCGAGATTTCAGGCTAGCTGGTGATCCGTTGAGATCGTGTGGATTCAAATATTGATAGCCGTTGAGGCGAAGATTTTGAAATTTGATCCCAGATATGGAGGACTTGATTTCGGTGGAGTAGGGAGGTCTGCTTCTTCCTTTGACTAGGTCTTTCTTGGCCTTGAGGTCGATCGGGTTTAACTCAGCCGAGACCATGCCTACCAAGGTCATGCCGAGATCGAGATCGTGAGCTCTAGGGTCGTCGATGCCGAGACCGAGCGCTCTGAGGTCGGGCGCTCTGAAGTCGTGACTGCTGAGAGTATGCTTGTTGTCGTCACTCATTAAGTGTCGGCGATTTAACCATGTGCTTTGAACGATCCATTTTTTCCCCAACAGTTTCCATGTAGTCCTCTTTGAGATTGGGATTTTCAAGGCTACGCTATTGAAATATTAGGAGCTAACTATAGTGCTAGTAGTTCACCAGCATGAGCACAACGCATGATAGTTTGCTATATCCCATAATGATAAATGTAGTTTAGTAATTTCTTGTAATACAAATGTAAAATAAGCTCTCAATCATTTATTTGCTTTTCATGTTTATACAGTTTTATTGAATTATGAGGAAAATAGGTTAATGCCTATGATGAGTAGCAATGAAAATGCAGTTGCAGTTTTAAATAATGTTTGTTATAGTAGTTATCAAGCTATGAAGTCCTCTAATACAAATAGCTCCCATGCTAGCAAAAAAAGGAAGTCGGAGATATAAAATCATTATAGTGAAGTAGAAAACCAAAAAAAAGGCTAAATGTAATTATTGATATTTTATTTTTTCAGCCGATCCTAAAAATGAAACAAGCCATCTTCACAAACATGTAAAGAAAAAAGGCAGAAACAATTAATAGGTAATGTGACTTCAAAGATGGTGTTACATTGAATGATTTGACTCCCTATTCATTTGATCAAGATAGAAGCCATGAGGATCTTGCAGAAATGGCAATTCTACAAGAGTTGCCATTTACAATAGTTGAGCACCCAACTTTTCGAAAATTTGTTAGGAACCTTAGACCTGAATTTCATATTGTTTCAAGGACAACATTGGCATCTAATTGCTTTAAAGCAAATGGAAAACGAAAAAGAAGACTTGATGATTTATTGGAGGTAAACTATAGAAGAATCAACTTAACATCGAAATCAAATCAAACATTGAGATACATGTGTCTCACTACACATTACATTACTAATGATTGGAACCTTAAAAGGTATATTATCAATTTAAGATAGTTCCTTCACCACATATGAGGTTAGTCAGTGACTGTATAACTAGCTGCATTTTATCTTGGAATATTGAGAAAAGGTTGGGTTCAATCAACCTTGATAATTTGTCAACAAATATAATTGTGGCTATGAAACTTCAAAGATAATTTAGAAGAGATTTACTTTTGGATGGTAAGTTCTTTCATGTGTGTTGTTGTGCACATATTCTTAATTTAATTATGAAGGATGGGTTGAAGGTAGTGGAGGGTGCTATTCATAGGATCCGCAAGGTTGTTAAATATGTAAAATCATCTCAAGCAAGATTGAAAATGTTTAGAAAAATTGTGAAATAATTAAAGATGAATAGTAAGAAAAGAATATGTATAGATGTACCTATTCGTTGAAATTCTACGTATCTCATGTTAAATGATGCTATATAATTCAAGAATGTGTTTATGCGACTTGAGGCATAGGATCCTAATTTGAAGATGCGCCAACTGAGGATGATTGGTTTCAAGTCACTATTATTTGTAATTTCTTAAAGATTTTCCATCATATAACTAATTTTTTTCACAAACAAAAGTCCAACTACAAATTTATATTTTTATAAAATTTGGAGAATACAAATGCTATTGATTCAAAAATCTAGGAGTTCAAATGCAGTTGTGGCAATGATGGGAAAATTTAACAAATTTTGGAAAGAATGCTCTCATATTCTTGTGGCAGGGGTTGGTCTGGATCCAAGACATATGCTTATTAAGTATTGCTTTCAAAAAATCTATAGTAATGGTGATTGTGCTTCATTTTGAGATCAAGAAAGTGGATGATGCTCTTCAAAATCTTTATGGTAATTATACAATTTTATACGGCACAAATGTCTCTCATGTTCAAGTGGAGGAGATGGTGTCTACATCTCATGGTAGAAAAGATAAGAGTCTTTTTTTGCAAGACAATGAAGAATTTATCCAAGAAGAAGTTCCTAGCCATTCAAGTTAGAAATAGAGATGTATTTAGAAGAGAAGATATATTATGATCTCTAGTTTGGATGCTTGCATTAAAATATAAGTCAATATTACTAATAAAAATGACTTGCAATGTACTTTTTTTAAGCAGCTTCATCCATTAGGGGATTAAAATTTTGACATTCTAGACTATTAGAGATTCAATGAATCGAAATATCGAATATTGTCTAGAATGGTACGTGATATCATAGCAATTTATTTTTCTACCGTTGTATCTGAGTATGCATTTAGCGCTGCTGGCAGAGTTTTGGATGATTTTTGTAATAGTCTATCCCCAGATACAGTTAAGACATTGACATGCACATAAGATTGGCTTCAAGACACCTTGCCTCATCTTGTTGGTTCAATTTCTAGAACATCCCTAACTTTATCATATACGAGTGCTTTAAATTTTTTTAATTTTTAATTTTATATTTTTTTCATTTGCAGATGACCACCTCCTCATACTAATTACAAGGTTGAAGATACGCAGCGGAATAATAAATTTCTATCATACAAAACTTAGTTATTTAAATAACACAACCTTGCAATGTCCCACAATCATAACAATTGTCTAAGGTAACAGTTCAATTTAAATAAACCCTAATCTAAGATAGCATGCGCCACAATCCTTCTAGTCACTCTCCCATATTGACAACCCCGATAGGCCAGTTCTCAAAATCTGTAAAACAATAAAAATTTGTAGAATGAGCTAAATAGCCTAGTAAGCAATGAACACTCTAGCTAGATAAATCAGATAATAATATGTAGAAAATAAGTATATATGCAGTACTAAGATACAAATCAAATCTTTCTTAAATTCTTAAAATTCTTTTCATGGATTCGAATTCTTTCACATATTCAGTTCATCTTATCGATCCTAGGCTATGACCATATATTTCATGTGGTAGGATCATAATACCGACTAATCTTCTTGCGGGTGAGTCCTTCAGAACGGTCAATTGCCAACGTATCTGCCCTCATTGGTGGAGTCCTCAACATAGTTAGGTCGAAGTTCAATTTGTTCTCTGTTTCATATTTCAGTTATGAAATCATGCAGTGTCAAAACCCAAATATCGTTCATAACTTAATATCTTTTAGTTATCAGATTCAACTTAACAACCAAGAACTATGACCACATCATCCTGTGGTAAGGTCATATTACCGACTAATCATCTTGCGGTACCAACGTGTTAGCCTCCATTGGTAGGGTCCTCAACATAGCCCGACTGCGAGTCTGAATCTATTTTGAGTGATTATCTTTTCTCACATTATGTTCAATGTTCTAGACCGAAAGATGCGATATCGAATCAATCAAACACAATTCATATCAAAAGTAATATGTTCAATCAGAATCATACAATATTCTGAAAAATAGATATATAACACTATGCATCAAATTCGTAAATCAAGAATAATTCGACTCAGAAATTATTTATAATTTATCGATAAATCTAGAAAAAGGTTACATTACTTACCTTGAACGCAATCCAACTAGCAGATCCAATAAATCTCAAAAATCTTTCTCAGATCCTGATATTTAAAAATTATATTTTTAATAAGAATTTATCATGATTATTCTAAGAATCTTGAATCCTAATTCTAATATCCTCATAGGGTTGACCAGATGGGAGTGCCCGAGATTTTGGTCGGTCTGATCAAAATAAAATTCATCGAATAATGCTCGGACTAGGGCACAGATGGTTCAACAAAGATCGGGACGATCAAATCTAATATTATTTGGCAGGAGCCAGAATTGGGCCGACACGCCACCCAACAGTTCTAAATCAGAATCCTTCATCCGAGTTAATTCAAAATCACTGTAAAAAGTCCTTACTGGATCCAACTACCCCTAGAGAGAGTAGAGAGAGAAAGTCCAGTAGAGAGAGAGAGTCCTATAGGGAGAATCTAGAGGGAGAAAAGATGGAGAATTGAGAGAATCTCCATCTGGTTTAATCAGGGGTCTAGATTTGGTTGTCAACAACACGGTCAACCTCGATCAATCAATATGTCTAGCCATGAATCAAGAGAGAGAAAGTAAAGAGACAAAGCATGAAGAAGTGAGAGAAGAGAGAGAGGAAGAGAGAACAAGCTACCTCTAGCCAAAGGAAGAAGAAGGAAGAGGGAGAGGGTGGCTGCAGGTGGTGCTTGGAGTCAGAGACCCACGACCAGCACTATGGACGGCAGCCGACGGCAACCAGCCATCGGCAATGAGAAAAAGCCCTCCTAAACAGGAGTTCAGTCCCCTTAACCCATGGAACAGAGGCATCGCAATGACAAGGACTCGGGCCATGGGTTCCAACTACTGTGAGGAACTAGAGGAAGATGCCGACGACAAGCGCCGGCGGCAGAGGCAGCCGAAATCGAAAGAAACATGGCCGGTTTTTTGAAAATAGAGGAAATAGGGCATCATCCTTTTTTGGCAAAAATCTGACGATCACCATCCTAATCGGGGCTCTCAACAACCTCGGAAGAAAGAGAGAAAGAGGAGCTCAAGGGAGGTTGGGTCCTTATCTGGTTTCCGGCGATGATTAGCAGCGGCGGCAGCGCGAATGGCATTGACACAATCAACGGCCGCGAAGGATGTTGAAGAGGAATCTGGTGACAGTTAGATCTGGGATCAAACATTTTGGTGTGTGGCAGAAGGGGGATGAGGGGGGAGCTCTAAATAGTGGTGGAGGAAAGTTTGAATCTAGCCCTTGGTCAGATTCCTTTGGATGAGGTTGGGAGGAAGGAGTCTTTTTCTCCAGTTGCACGTGCTGAGCACATGCGGCCCCCCTTTTTTTTTAATTTTTGGGCCGAAGCAACTGGTTCAAAGCAGATTTCCAGTCCGGTCAAATGGACCTGGCCTAGTTCGGTTCCGGGCTTTAAAATGCTTGGGTATTATAATATTGTTAAGAATATTGTAATTTTTATGCATAGTTAACTATATATCTATTACCTAAGTAATTTTTTTTTTTATAGCTATTTTCTATCAAGTTCAAACAGCATTGGGGTGTGACTTTGAGAATTGAAGGGTATGAGACTCCTATGTGATGAATGTTTTAATTTGTATGTCTCTCCATGTGGGTGCTTTGGCTATTGATATTAATCAAGATATATTTGTAGATTGTAGTTAGAACCAAGTGGTTTCATATTCTGTAAGTAGATCATAAGGAGTTGTCATCTTGAATTATGACCCACCTGCCATTCTATCTGTAAACAACATTGCAACCATGAAGGAATGGCTGGCCTGTGCTTTAGATAGTATCATGTCCAAGATTTGATAACGGTGCCCGCATGCAACCACAGCATCATATTCATAAAAGGAACAAGTGTTCTAACATTGGAAAGTAGCATTTTGTGGTTTACAGTGTATGAGACATGAAATGTTGTATATAGTGTATCAGAATATATAGGTGGGGAATGGATCTCTATTTGGAGTCGGTTGCCTATTTCTCCCCAGTCAGCATTAAGTGGTCAGAAATACAGCAAACAATGATGCCAAGTTCCTAATGTTATATAATACTGCCTGTATTTCTTTTTTGAAAAATATCAAAAGGATTAAGGATTTGATAGAATTAAGATGAGGTTTAACCATGGAGTAATTTGAATGCAATTACAGCCTGTTTGCTTTAGGGGTTTGTAACTGAAAATCCAATTGTACATATTCACTTTATTTTGTGTTTTAAGTCTATCATGACAAGTTGAACTCTTTTGAGTTTTTACTTTACAAGAAAAGTATTTTCAACAGAGTTAGAATCTGAGAACATTTTTTTTAAAATTTTTAAGGGACTGAGAAAATCTTACATGGGATCATGGCAATCGTTATGCTTTATTAATTTATTAATTAATTTATTTATTGGGTTAGGGGGAGAAAATTTGCAAAAGTGGAAGTCCAAAGAAGGGAAGTAGACTTGCATGGTGGTAAACTGAATTTGATGTTAGAGAAACTTAATTTCATATTTTATCCCGTCTTTAGAGTAGGCACATCTAGATTCAATTGGCAATACTAAATTCATTATTGCATGACAAATATAATAACACAAAATATGCCAACTGGACACTGCCATTTAAACGGCATATTGTAGCCATCCAAGGTTACAATCAAGCTACGACTGACTTTAGTTAAACAAGCTTTAATGGATCGATTGATGCTACAATGCTACTAAAATCAGTTATTTGGTAAATTCGTTGTACTTTAACAGTCTTTTAATGAATTGGACCTCAACAAATATCTCCGATCCGAATCTAAACCGAATCCGATTTTTTTGAATTGGGAGAAGTTATACATGAACTCGATCCAATTCAAATGACCCATTGGATCAAAAATTGTAGCCGTAAATCCGATACGACTCGACCTAATTTTTTATTGAGTTATCCATGCCTAAAATTAGAAAGAGTCAACTTGACCCATTTGCACTTTTACCGACCATGCATAACGCATTCTGCATAAGCCCAAGTGGAATACTATATAAAATTATTTTTTTACCTTGACAGCTCATTAATATTTTGGTGCAATGTTCAATTGCCGCTCTAAGAACATGGATGGTTATTAACGAAGACACGTGTATGTAACTAATTATTTTTTTAATAATAATTATCGGATGCTGTACAGTATTTGATGAAAACTGTATACAGTAGACAAGCTGTACCTGCAAAACGAAGATGCGCATATAGAAGGTAGGCATTCCGAAAGTCAAACCACTCGCTTCACGTCCCGTCAACGTGCGAATCTCCTGACGTCGCCCAAATCCCCCCGCCCAAGCCGAGCCGTTCTTCCTCGCGCCGCACCGCGCCAGCTGGCAGCCGAGCCCTCACTCCGAAAGGGGGCAAGGGACCAATGAGCGCCACAGGGAATCCCAAAACGGGACCAAACCGACGAAAAGAAAACCTCGCCCACTTAAATCCACCCATTCCCATTACAGCCCACACTGCACCCACTCCCCTCAACGCATAATTAGTAAACTACCACGCCTGTGGGCCCCAGTCGTGTAGACGAGGGTGGGTTTCTGGTCGGCGTACGGGACATGGGAGAGAGAAGCAAAGTGCACCGTATCCGAATCGTTGACGTGGCTCTCTCTTCGCCGTCCTTTTTTTCCCCTCTGGGCCCCACCCTTCCCCGGGGCACCGCACGCGCGGTTCCGGCGCCTTAAATGCCAAATCCGGCAACCCCCACCCGCTTCTCTCGCCCACGCCTCCCATCTTCCGCTCCCCCCATTTTCGCGGCCCAGTCCAACTTAACCCACTCCGTCTCATCGTACCGTCCATTCCATCAATTCGCACGATTGTTAATGCGATAAAGCGAGCGTTATGCTGGCTCGCGAGACAGGGGAGAGGGGGCGGGTTTAGGAAACCGTTTCCGGTTTCAGTGGGGTGGGGAATTAATATTTTAACCGATTTCTTTTCGTCATTAAAGGCTACAAGTTTTAAATAGTAATTTTATTAATATTATTACTACTAGTTTTTTAGCTCGGTTTCGCTCGCGCGGGTGGAAAAAGAGGGGAGAAAACGACTGGTTGTCGGGGCGGATGGCTGGTTTTTATTCCTCTCCTCGTTTGTGGAGTGGAGAGCGCTTCCCCTCCTCGCCCTCTTCCTCGTCTCTTTTCTTCTCGCCCTCTTCCTCGTCTCTTTTCTTCTCCTCTCAATTCCTTGTTCTCTCTTTTGGCTGCTGCTGTTGCTGTTCCTCCTCCTCGTCCTCTTGTTTCGCGATCGAAGACGCCGGAATCTGACGCGCGCGGTGGAGGGGAATGGGGGGTGCGGCGGGGATTTGGTGATGGGTGGTGGTGGATGGAGTACGAGGGAACCAGAGTCCAGATGCACGGCGCCAGGCCGCCGCCGGCCGTGACGGAGGGATCTTCCTCGCTCGACGAAGGTCAGGGCTAGGGTTTCTTGCGTTCCTTCCGTCCACTGTAGTAATGGTAATGCTGATGGTGTTGGATTTGTTGCCTTGTTCCTCGTTTTGGGAGTTCGGCATGAATGGATCGAAAGTGGGCCTCTTTTTGTTCAATTTAGTACGGTCATTGGTGGAATTCTCGGTCGTTGCTCCGGTTTATGAAAATTTTTTTGAGAAAGCTTCGGGCTTGGTTTGGATTGATGGAATTACCGCTGGTTTAACCTTGAAATTTGGAATCTTGATCTTTTCTTTCCCCCTTACTGAAACGAGGCTTTTTAATTTATTTTGGTAAATTTCGTGTTTTCAACAGTTATTGCTTTTCTTCCTGTAATTTTTGTATTCTCTTTCTGTTTGCTTGGCTTATTGACCTCGGAAGTTGAAAATTGTTATCTCGCATTCATGTGATCGCAGCTTTCAAACTATTATTTGACTTTTAAAGCAGTGCTACTCTGTTCATGTTGTTATGTTGTATTTTGGTTTGTAAATGGTTCCGTATTTTCCTACAAGTTGCCTTTTACGTTACAGATCCTGTTTTTTTCCTCAGAAGTTTTCTCAGAATTGTATTTGCTTAATTGACGAAGGGTCAGCTGGGTCATCCCTGGATGCTTTTTTTTTTTGTTGAAGAAAGAAGCAAATTTATTCAACATGGTCATTTTGTTCTTAAAAAAAATCTATCAATCTGGTGCTGTTGCAGAGGCAATGTGGCAAATGAATTTGAGAGGGAGTGAGTCAATGGAATCTGGACCCTATCCCGAGAGGCCAGGAGAGCCAGACTGTGCTTATTACATCAGGACTGGCCTCTGTAGATTTGGAATGACTTGTAAATTTAACCACCCACCCAATAGAAAGCTGGTAAATTCAAATACTTGCTCGATTGTCTCTGTTGTATTTGACAGTTTGAAATGTCAACAATGTGGTTATTCCTTCTTATTTCCCTTTGATGTCTTTTTTTACTATGACATTTGTTTGTATAATCAGCATATCTATAACTGCAAAGTCAGTTGGCCTAATGTCTTGAAGTTTTCTTGTCTCCTCTCTCCTCTTCCTATTTAGCACTGAGTATTTACATAGCATCATTTACATGCCATTCTGTTCAATTGCCTGCAAATGTGTGCAATTGGGTTGCTGAATCACTGTGATTATGCAGACTTTACCCTCCAAATTGGAATCAGTTTCTTCAACAAGATGGCTTTTTCATTCTTTTGTTCTTTTTTTTTTGGGGAAGCATGATTTGGTTGACAGTTTTTGAACTGACTGAACAAACTCTTGTTAGTTTTTAGTATGATTCTTGGGTGGACAACTGGATAATGTTGGGGCATGGTCCATTCTTCTCATTGTAACACCATTTGTCATTTTGATACTGGTGATCCTTGATGTGATATCATCATTTTGCCCCATTTCCATTAAATCACCTTTGATAAACAAAAAAGAAGGCATAAATCTACAAATGGGGGTTAGATGATCACATGGAGCAGAAAGTATGGTGCAAAAGCATATAAATACTTGATTTCATAGTTTGAACAAGTATCAGATTTATGTACCATCATTACAATTCATGGATATAATATACAATGTGCATCTTGGCAATTGATGGCATTTTGCCTTCTTCCTGTTTCTTGAATATGTTGTTGTAAACTAAGAAGTATAACTTATTGGTTTCTCATTTGTATCTCCATGTAAAAGGCATATCTTTTGTGAGGCAATGTAGAACCTAAACTATGTTTGCTTGTTTGTCCATCATCTTAGGTCTATATTATGCATACAAAGATGAGTCACTTTTCTTAGTTGTTCACTGTTTATTCTTCCTATTGGTAAATTCCTTTCGTGAATGGTTTAACTATTAGACCGGAGAGTAAGTGTGGGAGTGAACTACTTATCTAATTGGCATGCTTACGTGCATTTATAATACCCGCATAGACTAGCATGCTATGTATGTCCAAATTCCTTCTTATGCAAGAATAGATTCATAAAAAGAACAAAGAATGCTGGTGGAAACATAAGGTAGATGAGTATAGTTGAACATATGCATGCTATGTAAACAACCAACTGCCACCCCACCTCCCCCAAAAATTGCGAGGTTGGTTACTATGAGAGAATATATTTATAGATTTTTTTCACTAAAATTAGGATAAACTTAACTCCTACAATCATGGAGTGCATTGTTAGGTTGACCTGCCTGTGGATAGTATAGATACTTTGGCTTGCATTAGAGACTAAAACTTGCTACTCTATACTTACTGTTTTACATTACACTTTGATTTTCAGAGCATCCACATCTATTCGCATCAATGTTTTGCTGATTTAGGTTAGCAGAAGAAGAAGGAGAGGAAGACAAATTGATAGAGAAGTAGGAAAACAAATAGTCTCTTTGATTAACTCATGGAAATCATAGAAAATAGCATTATGGGATCTAGGAGCCTAAACTTGTGCTTAGTTTCTCTTGATGCCTACAACTTTAAAATTATATATTCATTAGAAACATTTTTTAAAGAGTTGCACATTTTTGAGCAAAATCCTAGCTCTGCCAATGTAAACAACCATGCTAATTTTTGTAGTGACCCCCTTGGACTCAAAGTTGATGATACGCCAAGAGTTTTGACACTAGATCAATGAATCAATGGATTCAGCATGCTAGATGTAGTCAAATTGTTGATGTGAAAGGACTGGTAAGAAGGTATATGTGCGCACACATGTGGGATCACAAGCATATATTTGTCTTGGTAATTAATGCAAAAGTTTGAGGGAGAGAATAGTATGGATGATGATTCAAGTCGGTTGGTGAGCTGATTTTGCACTGAATAAGAAGGAATGCTGAATACACAAGACAGCAGCTGGTCAAAACCTCTATAAGTAGTGTCATGCATACACTCTTTAGAATATTTGGTGTTATAACCTAAAATTGAGATCTCTTTATTTTGTCAAACATTGTGTGCCTTTTCCTTAGAAATAAGGTTTGTTGTATAGGTATTGGTCACCGCACTAGTACTGTATTGGTACGGTACAAGTTAGTATTGTAACTCCCATACCGATACATGGTACATTGCTGGACATGAGATGGTAACTGTACCACGCATTGGTGCAGTTACTGCAGTACTATATCAAGCCCCCTTATTGTACTGTTATCTTACCGGTATGGTACAGTTTGCCCGGTACTGGGCAATACAAGTTGGTACAGCAAACCATGCGTTCAATGTATGACAACCTTTTGTTCCTAATTAATTAATGTAGCTTGATTAAAGAAGCAACTTAGGTCTTGATTGTTTCAGTAGTTTAAGTTTTGGCATGGAGGGTTAGGGCCAAGAAAAGTTTAAGAAAGTGAAAGACAAGTTCTTTTGCCATTCTTAGTTTGTATTATATGCATCACAAAATTAACCACTTTTACTTCTGAAAAATGTTCTTAACCCGGGAATTGGCTTTAAAGGATTCTGATATTCTTTAATAACCAGATATTGAAAAAGTTATTTGGATGCAGTTTCATATTTTTAACTAGTCCTTTATAAATGAAGACAAACTGTGAGATTTTGAATCAAATCTTCTGAAAGTTCCCATGTCTATTCTCCGATACATTGTCAAAGCGATATGTGCCTTTGCCTGCTGTTTATATTGAGGAACAATCTTTCTTTTATATTCTTCCTTTTTTTTAAAAAAAATATGTCAGTATAAATAAAGAACAATGGATTTGCTTGTTCTTAGTCCCAAGCTAGTTAGCGCTATACTGCCTATTACTTATTTCTTGCCTTGCATGTTCAGAGTATCTCCATCTTTGTGATGTGGCTAGCTGCACTAAGTGTTTTGCATGTCTCTACCAATAAGGCCCTGTTTGGATAGTTAGGATTTCTATTTCATAAGATAGAAAAAGGGAAAACTATGGGATCTAGTTCTTTTTTTTTTCATTACATTGGTTGATGCCTGTTATTCAATGGGAGAATAATGCAACCTTTTTTTTCAAAAATTTATGTTTGGATGCTTAAAGAATAGATAAACCTCTGAATTAAAACATAATGTTATAAGCTAGACACAAAACTTGGGATCTACTGGCAACACTAATAAACGAGCTTTTAACAACAAATATTCAGAGATCCAAATAAAGCAAGCAAATGAAAATGCTCAACAGAATCATGGTAATTGTTTTCTGTTTAGCAGAACCAAATCAACATCTGAAAATGAAAAAAAATACAAAAACAATACTTATTAGAAGACCTCCAGTTCCTTAGTTTGTAGGATGACAAACTTGTATCAATCTGAACACATGACAACATTGTGAAATAATATTGGTGAATGGGGCTGGAGTGGGAGATGGAGGATGATGAATGATAGAGATGCTGGTGCACCTTAGGTGGCCGCTGAGGTGTAAGATATAAAGGATCAGGGGACAGGATGTTGTGTGTGTGAGAGAGAGAGAGAGACTGAGAGACCTAATTTCCTAGGTTGAAGTCCGTTTTTTTTTTTTTTTTTGGGGTTGGGGGGTGGGGGGGGTGGGGGCATGATGGTCGAAGGCAATGTGATTTCTGAGAACATGATGTGCTCTACCTATAGGAAGTATCAGAAAGAGGCAAGCTTGATAATGAAGGCAAAAAAGAAAGATTCAAATCTACTTTTCTATGGTGGGATCTACACCACCTATCTTCTGAACTTGAGGTTTCACCAACTAAACATGAATACTGGTTCTTTAGTGGCTTTATACCCGAAGAATATGAAACCGTATTGGATTGGCTAGAAAATCCAAAACCTTTATATGGAGACCCTATGAGAGAAGTTCTCTTTACTTATATTTAGCCCGATAATTTAAAATAGAAAACCACTCATTATATTATATCATTATCATCAGGTTACAATTCACTTTCCTATTAGTTCTTTTCATGAAGCTAAAAAAGGGGAATTTAACCTAGAAGTATAAGGACTACTGAAACTTTGCAACACCCTCAGAAAGGGTTTATACAAAGAATAATTTATAGTTTATGTGTTGGATCAGAACACATGCATAAGTTTGTTTGTTGCATCAGCTCTGGAGTCCAAGCTCATGGCCTTGTTCTTGTAGTGGTCGAAATTGAAAACATGAGAGATTTCATGAAAATCCATCGCGAACCACAGTTCAAGTTTTCTTTACTTTGATAGAACACAAAGTAATTCATAATTGCCAATCATCAATTCAAGATGATCTTTAGACAAATTCTATACATATTTTACATATAAATATTAATGCCAATGCCTCTGGGGTATCTCTGTTCTGGTTGGAATAGAAATTACTAAACATTTAGCATCCCTCATCCTTGATGCTATATTAAATATGAACAGAGAGTTTTTAAAGCATGGCTTTTTGAGTTTAATAGGGACAAACTATTGGTCTTTTTTTCATAACATGAGATTTTTAAATGGATAGAAGGATGAAATAAAGGTCATGTCAGATATAATCTACTGTGTGATCTATTTTGGAGCCACAAAGGTGCAAATAATTTTTTTCTTCAGCAGAAGTCTCTTTCTGTAGTTTATGTTATAAAAGAAAGAGAATGTAAATGAAAAAGAAAGTTTATATTTTCCTTTTTTGGTTATATAACAAAGGAAATTTGGGATAGCTAAAACACAAACAAGATAAATATATAGAGCAATAGAACTGTCTGTTTTTTCTTTCTGCTCCTATAAATGGAAGATCATTTAACAATCTGGATCAGATGGATGTTATTCTTTCTTTAGTACAATAGAGGAAAAATTAATTTCCATCAAAGAGCCATATGTGATGATAAAGGAGAGGTATATTGAATAGTGATGCACTGATGTTGTTAATGTCTTGTAGTGCCAAAAATGCAATTCTGGTGACATTGTAACTCTGCAGATAGATTGGGATGGCACCAGATAGAGGCAAAAAGATGCTAATAACCATGGTAATGAGATATAGTGGGTCCAATTAGTTTGCATGAAGCTTCTAATTATAATGCTAAGCACCAAAAGGATTGTTGAGATGATGGCCTTAGCAATGAAGACAATTAAAGGGGTTGAAGATGTGAATTGGGATGGTTAAATTGAGCTATAATTTATATAAAAAGATGGATTCCAACAATAAAGTGAGTCATATTTGTGCTTTGGTTTCTATGTAAAACAATTAATATTTCATTGATGGTTAAGGAACAAAGGAAGCTTTGCTATAGAACTAATTCAAATCCTTCTTCACTTTTGTTGCAAATTTTATATCAAGGGAGAAAAATTAGGAGCAGCTCAGGCTCCTGAATAATTGACAAATATCAGAATGGATCATTAAGGACATATCGGTCCTCGTGCAACAGATAGGACCTTTATATTGCATGACTGTCCAAGTCATTCTCACCGATTCTTCTATTATTAGTTGCATACAGAGGAGCTGATTTTGTTCCTAGAGTTTATAGCTAAATTATATATTATAGAAAAGAATTGCTTCATGCATCTGGATGATATTGTTATATCGATTTTTTTACTGATAATGATTTTAAATCACCTTGTATGGTTATTCTAGTACTTATTTTCAGTGACCTTTTTTATATGTATTATTTTTTGTTTGATTTTATACCTATAAGTCCACTTCCACATGATTGATGGTCTTGATGAGGTCCTGCTCAATGTCAGGCTATTGCTGCTGCAAGAATTAAGGGGGGTTATCCCGAAAGAGTAGGGCAACCAGAGTGTCAGGTAAAGCTTTTATCTTTGTTAATCCTTTTGGGAATTGAACAACTTGTTTTCCCATCTTTTTCTTCATTTCTTAGGCATGTAGTATGATCTGTAGTGAATACCAGGGATCTCTTACCAAAACTACTTCTCTATAAATGTTGATCGGTAGTGTGGAAGGTGGTAGCTTGCTGCTCTATAGCTTTTATGTTATTCTAAATTGCTAGTGATTATTTTATGTGTATGTTCAGATGGATCCAGGTTGCTACATCATCATATATTAATAATCCTGAAACCTGGCTAGTTGCATGTTTTAGTTATGTTATGTTCTTTAAGCTGTTCAAGTCAAAATAAACAGAATAAATGCTTCTTTAAGCTTTTCAATTGATTTTATGTGTGCGGGACCATGGAATTATCTTATGATACCATAGGCATCCATAGAGAGGTAAATAGGCTGCCATATATTGAGAAACTTGGGAGCTACATGTGTAGCAGCATATTCTCACAACATGACACACAGATGTTAATGAATGGAACAATTATATTCTTGACAAGGTTGTCTACAAATTATAAAGTTTTATTATACATTTATATGGTTTGCCTTTTGGATGTTGTTGAGGATATCCATCAGAGAACTTTTTTTTGATTTGTCTATTAATAAATTTAATATGTTCTTTAGGGATTCTAATACAATTTTCTGACTGCATGAGATTAAACTGTGTATAAATGAGAAAAAAAGACTCCTGGCCTGCCAACTATCCTCTGGTTTCCCGGCCAGCCCTTTAATTGTGCTAAGTTGCCTTAGCTATGAACACTCTTGAACTATGAAAAATCATTGTTGATACATAAAGTCAGCCCTGGAATGGGACAAGGCTTGTTGGTCAAGATTTAAGATAAATCTTAGTTTGTAATGATGACTAAGTTGCTTAAAGATGGTTAGCTGTCAATATATAAATCAAAATTCTAGGTACATTATGTCATACCTATGCTACTTAATAATCAGCATGGTACGGGCGTTATGTCTTGTCAAGCTGACATTTGGTTCATAACTTCATATTGCTAAGTGTGGTAATAAATTGAGCTGGGTTTGTGACCACTATCGGAGGCCAAGTGGCTTGACCTGAACCAAAACTGACCTGTTTGTAGGGCAGGAATTCTCAGTCTAAATCTGCTGACTTTGACCTGACAGGCTTTCCACTAGGGCTGGGGAACTGGTGGGAAGACAGGGAATAAGGCAATATTGCAATGAGCCTCCTGGATGATCATGTTGGATGATGATGTGGTGATGGGAAATGGGCCTTCATGTGGGATCCTTGGATTGGATATGAGAGGAGAAAAAGGAGGGGAATGATCTGATTGGGGAGAAGGAAGAATTTTTTTTCGATTTGCTTAGATCAAATCTCCTGAATGAAATAATAAATAATGAGAATTTTAGAAAGTGGGGTTTTAATCCCTTTACTTACATTGACTTTTCATGATCCACAAATTTGCTACATATGCATCATAGGTGGAAAGTAGAGTTTATGTGCTTTGCTTTCACTATCTATGTTGGGGCTCTACTAGAGGGAAAGTAGAGTTTATGGTCTTTCTTTTTCTCCATTGATTCCCCTTCTCTAAAACAATGGCATAAATCCTCTATTTATACTAGAGAGATCCTCCTTATTTGAGTTGGATTCTTCTTCTAGTTAAAAAACGGAGTAGGTACAAGTTCTGTATTATTCCATAGATGTCCACTCTTTTTATTTGAATCGGATTCCTCTTCTAGTTAGAAGAAGATGAAAACTTCTTCCTTTTTATGTTAGTGAAGTCCAACTCAAATTGGGTTGGACTCCCTCCTAATTAAAAGAGGATATGGATAATAAAAAACAGTGAAAATATTTTAAAAATTTCAAATTTGGACAAAAACTAGATCTTGACATCTATATAACTTCGTCTCAGTCGCATCATTAAATTCTTCTTGAATTATGGCTTCTTGAAGTTTTGGTACTTGATTGAGCTCTTGATGGTGAATCTTGCTCTCCAACCCTACCTAAAGTGGTCAAATTAGTCCACTGTTAGACTATCCTCCGGATTGAGGAAGGAGGAAGACAAGGTGGAGAGGGTAAGGGGGAAGAGGATGAGGCGGACATGGAAGAGGATAGGGTAAAATAGGAGATGGAAGAGGAAAATGAGGTAAAGGAGGAAAGGGTGAACCGTGAGGGGTAGTTGAGAGAAGATTTCTGCATGTTGGAGGGGGAATTGTTTAAATTGGAATGAGATTGGGAATTTAGCATTAGAGCAACAAATGAATGGTTGTGATTAGTCATTTGACCATAGACTTTTTGATGATCTACAGACTTGATTAGTAATCTCCTATCTTCTAATTTTATCAGTCTCTTGTTTATCAACATGAGCTGATAATTGATGGAGTATAATCATCAAAGGTGGCATATCTATGTATATTCAAAATTACACATGTTACAAGGTTTCTAACCTATCATGTTAGAACTCGTTGTTCTGGATGCCAAAAACAAAAGGTGCCTCAAGGTGATACAACCTCCATAGGCCCAGGTGCTAGGCACCAAAAAGATGCATGTCTAAATAAAGCAAAGTATCGATCTAGGAAAAATTCTACAAATGCATTATAAATAAATACTATTTGTATCCGAAAGAGCGCAATTGTTATAAGATTAATCATTCAAGTTTTAACATCCTAAATCTAATCATTTAGATTTTAGAACATTAAACATCATATTCTACAACTCTACATCATTCAAGGCATCACATTGAAATGCCACTTTTCATATATAATTTAAGGCAACAAAGGTTAAACACCTTACAACCTAAAGTAGCTTCAAAATTTAAACATGGGATCATCAAAATATGACTCTTTAAAATATGTTTCTAAACAAAACATAGCAACAAAGGGAAATCACTAGACATCCTAGATTAGCTTCAATCCTTCAAGCATCATCCTAATAATCATCACTCGAACTCTGATCACTTCCATCTCCACTAGATTTATAATCAGCATTCTCCTTGTCTCTTTTCTAAACCAGCCTCCTCCATTAGTCCTTGATTTGTATGGGCTTCACTAGACCAGAGTACCCTTCAAAATAAAGCTAACACAACTTTCAAAAGAAAGGGTGTAAAAGGGAGACAAGGTATAGTGTTGGGTGAGGTGCTCAATTGAATGCCTCCCTCTTTGGCCTAGGCGCATGCTTGGTGTTACTTCACAATTTGTCTCACCTACACTTCACAATTTGTCTCACCTAGGGATTATTAACTTTGCCTTGTTCAAGTGCCTAGCCAAGCGCTCGGAGTGCTGCTGAAAATAATTTTTTCTGCCCCAAAGTTGACCCAACCTGCTAGCATGTTAGACTTGCTGGACATTAAGGAGCCTAGTGAACCTAATGGATTAGGTTGGGTGGCTCATGTGCAAATTGGGTGGCGTTGTGTAAACAGTTTTGCAAGCTGGTATAGAATGAAAGATAATTTTCTAAAGAATTCATCTATTTCAATCTAAACCATATTATACATTTATATAATTGTTAGACATGTCTTGAACTTGGGTTTTGTTACATTGCTTTTGTATAATTTTTTTATAAAATTTGCTTGATAAATCCTAGATTTACTTTTATGGAGGTAATAAACAAGCAAGTGGTTGATAGCCAATCACCCTTTTATCTTTTTTTATTGTTATTTGTACGGTTGCTATTGCCTCGTTTTTGTTTCCAATTTATTCCACTGATTATGCACTTCTACCTCTACTCCATCTCCACCTCGTTCCCTTTCCTTGGCCACCCTGATGAGCTCTCGTTGCCTTCATTCAATCCAGGTCATAGACAATGTGCTTTATTGCTTTATAACCTCCCTTTCTAAACATCCACTCCCCTTTCCTGCCTCCGGCAATGGAAGGGTATTATTTCGCCTCCCTCGTTGTGTAATATTCCTCCACACTACCCCAACCCTCACTACCTCCTCTTAAGCCCCTCTACCTTTTGCTCCATCAATGCCACATGTCCCTCCACACAATCAATTAGGTTCTACACCACTATAATGCAAGACTTTTTGCAGTAAAGGTTCATTAGACCGTACCAAGGTTGTATCGACTAGTGACCCATTCGATATGGTACCTATACATACTGTATTGATCCGAGGCGTACTGAACCAAGTAAAGGGAGAGGAAGAGGGGGGAGAGGGAGAAGGAGAGGAAGAGAGAGTAGAGGGAGGGAGGGAGGGAGGGGCGCACGGAGAGGGGGAGCAGGAGAGAGTGGGAGGAAGGAAGGGAGAGAAAGAGAGAGAGAGATAGAAGGGCTTATGGATAGGGGGAGAGGGAGAAGGAGAGGGAGGAAGAGAGGGAGAGAGTGGGAGGGAGGGAGGGAGGGGGAGAGAGAGAAGGGATTATGGATAAGGGGGGAGAGGGAGAAGGAGAGGGAGGGAGGGGCTTACCTCGGCGGTGGCGACAGCTGAAAGCCAAGAACCCTAACCCTTATTGAGGGTCTTTATGACATCTATGGAGGGCAATAGTGTCATCTTTTACATTGATTGATGGGTGATGGTGTCAATTCGATGTCGTTCGAGGACAACAATATTATCTTCGTCATCATTCAAGGGTGACATCATTGGTAGGCATTGGTGTCGGTGTAGAAGAGAGGGGGGGGGGGGGGGGAGGGAGCGAGAGCAGTTGAAGCCTTTGGTCGAAGGGTTTTTATAAGCCGAATTAACCTGAATGATCAAATCATCCAGATTTCGTGTTAGTTTGGTTCGGTATGGGCCAAACCACTGGGCTTGGGTCGATTTGGCAAATGTTGCATACAACGGTGTTGTTGTCTTCTCTACCATGACTGCTGCCAATGCTCTTTTTGCCCTCGATGTCCAAGCAATCTCGTGCCAAGTTGTCCATGCAAGGAAGAGATGGTAGAATGCCATCATGGCATCTCGGTGAGCATGGCAGTCACTGACAAGCGGGAGAAGATGTGGAGCAGTTGGAGACTAGCCCCATGTACCAAGATGGCCTTCCATCACCTCTCCTATGAAATCTAAAACGGGGGATCAGTAGAGATTTCTTAATGATTCATCTAAAATAGCCTTTCCATTTTGCTTAAATTATTGTGGTTGTCAACAGTAGTAGCTTTTGGCCTATGGGTCTAACTTTGATCCATATTGGCTGTCTATAATGAAATGGTCAGACATTATTTGTTAGGGAAAAAATTGTCATTTGATAACTTTGGAGCACCATAGCAAATTCCTTTAAACTTTTGGATTGCACTTTGTATTTTTATAAAGATATCATGTTGTATGGATCCTCTCTACTGGGTGCTTTCATAAGCAT
The DNA here is from genome assembly GCF_051530095.1 of Phoenix dactylifera. Classification (NCBI taxonomy): domain Eukaryota; kingdom Viridiplantae; phylum Streptophyta; class Magnoliopsida; order Arecales; family Arecaceae; genus Phoenix; species Phoenix dactylifera. The sequence goes on from NC_143193.1 coordinate 5,458,086, forward strand.
CTTTGGCAAACCACATATGTCATCATTTTAAAATAATACAAATTGCGGTGAATCTCGTGAATATTTTTAATGAAAGTGAATTTTTTGAACAAAAGGTTGGCTGAAAGCTTGGAAAAAAGATTCATGCATAGTGCTTAGATAGTGAGGCAACACCTCCCATGCTCTCCAGATAGATGATTTTCTGGTGTTTGTTTTTTTTTGCAAAAGTAGAGGGTTCCAATTGCATAACCTTACTTGAGATAGTATTGTTTTCTTCACTACACGTAGAATACTTTGAACCATGGAAATTGATGCAAGCAGGCAATTATTTGGATTTTGGATTGAATATCACTTTTCTGCGGCCCACACCAAGCATATACGTGAATTGTATTATGTGTTGGTGAAAGTGGCTAATACTGTTGTTTACTTATTTCTACAATTCTATCATAAAAATGAATCACCACGTATGTTGGAAGCAAGGTTCACCATCTCGGTACTGAAGCCCGTACTAGTACCATCCTATTATAGTGTCGGTACATGGTATGGTACAGTAAGGTTCAGTGTATCGAGTGTTGGTACGGTATGGTGCCGTGCATTGGTTTGGTATCGGTATAGTATGGTACCGAAACGGTACAACAAACCTTGGTTGGAATATTATCAGATTAATTAAAGTCATAAAATTTATAATAAATTGTATGAATTGTTGAATTTGTTCAAAGTTTAATGAAAATTTATTCTGAAAATTGTTAGTTCAAGCATCTGCAAGGAAATTAAGTTATAAATTTAAACCAAAACTAATTAATAATATACTTTTGAATCTAATAATGATGATAACCTTTGCATTAGATGCAAGCCTTTCATATTTACATGGCATATTATGTTATCAAACACAACCAAAGTTGGTATTATGCCATTAGCAAAATACAACCCAATTTTGTGTTTACCTCACGTAAACCTATATATATATAGATATATGTATATATCTATATATATGTATATATCTATCTATCTATCTATCTATATATATATATATATATATATATATATATATATATATATATATATATATATATATATATATATATATGTATGTATGTATGTATATATGCTAAAACTTGGTGACCCTTGGTTGATTTTATCTCTAGTAAATTAAATATTTTATAAGTAATGCGTAGTAATTATCATTAGGTAAATTCTAACATTATGTTCTGAATGGTCTGAATTGCAAGCTTGGAATATATAGATCTGAATTGCGAGCTTTATATAAATATAAGTAGATTATTTATTTTGCTAATTTATTTTAATGGCAAATGTTGCAATAGGATCTTGATTATTTTGAATTGGCTATTTTTTGTTACTATGGAGTATCGATGCTGATCCAAATAAGTTCGACTTTGGTGCATGTTAGTTGTATCTCTTTTACATCATGGGCTGGCTTTGTTTGTGTTTTTTTTTTTTTCCATATTGAGCAGGAAATATAACTTCCCTCTATCCACTCTTTTCCAGTATTACTTGAAGACTGGTACATGCAAATTTGGAGCTACATGCAAATTTCACCACCCCAAAGATAAAGCTGGAATTGCTGGGCGAGTTCAATTAAACATTTTAGGCTATCCCCTTCGGCCGGTTTGTGTGCATCATTTGATTTATCTTTTATGCTTCTGCTTTCCTCTTTTCCTATCATTTAAGTGTATTAGTTCTTAAGTGGCAGTGATGATTATCGTATATCTACGCTATTTTACCTTGTATGTTTTATATTTCTTTGTCATGATTGGCTGTTGTTGACCATTTGTTTCTAATTTTCCTATCATTTAAGTGTATTAGTTCTTAAGTGGCAGTGATGATTATCGTATATCTACGCTATTTTACCTTGTATGTTTTATATTTCTTTGTCATGATTGGCTGTTGTTGACCGTTTGTTTCTAATTTTCCTGTTGTAGAATGAGAAGGAATGTGCTTATTATCTAAGAACTGGACAGTGTAAGTTTGGGAACACTTGTAAATTTCACCATCCACAACCATCTAATGCGATGGTTGATTTACGTGGCTCTCCTGTTTATCCTCCTGTACATTCTCCCACAACCCCTGGGCAGCAATCTTATCCTGGGGGATTGACAAACTGGTCCTTGTCAAGAACTTCTTTCATTCCAAGCCCTCGATGGCAAGATCCTTCAAGTTATGCTCAATTGATTCTTCCTCAGGGGTTGGTTCAAGTTCCTGGGTGGAATCCATATCCTGTAAGTCTTGCTCGGCCTTTTCTTCTGCCTGTTTAAAAATGCGTGATTCATGGAGAGAGATATGATATATTATCTAATTTCTTCTTTGTTTTGCTTTTATATTATCTCTTCCCTTCAAACTTCATGGCAGCTATATTGGCAAGTGGTTTTAAGTATGTCATGTAGCTATTTTGTATAGGAGAATATGTATTCTAGAAGAACCTAGATGTCAAGGATTATGCAACAACAAAATTATTCAACACCATTTAGTTGTCTTTGGTATGAACTGGATGTGTAAAATTCCAAGAAGATTGCTCATCTGCGTGTTTTTCTTGTGCTGAATCTGTTTATGCTTGCAGCTTCTCCAACCTTTATGCTCACTGAAATATAAATAATAGTGCAAAAGCCACAAAAATAATTGATTATATGGATTCAATAAAGCTTGAAAGATTTGAATGAGGGATGCTAGACTTAAGATCATTTTTTGTCTCAAATTGTGTGATTGCAATTCTAGTCAACATTAATGCTTTAAGGTTAAGAGCAAGGTTTGCCGAACCAGGGCAAACCACCCAATTCACCCTTTTCCCACTGGTTCGGTTCGACCCTAAATTTTGAACCCTCCCTTAAACCGCCCTGAACCACTCCGATTTGCTACAAACTGGGCGGCTCGGAGTTGGACCGGTTAGGGCCCCCCACCTTTTTAAAAAAACTTGAATCATGGTCTATTGAACGGTTCAGCCCGTACCGAACCAACACCGTACCAAACTGGTAGCTGACTGGCACGGGCGTCGGTACCAGTTCAGCTAACCTTGGTTAAGAGAACTCTTTTCCTTTGGTGCCCTTTCACTAAATGGCATGGGGAAGATTAGAACATGTCTTAAGTTTTTCCTCTTTCCTTTTTCATGTAATTAAACTAGAAAAGGATACAAATGATTGTCAACATATGTGCATTATTTGTCATTGTTTATTCTATCCTATCTTAATTTTTTCATTGGTATCAAATCATTCCTTTTCGTTGTTTCTTTGCCTCTCTCTCTCTCTCTCTCTCTCTCTCTCTCTCTCTCTCTGTGTGTGTGTGTGTGTGTGTGTGTGTGTGTGTGTGGTGTGTGTGTGTGTGTGTCTTCTCCCTGCTTTGGTGGATTTTATATTTATTTCTTTATCATCTTTATGAATGCAGCTTACACGCCATTCCATATCTCCAAATTTTGAACCTGTAACCATTATAGTTTCTGCCTGGAATTGGTTTATTCTACATTTGTCAGATTATTTCTCTTTATTTAATCTACTTATAAACTGTATGCCTTGTTTAAAAACTAACTAGCCATACTTCCCCATCTCCAACGCTCCCCTTACCCAAACTCTCTATCTCAAACACACAGAGGCTGTGTTTGGTTAGCAGTTACATGGTAAATAAGGGGAGGTTATCACCTTAACGAGCCAAAACATTAGCAAAAAGTGGCGGATCAAGTTATTCAGTTAAAGGGTGAAAAAATCCATTTAACCTACGTATCTTTATTTCATGGGAGAGAATTAAATGAAGTTAACCTCCAAGATCTCTCTTTTCTTTCTTTACTTTTTCATTATTTTTTCACAGAGAGAGTACGAATATGAATAAGAACGAGAAATTAAAAAAAAAATAGATGACAACCAGACGAAAAGGGAAAAGAAAGGTGATAGGAAGTGTCCCACTAAGGGTTAGCTATCCTTGTACTTTCCAGTATGTGCTTATCATGTTCCTACATACAATTTTCTTGCTTTGATTCTCTATTTTCTTTTGTTTTGTTGGCATATTTATATTTGGTTTCTTAAAGTCTAGCAGAATTTTTTTGTCAGACATTTTACTGGGAGCTAGAAAAATAAGTATAAGCATAAGAATAATACATAATGTGAAATTTAAAGTATCAACTAGTTCTTGCATAATAGATCTTCACGTCACCTTGAGGACTTCATATTATAGTGTTATATCATCTGTTCTGTTCTAAGAAAGACTTTTGTATTCTTTGTTGATGTTTGACTTTGATTTGATTGCTCAAATAGCTGAATATTAATGTGGACATCAACTTGGCCTTGGTAAGCTTCTTGTGCTTTTTTTATTGCTCCTGTCATGTGCAGTGCTAGACTTAATGATAACACTCATAGACCTAACTAGGAAGCTAATATTTTATTTTATGATCATCAAGTCATCTTGAAAACTCTCATATATAGTGTTATATCATCTGTTCTGTTCTACATGAAACTGTCATATTTTTTTGTTGATGTTTGACTTTGATTTGATTGCTCAAATAGTTGAATATTGATGTGGACATCAACTTGGACTTGGTAAGGTTCTTATGCTTTTCTTTTTTTTTATTGCTCCTGTCGTGTAGAGTCCTAGACTTAACCTAACTAGAGTGCTCATATTATATTTTATTTTATTTTTCATATATATAATATATAAATGATCCCACACTCACAAAAGTCTTATCATAAATTCTTTTAACTGCATTATTCCAATGTTTGCCCACAACACAATTGTCACCAAACTGAACCCAACCATGATCTGTGCTAAATTTTTGCACATCATGTAAGTTTTTGTATACTAATAATTGGTCGTCATATCCTTATCACATGAAGATAGATGCATTTTAAACTTAAACTAGCATGCTAATTCAATCCCCTAATTGAAGTTTCATTGTGAGGAGTGAGGACTATTGTCATACACCTGGATCTATGCCTTCCATCAGCTGAACCTTTTTGATTTTTCCTTCTTTGATCAACTTGAGGACTTTCAAGATCAAGGGCTTTAGTACCTTCATCCTTAGCCGGTCTCTAGCTTCAACTAAAGAGGAAGAAAAATGAAGAAGAAAATTGCAGTCTTACCTCATTCAATTGCATCAATATCTCCTAGTACATTATAGGTGTATGATCTAATTAAAGAATGCAATTTATTATGTTTCTACTTTAACTATAGGTTTGCTTCTGCTCTATTTTGGCAAGCAACCTATCGGATTTATACAACTTGAAATAGTTTTATGGGCTTCCATCCAATTTAAAATGTCAACACATTAAGTTCTTTGATGAAGTTCACTACAACTATTATAGTTAAGGTTTGCATACCGACCCATATCATCCTGCACCAACCGTTCCATGCTATATCAGTATGGTTCTTCTTCTGAGGTTTGATTTGGTATATGAGCCGACACGGTCCATATATCCGAACCGAATGGAACTGTCTTGTACCGCCCAGTACTAATCTGTATTGCTCAGTTTCGGACTGTATGGTGGCTAGGTGTGAGCAAAAGCGCTGGAAACCTGTCTTAATGCCTGATGTGTACTGTACTGTACCGAACCGGTAATATATTAGTACGGTTCTCAATACTAGTTTTGTGGACCTTGATTTAGATTTTTAAACTTATTTAGTAATGGTTCTTCTCACTGCTGTTTTTTAATAGCTTAATTAAGAACTTTGTCAAATGGATTTTGGGGATTCATAGATTGATGGTTTGACTTCTGGTTGGAGGATTGATGTTGATTAAACCTCAAATGGAGTGGTTTTATTATGTTGCAAGTCACTGCTGCTGGTCTGCAACCAATTGTTATATTTTATTGACATCCTTTTAATCATTATCACCCAGACATTCCATAGTGGATTGGTCAATGGTCAGTGGGTGATAGGGAATTCCAGTCTCATCTGATCTCCAAGTAAGCTGTGTTACTTGGGGAAGAAGAGTTGGGAAGCAAGTGATCCTTTAGGGCAACAGCTTGAATTGGAGCCAATGCTTTATGGTGTGGCACCATACTGGTACAAAATGAAGGGTGAGTATTATACAGACAATCAAATTGTATGGAAAAGTTTTAAAAAGTCAGCCATTTGTCATATTGTACAGTCAAGTTACGGACACATTTACAAGACCTTTGGAAAGAGAGAGAACTATTAATTGAATCCTATTGTTTCAGCTAGAGGGAGAGATTGCAACATGAGTCTGGTTTGTGTCTCATTGCTGGTTTATTGTGTTTTGGCAGGTTACTAGGCTAAGTTATAAGGATTTTGCGTAATTTGGATCCAAATTGATGGCCTATGCATATCTATGGCTGATCTCTTATAGGTGTATTCAGGTCAGTTCTCTCCATGACGGCTGCATATTTGAAAGATATGAGGATTTAAACTGCAGGACTTGTTACTTGAGTCTGTGGGGTGTTTTCTAACCTGTGAGAGAATTTTTGTTTTTCTTCTCTTCTACACTTTCCTGATGTAGGACAGCCTATGGTGGGGGTCTATAGGGGCTAGGAAGCAAGGCTTGAACCGATAGGTTGCTGAAAATTCCAGTTTAATAATAGGTTTGGTATTCTAAATACAGCAGAGCAATCAGCCATTTTTTTTGTTTTGGCTGGAAAGAGGGGTCTCTTGGTGGCTTATAAGCATAAATTCAAGTAGTAACAAAGATAACGACAGATTTTTTCCGACAGTACTACAGATCTGAGATGCAACTGGTATTAGGGCTGCAGGGATCAGCAACAGGTTGTAATGGATGTCAGGTTCGCAACAATATCAGAATATGATTTGCCGTGTCAATAGCCCTGATGGGACCTGAAAATAGACCCTGACAAGTGGCTGTTTGCCTTCGACAGATGGCTAGCGGTGGTACAATGGCAAGGAAATAGCTTTCTGTATTATTAGGTCTGCAGGCTACGAGGGTCTAGTATGGTTCTGCAGCAGATTAGTTCCAAGCAGCAACTAAAATGAAGGTAGAAAGTCGTAAAATTGAATATAATGAACAGAAGAAAAACTGAAGGCAGTTGCAAGTAGTAAAAGAAGAGGCAGGATATTTCCGGACTCACTCCATGACCTAGGAATCACACCTAGGGTTTGAAGGTCTCGCACCTCCATTACAAAATCATGCCACAAGAAGGGGAAAAAAGAAACCAAAGATGCATTCTTTTATTCATATGTTGCATAAATCTGATTGTGCGACATCCTATATTTAAAGAAAGCACAAACGCTAACCAGTCTTTTGGACTTCCTACAATATCCTTCATAATGCAGGTTACTATTCATGGTTACCTGTAGTCTGAACGGTGCTGCGAACAGTACTTTCTAGTTTCTACATTGTTTTGTTTTGTACTATTGTTTAATTTTTTACTAACCTCTTGATGGCTGATGTGGCTTCTATTATTACATCATGCCATGCTATTGCCTCATCTAGTATGGCTTCAGGATCATGTAACTTAGGCTTAGCCTTACACTCATAAGGCCCATTAAAGCTAAATTAAAGAAAACAAAAGCAAGATCCTGCAAATCAAACTAAAACTAAATTTCAAGTGAAATCCCAAGTTATGTCCCTCTCCGATCTTGGTCTTGATCACTTCCCCTCTTGAAATTCTATTAATCTAACTCTCTTATGCTTGACTATTTTTGTCTTATTATCTGCTGAAGGGGCTGCTTATTGCTGTACCAAGGGATATGTTTTGTTTATTAATGGCATGTTGAATTATTTTCTCCTTCTCGAATGCCTGAGGGATATAAATCGACACCATGTTACTTTACCTGCTTTTATTTTCTTCATTAGTTGGTAAGAGCATGAGACTAAATATCACTAACCCCATGAATATGGTTGATTCATTAATGCTTTGAAGCATTAACTAACACAAATTTTGACATCTTATATCATGCCGTATTGCCATTTTACGATCTGAATTAAATAGCTCTGTTGCTGTAATCTTAGGATCCCTTTTACTTCCTTTAGAGTCTATTTAGATCACAATGCCATATCCATGTGATACCTCCCATGCTGGAGGGAATGAAGAGAGAGTGAAGGACAAGATACGTTGGAAGTACCAAAGATGGCCATTGCTCCCCTCAATCTTGGATTTTCTGGATTGTAAAATCCATCTGGAAATTTACATTCTTGCCTCCTTATCTCTCTGACTTCTATACCTTATGATTTCTTCTTTCATGAATATTTTCAGGTTCGCCGTACCGACGTACCAGTGGGCACCGGTATCGGTACCGTACCGAATCGAACCGGTACAGTACCGGTTTGGCTGGTTCGTCCGGGTTTTGGCCTCGGTGTTATTTTTTTTGGGGAGTTCTCTCTCTTTTGGATCTTTTTTTGATGTTTCTATGTTTAAGTTTTAGGTTTAAACTAGATGATGCATCTTGTTACTTCCAAATGATTCAAATCATGAGATGAATAATATAAAATATCTTCAAATTAAGATACAATCAGCTAAACCGACCGGTTCCGGTCAGTTCAGCATACCTTGATTTCCATTCATGGGATATATTGCACAAATAAGGTGGTCAAGGGTCTCTCTAGGTGGGTGCATCATGTATTGCTATTCATGTTAGCTTTTGGGGGTTTGCTAGTAATTATCAATTTTACTATTTAACTATTCAATTTTATTTTTTATGTTTTCTGTTTAGCATAATATTCAAAAGATTGCATAAGTGATTTGCTAGCAATGCCATCATGATTAGTATTAATCGATCTCTGCAGGGGCAGATGGGGTCTTCATCTCCAGACAGCCAACAACAAACACCAGGTGCTGGTCAGTATTACGGTACATCACGCCAAAGTGAAACAGGTGCAGGAGCTCAAGGAACATTTTCTTCCTACCGACCAGGCTCCATCCCTATGGGTGTTTATGCCTTGCAGAGGGAGAACATATTCCCTGAGAGGCCTGACCAACCAGAATGCCAGTTCTATATGAAGACCGGAGATTGTAAGTTTGGTGCAGTTTGTAAGTTTCATCATCCCAGGGAGAGATTGGTTCCTGTTCCAAATTGTTCATTGAGTCCATTGGGCCTTCCTCTGCGTCCAGTAAGTCTCATCAGTCATCACTAACCTCCACAATTTACTACTGCTTTAATGAAGGATCCATGCATGTCAAGGACCACGCCTAGTTGCTTTTGCATTTATGACATTGCTGGAGGATGCCTTGTCCTATATCTGTTTGGCCTATGAAAGATGCCATGACATGATCTAGCGGACCTCCATAATCTAGGTTTCGATTAAAGATTTGTGCATGTCTAGGACCATATCTAGTTACTTCTACATTTATGACGTCGCTGGGTGTTGTCTTTGTCCTGTGTCTATATAGCTTTTGATAGGTGAAATGACATTATCTAGTACCATTTTCTGTACATGAAGAAACTTCTTTGACCATTTTCATTGATTTTCTATGAAATGACGCTGTGTATGGATGTCTTTCTACTGTATTATATTTGATTGTACATTTACAACATACTCCATATTCCATGTGCATGCAAGTTGTTTTTCCATTCTATATGGATTTACTTGTTCTAAAATATAGATGGATACATTTAAATAGTGAAATATTCATTAGTTTCTATTCTATTATAACTGAAACTCCAACCTCCATCTGCAGCATGATTAGTGTCTTCACTGTTACTCCACAAACCCTTTGGCTAATTATAGTATAAGTTGGAAAGTTCTTTTAGTGTTCAAGTGGGTAATCACATCGAACCTTTAATATAAGCACCCTAAATTTTAAAAATTAACCTGTTTGTTAATACCCTATCTTCATGATATCCCCTTGTAAATAATAACACATAAGCAAAGTATTCATGCTTTAGAGTATGGTCAAAAATAGCGTCTTCTATGCTACTATATAACTAAAGTCTATTCTCTAAGGGAGTGTTTGGTTGTGGAAGAAGTAGGGGGATATCCCCTCCAATGGGGGGATATCCTTGCCAAACACCAAAAGGGGCCATGGAGTCGGGGCTTATACCACATGGGGGTACTTTTCCACAAAAATGGTGGAATAGACATATTGCAGAATAGGCTTGCCCCTATTCGCTTCAATTACCATTTTACCCTTATTCACTTTATAAGCACATAAAAACGTGGGAGGGCAATTTCATCTTTGTGATAAAATCCAAGGCATCTTGAAATTCAATATTCATTAAATTTCATCTGATTCCCTCCACTTATTCTCTGCACTTATTCCTTGGACCAAATGCTAAAATGCATATATTCGACAGAGTAGGCCAATCTCTTCAACAGTACAAGGGATATCCCTTCCAAAATTTATTTCCAACCAAACACCCTCGAAATGCTGCACTCTTGGTTTGTCTCCAATCTTCCTGCATGAAATCCCCTAATGAATTGTATTACTAGAAAAAAGTTACCAAGTTTTGACAGGGGATAATCATATGAAGCTCATAGAATTCAAGTTACATGTAAGCCTCTCAATTTTAACATTAAGAAATATATTAATGTCGGTATCTTGTTGCATAAGCCCCCTCGATAATAATGGCATATGAATAAGCCTGCATAATTTAGAGGATATTTACATACAACATAAAATTCAACGAGTGTGTGTTGTGTGTGCATGCCACTCTTCATGTTTAGAGCAGATCTTACATAATAAAAAAATTGATATGTACTAATTTATGAATAAACTCATTTTATACAATTAGTTTTAATTTCATCTCTATAATGTTAATACTGAAATTGCATATTAAAAGCACTTTAGCCTACAACCTGTAATTTAAGTTTGTATCTGTATCACAAGTCTCAATTTATCTCCTCCTATTGTTTCTCCATGAACTGCTCTTGTTATTTTTAAACTTATCAGCTTATTTCTTCTATGAAGCTCGTGACACAAGCAGTCTTGTTGATCATATATTTCAACGAGTCAGATCTTTAATATGGTGTCTTGTTGTTGAGTTTGCATCCATACACATTCTTAATGGTTTGATGAGAAGTTTGAGTCCACTGGTCATCATTATCTTGAATCTTGATATCCTGCATCCATGATAGGTTTAACTGGTTACGTTGCAGTTACCTAGCATGTTATTCTTTTCTTGCATTATTTTGTCATGATAACTGAAAAGGCTGCGTTTTAATGTTGAGGGTGTCTTTTTCTTGCTTTGGTACAAGCCAAATAGTTATAGATAATCAACTTTGAGTTATACTAGCCATGCAGTTGCTTTGTATCTCGATCAAGTTTTGTTTGAATCTAACTTTTTTATATGAAATTGCTTTCAAACTGACATGTAATGGGATAATGGTTGAAATAAAATCAAGGAATGCAAAGGCTTCTAGTGACTTTTATTACAAATGTTGTTTATGTGCATGTATCATATATCTAGTCTGATCGAAAACACATTTAGTTCTTTGTATTTATTTGGTTTTCAAGGGTTTTGAGTTTTTTTGTGTATACTATATGATGACTTAGATCTGATGTTCATGATTTTTTTATGCTGGGAAGTTTCTTTCCGCACTTATTTTTTTTATCTGGGAAGGGCATTGTAAGTTATTACCGAATTTCTGCTTCCAACAGGGGGAACCCTTGTGCGTCTTTTATGCTCGATATGGTATCTGCAAATTTGGTCCTAATTGTAAATTTGACCATCCCATGGGAACTTTCACGTATGGTATTTCAACATCCTCTACAGCTGATGCCCCGAGGCGTCTAATAGGATCATCATCAGGACCTCCTGCATTAACCTCATCATCGGAAGGGCCTGCTGATGCTGGCATTTCGTCCAGAGACTCCAGACGACTTTCACTGTCAGAATCTCGGCAGATAGGTTCTGGTGATGAAACTATGGAGGCAGAGGCATCTCATACCAGTTCAAGTATGGGGCAAGTTTCTTCTTTTTCTTAGTCTACAGGATTATGACAATTTCTCTGTAAAATGAGTTCCAGTGCTGGAGATGTACATTCTTTCCACGAAGAGCTGGGTTTCTCACTTGCCGGCAAATTCAAGGCTTTCTCAATTTCCTAAATTTCCAACGCTTCACCTTTTAAATCTGCATCATATCATTTTCAGTAAAAAATAGGAAATGTCTCCTTGGCATTGCAAGCCCATGTGCCTTTTAGCAGGGAGTCTCTTTCCTTGTTTGTCCTTCGTGTAGAATACTTGCTCCAATTGTACCAATTCCCCTCTCCATCCCCTTCCCAGTAATGGCTTCCTGTAATATTTTGGTCTAAATGCTTCTTGTCTTTCTTTGCTTGTATCTTCTTGTGATCATCTGTTAATCATGTCGGTAGCTATTCCTAGGTACAATTGATCGTGTCAAGCTTTGTTTCTCCAATATCTGTAGGGGTGTAGGAAATTTTTCCTTATTTCCTAGCCCACACTCTCTCTCTCATATTGTAGATTGTGCTCTGCTGCAAAATTTCACATGGGCAGTTCAACATGTTAAATTTATATGGTAAAGACAGCGGAAAGACTGAAGGATCTGACTTGTACCTGAGTAATGGAACCAAAGACTGAGTCTGCTGATTATCAAAGGAGACATACTTTATCTTATTTAAAGAACATCTTCAATGTTTCGGTGCTTCCCCGGATGATCTTTGAAAATACTTGTGCTGTTGCCTCTAGGCTTGCTTGTTGTTACATGACAAGAGATAGAAACTCTAGTTTTCAGTCCTTCCAACAGGTTATTTGAAATTTTGCAGAATCAGTCGTAAGACTGATAGAAATTTCTATTGCTAGCGGAAACATTCATTTGCAACTTTTTTATTCAGGAAGCCATTGTAAGAGTCAACACCAACATGAGATACTTTTGGTACTCATTGCTGTTTGATGAATAAAGTGTATCTGATTAATATTGGTTGTGATGTGATTATTTTTATTATTTTCTGGCATCACTTTCTGAATGTCATTAAGCTCATTGAATTTATAAAGCATTTTTCACTCTTAAAACAGGAGAGATATAGTCGCACATGTTGAGTCAGGGCATGCACCTGCAATACTGATTTAGATCTTTAATGCAAGTGAATATAAATTCTGGTAACTTTGCAAACATTCTTCAGTGCTTTCAGAAAATCCAACCACATCTATTTTAAATACTTTTAGTATCTGGATATCCAGTAAAAAATTCAGAAAAATGATTCTGAAATATGAATTGTATAATCTAGGATTGTTTGAATGGCAAGTCCTCAGCCACCAAGCTACCACCAAGCTACAACATTCTTTCCTATGTTATATGAGGAGCTATTTTACTTAATTCAAATATATTCAGGCTATTCAATTAATTTTTTTTTGAAAAATTAACTTCTATTTATTCTTATATTCACATATAATTTTTCTTACAAGCTCGCCTAGATTAGATAATTCATGATTATTTTTATTTATGCTATAATTAAAAAGTAATAATGATATTTGCTGCAAAAAATATTAATATTTTTATATTATGTTTTTGTCTTAAATATTTTTAATTTTTAATATTTTAATATAAATCTAGTTGAATTAGTGATCCGATTCTGGAATAGGTCGGTATTCGTGTTGGCTTAATAACCATACTTTAAATACTTACCTGTGTGTCATGTTCAATCTGCATTGTAAATTTTATTTTGTTCTTTATGATTATATAATGAATGTATTATAGGAACGTAGAAAAAACTGCTTCCAAGGGATGGAAGCAGTTTGGATTTGTTATTTGCAATAAAAATCTCAAGTTTGCAGTGATATTTTGACTGGTTCAATGTGGGCGTTTTTTGCTGTGCTCATATGGTCATGGTCGGTATGATCGATTCTATGAAAAAGGTGATAACTTGAGAATTTCACCATCAATTTGAATGAATTTGATATGAAATAGTTTGAATTACCCCATACATCTCCAGATCATGTTTCCCTTGATGTCTATGATGCAAGCTTAGATTCGTATGCATAATCCAAGATACTAGCAAGAGTAGAGAGAGAGAGAGTGCTGACTAACACACTGTTTTTTTTTTTTTTTTAAAAAAAAGAAAAGCAAATATTGCAGTATATTTTGTATGCTAACTTCTCATGAAAAATTTACAGGCTTTTCTCACGTATCAACTAAATTATATTTTGTACTGTCGTATAAAGCGAACTCTTTAAGACCATCTTCCATTCAAGATGGATGCTCACATCCTTTTAGACATATGGAATGAAGTAAATTTGAGAAACAAAGATGGAGCTAAATTGACTCCGGAAAGATCAAACTAGAAGTAGACCCTCATGGCAAATATGAAATAAGAAAACCAAAATCTTCAATTACTATTACGTTGCTGTTCTCCATTGAAGATGCTAGCCATCTCAAAACCTTGTTATAAACTACTTATCTTCTAGGGCTTGTTTGACAACATCCTGCCAGATTTGGTGGGACATGCAAAGGAAGACCATCAAAGCAAAATTGGAAGAAAAGAGAGCATTGGGGTTCACGGAAAGAGATCTTTTTTCACTTCCCACAGTCGGATCAGGCATGATTTACCTAAACAGGCCCTTGATAAATATATATTCCTCATATGTACTCTCAAGTGGGGGTGCAAATGATACCCAAAAAGTTAATAATCCGACCGGATTATTTTATAATAATCAAGTATAATCTAAATTAAGTTTTTGATTATCTTATTGCATCGAAGCTGGATTCTATGTCTAGGATCCAATTTCTTATTGGATGAAACTCAGATGTAGCCTTATTTGAATTCGAGAACTTGATGCCTATGTATAAGTAGTATATATAAATATAGGAATATGAAGAAAATTATTTGCATGCATTAACTTCTTTTCTTCATTTTTAGATCTGCATCTTTTTCTCATTCATCCTCTCTTTATCTCCCGCCTATTGTAACTTTAGTTCCAAAATCTAGCCGATACTTAACTTTAATTATGCTTCAATAAATTTAAATGTATTTCGAAAGCGATTGGATTTTTTCAAAATCATCCGTTTGTTGCCTAGTTCATGCTCTTTCTCGTGCCTCAATCGACCACTAATTTATTCTATATGGATCACTATCATGATAAGTGTGCTTTAGGTTTTGGAAATAGGTAAAACTTTGGTTCGTTGGCTACAGAACTCATGTACAAAATTTCACCTCAAAAGAACTTGAATCTAAACTCAAAGCTGATTACCTAATTGAGCTTGGATGTTGATTAAAAGCTTACTCATTTTGATAGATTCGAATCTAAATTCAAACTCAATTTTTCTTATTGAGTTTGGATGTACTCATAGCCCTACTCTCGAGTAAAGTGTATAATAAAATATAAATATGCCCATCTCAACTATTAGGTACAATTAAAAATGTCATGACTCTGTCCGGGAGCATGGATTGGCTTTCAAGGTTTGTGTTGAATTAAATTAAATATTTTAAAATTTTGAAAACTAAATTAGTCAACGGCCAAGTGGCAAGCATCCAGCGCAAGAGCAAATATGGAAAAATTTCTAAAGAAAGCAAACCATGACAAGTGTCATGCATCCAGCGCAAGAGCAAGCATGGAAAGGCCCCTCGAAGAAGGAAGAAAACGTGGACGACCAAGATGCAATAAGCCGAAGGATCAAAGGAGCACAAGAAGACACGTCATAAATCCGCGGGAGAGGAATCTTCTTCTTTTGACGCGCCTGAGCCTATATAAAGGGCTCTAGGGATCATTTCAAAGAACAATCAAAATTTTTTCTTCTCCCTATTCCAAGAGTCTAGATAAAAAGGGCTCTAGGGATCATTGGAGAGAAAAGAAATAAAGAAAATTTTTCTTCTCCTCCTAATTTTTCTAAGTTTCTTTTGAGGTATCTGCAAGTGTGAACGTGCTCTTCTTTCTTCCCTGGAGGCGCACTGACGGAGAAGACGTGGTTCTGTATTGGGTTGTCGTATCTCTAGGAGATCTGTGCCAGCAGACCCGTGCGTGGGGGGCATAAACTTTCTTGGGACAACGCATCAGCGTACTTCGATCCACAGGCCATCTTCTCTCTTTCTTCATTTTATTATTATATTGTCAAACTAATTATTTGCTAGTTTATTCTTCTTAATTATTGTTTTTGAATATTAAAAATATTTAATTTATCAATTATATTTGTGCATCTAGGCTAACAATTCAGGAAAATTTATATGCTGTTAGCACTAGATTTTAAATTGCGACATTTATTATATATTTTGTTGCATAATTATAAATTGTTCTATTTTAGCTGTTAAAGCTTTACTTTAGTACTTAATTTTTCAAGCAAAATATTAGATTGCTTAACCTCCAAGAGGTTTATTAATACCTCCATTTGGACTCCTACGGAGTAATTTTCAGATTCCATTCAAACAGAAATTCGAAAATTGGTTAATTCATAAGAGCTAACTTAATATTGCACTTAGGATAAAATTGAACGATATCAAGTGAAATTATCTATTGAATAACGGTGTCTAAGAAAAGCTTGTCAAAAAGGCATACGTGCCTAAGAAAGGCTGGTACTTAAGTGAGCCAAGTGCTCCACCACCGATCTGGAGCTGATCTGGCTGTTATTTTTTGGATTTTTCAATTAGACATCTAAAGTTCAAATTAGATATCAGTGCAATAATTTGATATAAACCTTCTCATTTCCACAAGTGTCAAAACTGTGTTAAGCTACAAATTAATGGCTTCCCACACATCTGAAAATCTTAGTGCTAAATCTGAAAAGTTTGATGGTCAAAACTTTAGGAGGTGGCGGAATCAAATGCGGTTCTAGTTCACCACCCTAGGCTTGATTTCAGCCATTGGTGAGAGTACTACTAAAGTCAATAATAGGTCTAACCCATTTGCTCACCTTCCCCATTTAATTTCAGCATGTGCCCTGCATGGGAGAAGTTTGAATTTGAATTTGAATTTCTCCCCCATGTGGCTGATTAGGAAGTAGTTCAATTATCCTGCCAATAAGCTATGTATGGCACATGAGTCTTAAGTCTACATAAGGGAGTCATAGCCTTTTGTGAGGATACATCTTTGGTCATTGTATTTGCTTTTTAATGCACTTGAACTTAATCCCAAAATTAGAATTTAAGAATAATAACAAATGTGAGATATGTGTAGAGGCCAAATTACTAAAAAACCCTTCCACTTTGTAAGTAGAGATTCTGATCTTCTTAAACTCATACATAGTGATATATGTGACTCAAGAAAAACCTCAAGGGGTAGAAACAAATATTTTATAACTTTCATAGATGATCTTTCTAAATACTGTCACCTTTATCTTATCAAAGCTAAAAATGAGGTCTTAAATAAATTCAAAGTCTATAAAGCAGAAGCTAAAAACCAACTAGATAAAAAGATTAAAATCTTAAGGTCTGATAGAGGAGGTGAATATACCTCATTTGAGCTGACCCAGTTCTGTAAAGAACATGGGATAATTCATGAAGTAACAACTCCTTATTCACCCCAATCTAATGGAGTAGCTGAGAGAAAGAACAAAACCTTAATGGATATGGTTAACTCTATGTTAATTAGTTCAGGAGCACCAGAAAATCTTTGGGGGGAAGCACTAGTAACTACATCTTATATCTTGAATAGAATTCCATTCAAACATAATGATAAAACTCCATATGAAATTTGGAAATATAGAAAACCTAACTTAAAATACTTAAAAGTGTCGGGGTGCTTAGCTAAAGTAAAAATTCCAGAAAATAAAAGAAAGAAAATTGAACCCACAACTGTAGATGCAATATTTATAGGATATGCAATTGAGAGTAATGCTAATAGATTTTTAGTATTTAACTCTCAAATAAATGAAATTAATAACAACACCATAATGGAAGCAAGAGATGCAATATACTTTGAAAGTATATTTTCTTTTAAAATAAGGATAAATGATCAAATAAATACCAATAATAATTTAGGAACTAGTTCTAGCAGAACCAGATTTAGAGAAGAAGAAGAAGAAACTGAACCTAGAAGAAGTAAAAGAACTAGAATTGAAAAGAACTTTGGAGAAGACTACTACACATTCCTAATAGAAGACTCTCCTACTTCTTTAGAGGATACCTTGAAATCTCTAGATGCCCCCTTCTAGAAAGAAGAAATAGATAATGAAATGCAATCCATAATCCAAAACCACACTTGGGAATTTGCAGATCTACCCCCAGGAAGTAAACCTATAGGGTGTAAATGGATCTTTAAGAAGAAACTTAGGCCAGATGGAACTGTAGACAAATATAAGGCTAGGTTAGTAGCCAAAGGTTTTACTCAAAAATCTGGGATAGACTTCTTTGATGTTTATGCCCCTGTAGCTAGAATCACTACCATTAGAATTCTTGTTGCCTTGGCTTCCATTCATAAGCTGGTTATACATCAAATGGATGTTAAAACCAATTTCTTGAATGGGGACCTAGATGAAGAGATCTACATGAACCAACCCAAAGGTTTCATTGTCTCAGGTCAAGAGAAAAAGGTATGTAGGTTGATTAGATCTCTTTATGATCTAAAATAAGCCCCCAAACAATGGCACCTTAAATTTGATGAAATAATCCTAACTAATGGATTTAAAATTAATAACATAGATGGATGCGTATATTATAAAAAGAAGAATAACAAAATTATAATCTTATGTTTATATGTAGATGATATCCTAATTTTTGGAACAGACTTAGAAATTATTAATGAAGTAAAACAATTTTTATCTCTAAAATTTGACATGAAAGATTTAGGAGAAGCAGACCTAATCCTTAATACTAAAATCATGAGGAATGAAAATGGAATAACTTTGTCCCAAAGCCACTATGTGGAGAAAATTCTTACAAAGTTTCACTACTCTGATTGTCATCCTGTATCTACTTCTTATAATCCAACTCTTCATCTAAAGAAGAACTTAGGTGATCCAGTCAATCAAAGCTTGTATGCCCAGATCATTGGTTCTTTAGGATTTTTTGCGAATTATACTAGACCCGATATTACATACTCTGTGAACCGACTGAGTAGATATACTCACAATCCTAATACTGATCATTGGACTGCTCTAGAAAGAATTCTCAGGTACCTTAAGGGTACCATATCTCTAGGATTACACTATTGTGGTTATCCTGCTGTTCTGGAAGGTTATAGTGATGCCAACTGGATCAGTGATACATTTGACACCAAATCCACCACTGGTTTTGTCTTCCTTTTAGGAGGTGCAGCTGTATCATGGAAGTCTACTAAACAAACTGTAGTGGCTAGGAGCACCATGGAATCTGAAATGATTGCCCTAGATACAACTAGCATTGAGGCCGAGTGGCTTAGAGATCTACTGATAGATTTACCTCTTTAGACTTCACCATTACCTTCTATATCTATTCATTGTGACTGCAGATCTGCTATAGATAAATGCAATCAAGAAAATGCAAATGTGAAAATGAATAGGCACTTGAAAGTGCGCCATAAATCATTGAGATATAAATTAAAGAATAACTTGATTGCACTAAATTTTGTAAGATCCGAAAGAAATCTAGCTGATCAGCTTACCAAAGGATTGTCTAGAACAGTGGCTCTAGAGTTGTCGAGGGGGATGGGGCTAAGCCCATAAGTCACCACGGTGGCGGAACACGGAATTCTGAAATTCCGTGTTCTAGAGGAGTGAAAGAGGTAACGGAGTTACCACTTTCACTAACCCAACTTGAAAAGGTTCAATGGGTAGAAACAAGCTAAATAGGTGACTAATGAGGAGCACTATTTATTTTTCCCATTCTTAGGGCAACAGTGCTCATAAAAAGCAAGAGTTAGGTTGAGTTTTTACTCTTAATGAATCCGAGACCTATGAGGCAGGGTACCTACTTGCTCGTATCCTTTTTAGGATTCACCTATATGCGTGTAGTCGTGAGGCCGCGACTGTGGGAAGTGGGCTGTTCCCTAATAACACACATGAAGAGATATCTGGGCATGGCCGTGAAGCGCAAACCCGCTTCGAGCATGTTCACGTTATATTATGTGTGCTGTTGATGAAATGTGAGCCATGGACCAAGGTTCAAGGCATAGTCCACCTTGGCTCCACAGAGGTAATCAATTGTCACTAAGTGAAGGTTCAAACCGAAAGGTACCTACACCTAGTACATAATATAAGATACTCAGCATTTTATTTTATTTTTATTTATT
Organism: Phoenix dactylifera; assembly: GCF_051530095.1. Taxonomy (NCBI): domain Eukaryota; kingdom Viridiplantae; phylum Streptophyta; class Magnoliopsida; order Arecales; family Arecaceae; genus Phoenix; species Phoenix dactylifera. The sequence continues at coordinate 5,478,062 of NC_143193.1, forward strand.
TATTTATTTATTTTATTTTGATTTTAAATTTTTTTAAATATTTAATTTATGTGGGGGATTGTTGAATTAAATTAAATATTTTAAAATTTTGAAAACTAAATTAGTCAACGGCCAAGTAGCAAGCATCTAGCGCAAGAGCAAATATGGAAAAATTTCCAAAGAAAGCAAACCATGACAAGTGTCATGCATCCAGCGCAAGAGCAAGCATGGAAAGGCCCCTCGAAGAAGGAAGGAAACGTGGACGGCCAAGATGCAATAAGCCGAAGGATCAAAGGAGTACAAGAAGACACGTCATCAATCCGCGGAAGAGGAATCTTCTTCTTTTAACGCGCCTGAGCCTATATAAAGGGCTCTAGGGATCATTTCAAAGAACAATCAAAATTTTTTCTTCTCCCTATTCCAAGAGTCTAGATAAAAAGGGCTCTAGGGATCATTGGAGAGAAAAGAAATAAAGAAAATTTTTCTTCTCCTAATTTTTCTAAGTTTCTTTTGAGGTATATGCAAGCGTGAACGTGCTCTTTTTTCTTCTTTGGAGGCGCACTGATGGGGAAGACGTGGTTCTGTATTGGGTCATCGTATCTCTAGGAGATCTGTGCCAGTAGACCCATGCGTGGGGGGCATAAACTTTCCTGAGACAACGCATCAGCGTGCTTCGATCCACAGGCCATCTTCTCTCTCTTTCTTCATTTTATTATTATATTGTTAAGCTAATTATTTGCTAGTTTATTCTTCTTAATTATTGTTTTTGAATATTAGAAATATTTAATTTACAATTATATTTGTGCATCTAGGCTAACAGTTTGCAATCTTGGATGCACATTGAGGTTGTTTTTGGTTCCTAGATAACTAATCAGGTGGTGACAAAAATAAAGAAACAATAACCATCACTTAACTAGTTAACCATGGAAAGTATTGTTTGCCTGCGGTCTATAGTTAACTGCACACCTTTGCTGGGATGGTAGAAATGGTGTTTGGTTGCAAAAAGCATGGTTAAGGCTCACTTTTGTGCTATATGGACCTCAATATCCTTGTGTAAAATCTCTACTTGTATGAAAATGACTAAGGACTTCATCCATTATATGCATTTCAGTTATATAGTCGTCCAATATAGTTGGAAATAGCTGTTATGAGGATCCGTGCGGGTATGTGTTTAGTCCCACATCGATTATTCGCTGAAAAGATCTTGGGGTATTTATACAGGACTAAAGAACTCAAAAATAATACCTTCTGGGTTGCTGTTTTGAGTGACATCCTGAGTTGTGACAAATGGTATTAGAGTGAATTCGGCCCATAGCCTATGTAGACTAGAAGACACTGTAGCATGGGTTCATAGAGGCTGACTATGGGTCGATTGTGGTGTTTGTGATTAGATTTGAATGAATTTGAATCCTTAGCTTAATAAAGACGTCAGAGCTCGAACGAGGAAAGTATGTGAGGACCTATAGAGGCATTCTAAACATTGCTCCCTACTAACCATTCAAGCATCATTGCTACTCTGTAAATATATGAATAGGAAGCATAACCTAAGCAAGGGCGCTTAGAATCAAACCCGTGGTTGCAACGGTTGCCTAAAGGATGTCTAAGTTGCAACACGACCCTCGGTAGTATTAAAAAAATTCTATATGCCCATACTAATTAACATAAATTTCATGTGTCTAAACCATGTCTCAACTGATGCTTGGAATCTTCAGATATATTATGAAAATGGCATGTGGCAATATCATAGACCACTCCAAAACAATCATGCAAGCACTATGTGGGCGTTGTCATAAGTAGGTCAATTGACCTAGATGGAGAAGGGGGTCAGCCATTAAGGGATTCCAGCTAAGGGCAGTAGGCTGAATCAAGAGGATTCAAAGGATAAACTGAAGCTGACCACTTGGATAAATTAGGTTGAAAATGCACAAGAAGGGTATGGGTGCCTATGAGTTAGGCAATGGTACTAGTCCAAGTAGTTTAAATATGATCACTAAAACTATTACTAGCAACCAACAGAGAAGAAAATGGAGAGAGTAGCGGTAACAAACAGGGACTCATGTTAAAATGAGAGAAACACTTATTCTAGAAGTCGGTAAAGAGAATGTAGTATATAAATATGAAATTGTAAAAAGATAAGGGATCCACAGTAACTATCTTTCAATAGCAGCAATAATAGCGGTTGAATAGTTAGACTAGTTCATCTTTTATCTTTTATCTCTTTCCTTCTACCTATCTTTTATCTCTAATAACATAGAATTTAGTTATCGCCCTCTCCAAGTGGGCAACATTTCAATAGTTAAATTCCTTGAAATTCAAGATGATTAAACCTATTTACCTGACCCGGTCATTAACCTATTCTCTTTTCCATAACATCTTGAGAAGGGAAATAGTATTCTAGCTTGCAATTAACACTATAACATTAACAAAAAGATTCAATGCATTCATCAAAATCACTATGGCACGAAGCTGATCACCATAACAAATTGCGCAAACACTAAATGAGATTCATGGATGCTCACTTGGATTCATAAGATCGTGGCATTAAGTAAACCACTAGATAAAAGAGAAGATTGGGGCCGAGGAGTCGGAGTTGAAATCGAGCGATATCGGTGACCATGGCATCAAGCAAACCACTACATGAAAGAGGATGGGTGTGGAAGAAGGTAGAATAGGTCACCGACAACTGCCAACAATGGCCAATTTAGAGACCACGATGACCTATAGCTACCTATCGAGTCACACGCTACAACCTAAGAGAACCCTAGCTGAGTAAACGGTAGGAAAAGTTCGAGGATTTTAATTACCAAGGATGGTTTGGACATAAAATTTGGGAGCTAGGGAGCTTAACCAACTAGTTAAAGTTACTCCTACATGCTCTTGAAATAAGTTTAACCATGATTTGGTGGTTAAAATGCTTTGATTGACTAAAGTTAATCATGCAAAAAGTGTGTTGTTTGGCTGGTTAAGTGGATAAGTGGGGCTTAAATAGGTTTTATCTAGAAACCAAATGTAACTTGAGTCTCGTAATGAAAGAGTTTTTTAACAGTATTAATGGTCAAAGAGCTATCCATATTTTTCTTCAAAGATTTGTGACCTTTGTTATTAATAAATATGTGGTCGAAGCCAGATACGAGAGCCCATGTTGGCTACTTGTTATCCTTCACTTGACACCCCTTCTAACTTTTAGGCTGGAAGCATGGTCATATTCATTGAATTTAGACTTAAGGGTAATGTGGGTTGGACTTATATGCGATAAAATAGCTAGGAGCAACCTTGATTTGGATGGTAGGAGAATAGAAGGTAGATATTAATATAAACTTGGTGAATGGACTTGGATTATTTTGGTAACGTTAATGGTCCATTTTGGTTGGAGGTAATCTAAAAATAATTATGTCAGATTAATATGTTTGGAATGAAATAAGAATAAGACAGATAGTTGAATAAATGATGGATTCGATGCCTATTTTATTGAGAAATAAGGTAAACTAAATGCTACTAGACAGGTGGTAGTTTTTCTACACCAGATATTATCATTATTTGACGAAAATATGCCCACGTATATTATATTAGTAATATTATATTAATATATTATAAATATATTGAAATATTATATTAATGTACTATAATTAGTAATATTTATTAAATAAATATTAGTATTTTTTTATAATAACTTTTTAGATAAATAATTACTATTAATCTTACATACCCCAACCACACAAAGCCCACGAGCCTATGAATTCTCCAATTCCCACATCCGAAGGGGCATCTCGGTTCCTCGATGGCTGTGCCATGTGGCCTTTCCAGGCGTGAAGTCCCAATTGGCCACCTAGGTGGGCTCCATTTGCTCCTAGTGTTTTTTTTATTTTTTTTTTGCTTAGGAAAAGGAGAAGGGTGGGAGGAAGGGACAAGCCCACCTCCGTGTAACAGTTCTCACCCCACCAGAAGAATATTCGATGTGGTCAGAAATGACCGTGTGTTAGGCACGCCAGCCGGTTTAACTCATACCCTCCCCACTCGTGGGCCTGGCTCGTTACCCCTCTGGGCTCCGGCACGGTTACCCTCCGTGTGAGTATGTCACATCTAGCACCACCAAGGCTACCAGCGGACCAATAAACCTTCCTAAACTACGCGTCCGAGCAGGGAGCATCCATCTGGTCTCCACAACTTAATCATGTCCGTATGTTTCGAACTCGGAACCGCTTGGTTGGAAGTAAAGCCCAGTTCTACTGATCTACCACCTCGTCCTCTGATCGCACTATTTTTCTCTCTTTCTTTCTCCACATTTTTACTACTTTAGGAAACGTATTGTCCCAAACTCCAACCAGCCTTGTTTTGGTCGTAAGAATCCTAACTTTATCTTTCTCTTTTTTTTTACTCATTTTCACGCTCCTTTCATTGATTTTTGCAAGGGTTAGCCAAGCCTTGGCCTCGTTGGATTGCGTGAAGGCGCGCTACTCACGAATATCTTGCAAGCAAGATTTTTGATATTTTTCTCATTTTTCACATTTCAACGGGTTATTTGTAATTGCTCGTCGTGATATTTACGCCAAAATCTCTTCGATTGTGCTCTTTCGAGTTTCTCCGTTCTAGAGTTTATTTGAAACTCGAAACTATATCAATGTCTGATGTTGCTGTAAGAATATATAAAATATATAAATAAATCTACCTCATCTTATGAGTGTAAATTTTTGAAATAATTGATGATTTTAACATGGTATCAGAGCGGCACTCTTTAACATCATTATTAAAAATTCTACATATTGGGCTTACCCATTAAAAAAAAATCTAGCTCACATGTGAGGAGGGGTGTAAGAAAATATAAAATATATAAATAAATCGATCTCATTCAATGAGCTTAAACTTTAAAAAAAAATGGTGATTTCATCCCTTTCTTTTGAAAAGAAAACAAATTCAATCGGAAAAGTAGGCAAGTCATCTGGCTTCTGATTTTGTTGTTTTTTTATGGGTTTTATTTTGCTCTAATTTGTTACATTATTCAAACTTATAGAATTTCTTGGTTGGGGGTTGTTAAGGGGGGCATTGGTATTTGCTGGTAGATAATAATGAATGCAGCATTTGCCTTTTGTAATTTTTCACACAATTAGTGCTGGAAGCACAAAAACGTTCCAAACAAAGATTTCGTCCCATGTTCAGGCATGTCAACGTACGTATCCATACCTCGATATCTAAATCTTTGGTTTCCAAACAAAGAATGTTCGATGCAGACTGCAAATTTTTGCGTATCTTTTCCGACCCATCGGTTCTCCTTATTAGGTTCATTACCTACGTGTAAGTAGATCACCCCAGCGCCACCTTGGTATCGGCGGATCAGACGGCAACTCTACCGGGCAAATCATGTGGAGGACATCCGGTCTCCATATTTAATTGACGTCCATGCATTTCAAACCTGGGTCACTCCGGTGAAATCTTAACCCGGTTCCATCCGTGCTACCACCTTGGTGGCTCTTTTTTTTTCTTATGAAGAATCCAAACATTTTGAATTTGTCTATACTTGTTCGTGGTATAATCAAGAATTATTGATCATAAATATTAAATGTTATTTTTTTAGTGAGTGACTGAGTGGTGGTACTGTTACCTCGCTTGTGCTTGTGTTTGCATGCATTAGTATATAATTGTATGGGTTCGTTTTCTCGTGGATATTTAAATTTTTTGAATCCCTTATGGGTTACAGTTGAAGTTCTGCAAATTTTCTTGGGCTTGGACTAAGGTTAAGTGGGGAAAGGGCTGCATACATGTTTCCGCAGAAACTTTGGGAGACCTGATTATACAATGATTGAGATATTTTCTGGGATTCAACTGATTAATACTTTTACTTTGGGTTTTGTTTTGTGTCTTTTGTTTTCTTTTTTTCCTTTTTTTGGTGTAATGGCGTCTCACTACATAAGGCCGTGAGCATGTCCTGAATAGTCACAGTGCAAAATACACTCTAATGCCAATGATACATGCTTCAATGCCCCTCATATGAAGACGCCCGTGTGGTGTGCTACGAAGGAGGCGACCCAGTTTGTCATACTATTCGCCTCCCGAAATACATGCAAGGCACTGAAAGAATCGAACTCCTCCAGCAGACGACAAATGTCATAGACCAGAGGATGCAAATCTGTCTTGACTCCTCCGCTCTGAATCCAATCGATCACTATGGTCTAGAAAAAGCCTTATTGAAAGAGCCTAAAAGTTGTTATGCTAATTAACTCGAAGTCATCTATAATGTGTTGATTCTAGTTGTTCCTTTAGTGGGGAGTAGCATGTAGTTTCTTCCATAAATAACTAATCTTGGCGGTTAACTCTAGTCATAGCTTACTTGGATGGTTGTTGCTATCCATAATACTCCTTTGATAATTTCGTTGATGCTTATTGTTATGGGATGGGGTTCCGAACTTTAGTCCCACATCGGCTAATCAGTGGAAAGATCTGTGCCTTAAATGGGGGCTCAATAACCTCTTCTCACTGAGGCGCCTTTTGGGACAAAACCGTGAGGGACGCCCAAGCCCCCTGTACGAGCTCCGTGCCTGCAGGTGGGTGTGCACCTCGTGCGAGCTCCGCACCCGCGGGGTCCAGAGCGGACAATACCTCGTTGGGGATGCAGTCGCTTTTCCTGCTCGGCCGGTGTGCGGGCTGTTGCCAGGGTGAAAATCCCGCAACACTTATGTCTTCGATTATTATTTCCAAATTTAACTTCCATGGATGATTTTCTTGATAAGTAATTTTCCTCATATGGCTTTCTCAATGCCTTAACAATTGGTTGAGGTATGTGGCATAGTGCGTATGTGGTATGTAGATGCATATGTGGGTGTTATTTTAGAAATATTTAGCAACAAAAGTTATTCATAAAATTTAAAAAAGTAGAAAATGGAAATAAACAAGTAATATTTTAGAAAATAAGAAAAACAACTAATTTGATAGTTTCATACTTATTTGGGAGCATATGCTCATATTTCAGGTAGTCTGACATAGCACATAAATTTTGGAATCATCGAATGATGAAAAGCGAAAAAGGAGCAACAGGGACACATGAATTATGAGTAAGCTTAAAGTATCTTCTGATGGAGGACCGTCCAATAGAAAATCTAGGCACGCTTCTATTATGTGCAAATATAGAAATTAGAAATTTATTTATTTAGAAAATAAGATTTTATTTTTATGTGGACTCTAGGACTACGATTTTGTAGACTATAGAATTAGAATTTTATAAGGACTCTAGTATTTTATTTTTATGCAAACTTTTATTAAAATTTTGAGTTGTCTATATAAATCTATTGTTAGATTAATTGATAATACAATTCACATTATTGAGTTTTGGGAATACAAAATATTGAGTTGCCCTCTCTCTCTGCCTTCTTCTTTCTTTTTCTTCTTCTTTTGTCCTATATCAATTTGGTATCAGAGGTTATTTCGTTCTGCATCACCTTGTTAATAAATAAGACATATACTTAAGCTACTAATTTGCCAAAAAGGAAACTCAAAAATCAGTCTTCTACTACTGGAGTCATTCATCTTGTCACAAACTCACAATGCATATTCAAACTACGTGGCCTATTTTAGAGCTTGGAGGCTTGCTATGCGGTGCAACCATGATCAGCATGCGCACCGAACCACTTTAGCATATTCAGGTCCATATGCTATCAAACTTTAAGGATGCCATTTATTGTTTCCAGATCATTCAGTCACTTGATCAAAACACTAATGACTGGCAAATAACCTTATGGTGTAAAATGTAAGCATTTGCCTGCCACTACTCAATGCTAATGTGAGACCTTCATGGAGCTGTTAATCAAATAAAATCATGATAAATAGGCTAAGGTTTCAATTAGTTATCATATTTTTGAGTGATCGATTGTAATCCATAGTTTTCAATCAATCAATCACTCAGTTAAATCAATCAACCAGTCAATCGATCAATCAATCCATCATAGCTTTCAAAATTCTGACATAATCTTATTTTGTCATAGAGATTATATGAATTAAACAAAATAAAATTAATTTTCCAAATATCTGACAGGTAGATGCATTTGAAATGGGTAGTACTTAGATGAACCTGGGCGTGCAAACTCTGCTTATATGTGCCATCAACCATATTAGATGGGTCCCACCTATATTTGATGTGTGGTTCACACCAACAAGGCTATCATGTCACCTACCCAGATGTGCACATGCAGTAAGGTGTCACACCCCGAACCCAACATCCGAATCGGCTATGTGACACGGCCGCATACTCCTTAGAGCAAAATTCTAGAGAATATGCAAGGCCTAAATATATATTACAGCCTCAGTATCATTGAACAACAATGATCTTAATTTATAACAATTAACAAAATTAGTACAATTACAAAATTTAATCATCCAACTAGTATCAGTGATGGTCTATCTATTCATCTTTTTACTCATGATCCCAACTATAGCCAAGTATCAAGTGATCTGCAACTCTGAAAGGAAAAAAAAGAGAATGTGGTTTGAGCTTTACAGCTCCATAAGAATCCCCACATATCCACACTAACACAATAATAATGTAAGTTTGAAAATCGCAAAAAACCGTTGCACACATCATGAAATCACAAACTAACTATCAATAATGTTCAAATAATCAATATAAATATGTAAATCAAATATTAATAGAAATCTAGACGCTCAAGAGTGATATATCATACGATATCTTATAAATCTTCAATAGTATTTTTAATGCTTTTCATTTCATACCTTTCTAACTTGATCTGAATCAATTATCTTTTCGACTTTGGACCAAATCTCGATCATGTTTTCTGCCCATGACAGGGCCATCAATAGGTGTCACATTTTCAGTCTATGATGGGGTAACTGATAGTATCACATTTTCAGCCTGCGATGGGGTCTTTGATAGCATCATATTTTCAACCCGTGACGGGCCTTTGATAGTATCATATTTCTGGCCCGTGATGGGCCTTCAATAATATCATATTTCCAGCCTGTGATGGGACAACCGATAATAACGAGATCAACATAAAGTCCTTGTTCATTTAATCAAGTTCACATCCACATATCATTTTTTTTTTTTGGGCTTTAGACTAACCACGACTATATTTTTCATTTGTGACAGGGCAACGAATATAATATGATTAGTCCAGAGCACCATGTCCATTAGTCCGATCATGTAAGTATAAGTTATACTCATATATGCATCCATCATACTATCAATCACAAGCATACATGATCAAAATATGATTTAATATAGAAACTATCATAAAACTATTCTTGTTTCTTACTTATCTTGATTATTAGTATATCATACATATATATATATATACATATATAATATATATATCATGCAGGTCAGTGTACAGGAATTCATATCTCTTTGCAATCCAACGCAGCTACAATGCTATCAATCCACACCTAACAAGGCCAGTTAATTTAATATCGTTATAACGCCAACTTATCCCTTATCAATCACTCGCCATATTAATGAATCAATTATTCAGTAATTACTTAATTTTAGAGTTCTAATAATTGAATTTTTCATATTCTCTATTGTTCTTTAATTAAAAATTAAATATAAATAAAAGGTCAGGGTCATAGCTCGATTTACAAACTAGAGTATAAGATTCCGCTGGGCTTCTTCCGATTTGGATGACTATAGCCTCATACTAAATCGGCTGACCATAAAAAAAATAGATTCGTATAGGAAGATATAAGAGACCAGCTAGATGACAACACTCAATTGTTTAATATTGTTAGTTCTTTAAGATATTAAAATTGAATTCTAGTTATTTAAATTGAAGTTTGAATATTGCTTATTTAAATTTATTCTGCTGCTTGTTTTTAATATCATGATAAGATGTTTGCATACTTGTGGAGAAAGTTCTCTATAAGTATGTGGCGGTTGCCACAATCCCTAATTTGCGATCTCAGGCCAGAGGCATGACAAGTTAACCTGCATATTTTTCAAAATACATATAGCCACCACCACAGTGGTCCATGGAAACATGGCGGCCAACCACATTTTGTCCTTCTTCCTAGTCAAGAGTAAGTATTACACCAAGACATGAATGTATGATCTAGTACCAAACAAAGTTGAACCCAACCAGATTCAAGACATGAAGCCTGTCTCTCCTCCAGAAGGTCCTCTTCTGGTCTGTTGCTTGCAGGGTGTTACTCGGCATCTTGGTCTTGGAGGAATGAAACATGGGTTGATCCTCCACTACTCTCCCTCCTAGGGGTAGGAATCAGGTCAGGTCGGGTCGGATATAGACTAGATTGGATATAGGATGAAAAAGTCATTAACTCGAATCCAACCTGTTTATTAAACAAATCAAAAATTTAGATATGAACCCAACCTATTTATTAAATAGGTAATCTAGCCTGACCCATATAAACTGTTTATTAAACAGAATAAATAGGTCAAGTCAAGTTAAACAGATTAAATATGTTAAAAAAGTTAAGTAGGTTTCTAACATATTAAATATATTTAAACAGATTAAATAGATTAAGTAGGTTGGGTTAAACAAGACAAAAACAGGTTAAGCAGGTTTTAAACAGGTTAAACATATCTTAAGTGAGTTACATAGATGGGTTCATAATAGGTCAAAATAGATCAAAGATCTAAATCGGAACCAAATCTATTTAATAAACAAGTTTAGGTAAGTTGACCCATTTATGACCCAAACCTGAATGTACTTGAGTCAGGGGCATAGGTTCGGTTGCAAATTACCATCCCGACCCCCTCCTTCCACAACTCCTAGGCCTGCAATATAAAAAATAAAATATTCAAATAATAAGTGTTAAGGTTGAGTGAAGATATGCAGGAAGGTATTGAAGCAATTAGTAAATATATCATCTACTAAGATGGCAGAGTCTATAACTTTGTTCTTTTTTCTTTTTTTTTCGCTAATACGGGTGTATCATACCTGACGGGAACGGATACACCCAATAAAGTCAAAAAATAGGATACCTCGAAGTGCCAAGGGCAACTTCCCATCATCACTCCACAAGGTGCCTCCGGAGTGACAAGCTACATATGCAGCTACCCAATCCGCGGCACCATTACCTTCACGATAAATATGCTTGGCCTGAAAGGCCCATCCATCTCTCGCCATAGCCCAAATGTCATGGAGCAAATGATGATCACTACCGCCACCCCTTGGACTCCCTGGATCCAACTGATGACGGTGGCTGAATCACCCTCCAGGATGATGGACCTAGCCTGTAAGACACACCGGACATGGCGAAGGCCCGCCCAGGCTGCTCTCAGCTCCGCACTCGGAACCGAAGTGTCAAATAATTGACTACCACCAGCAGCCACAACCTTGGCAGACGGGTCCCGAATAACAAAACCCGTGCCTCCCCGAGTGCCACCATCCAGGACAGGCCCATCAAAGTTGACCTCGAGGAAACTCGGAGCTGGGGGCTCCCAGGTAAAAAATACCGTACGGAAAACTGCCGAAGCAGAATGGGAACCTCAGATGTCCCAAGCTATCAAGGTCCCTCCATGTGGAGTGATTGATTAAAACCCCATTTGATTTTGATGAGCTCAAAGCATTTGAGTATATCTATTGATTACTAATGAATTCAATTGAGTGTTTCAGTGAAAATCCTGTCTAAGTGTCCCAAGACTTGGTTCATAATTTTTGGATAAGTTAAGGAGTCTGTTTGAACCAATGTCTGAGACTCGAGTCGACTCCCGAGTATCACGAGTCGACTCCAAGCGTATCAAGTTCACTGGGACGAGCTTGAGTCGACTCCAGATAAGTACGAGTCGACTCCGACTGAGAACAGACAGAAGGACAGAAAGCTTCAACTCAGAACCTGTCAGCGAGTCGACTCCCGAAGTGCGCGAGTCGACTCTGATGTTCACCGAGTCGACTCCAAGGAAGTAAGAGTCAACTCCAAGCAGTCACAGGCAGAAAAGTCAGAGAACAGTTTTTGGGTCTGAGATTCGAGTCGACTCCAGTGGAATGCGAGTCGACTCCGATAGGTGGCAAGTCGACTCCAGAGAAAGCAAGAGTCGACTCTCAGCGGTACACAAAGAAAAAGTCAGAGAGCATTTTATGGACTCTGAGATTCGAGTCGACTCCCGCAATACGCGAGTCGACTCCAAGACACCGCGACCCCAAGGCAGACAGAAAACCAAGTTACTGCCTCTGAGATTCGAGTCGACTCCCAGACAGCTCGAGTCGACTCCAAGACAGCTTCACGTCAAAAGGCAGAAGACCATCTTTCGGAAACTGAGAGCCGAGTCGACTCCAAGAAAGTTCGAGTCGACTCCAAGACTGGACGAGCCAAAAGACAGAGGATCGGGAGTTCGGGCTCTGAGATTCGAGTCGACTCCCAGGACAGTCGAGTCGACTCGAGTGGACAAAATTCAAAATTGGATCCACGGACTTCAGTGGATGAGCCGACTCCAAAATTGCCAAGTCAGCTCCAGAAGTTGACGAGTCGACTCCAGGTCAAGACGAGTCGACTCCCAGTCGTGAAGGCAACTTTAATTCAAATTTGGAACAGTTGCCGAGTCGACTCCGGAAAAGCTTGGGTCGACTCCCGCTACAGCCGAGTCGACTCCTGATCGCGCGAGTCGACTCCAACCCACCAACGGTCATATTGTCAGGCTGCGCAAAGTGTTCAGAACGGGCAGAAAAAGCACTCTAACGGCTAGTTTCCGTGGGGGTTGGCTTAAATAGCCACAGAGGACTGTAGCAAGGCAGAGAACAACCATTCCACTCCAACTAATCAAGCATTCAAGCTCTGCAACGTGCTCTTCAACGAAAAAGAGGAAGATCTGCATTTACTGCTTCCAACTACATCTTCCCAGCAATTAAAGCCTCCTTCTCCTGCATTCAAGTCGACTACTCTTTCAAGAGGAGACCAGAAGTTTAAGAAGCCATTCCTCATCTCCAATCTAAAAGTGTTTGAGGCTTCTTAACTTCATTTATTGTTCATATTGTTTTCATCTGCTTTTTGAGAAGCTCATTTTCTGTTTCTTTCTACATCTTGTATTTACTTGGTTCAATCGGGGATTGAATCAAGGGGATTGAGGTTGGCTGGTGAGCCGAGTTAAAACCAACGTGTGTAAGGGTTTGATTGTGATCCCGGAAAAACAATCGGGGCGGTTCTAGTCGGTGAGCCTGGGAAAACCGACCGAGTTCGTTGTGAGCTCGTAAAACAACAAGTTTGGTTGTGAGCTTGGAAAACAACCGGCTGTAATCCAAGAGGGTTATAGTGAATTCCCAAGTGAGACTTGGGGAGTGGACGTAGGAGCAAGGGTTAACTCCGAACCACTATAAAACTTTGTGTTTGTGTTGGATTGTCTCTCTTCTTCTTCCCCTCACATCACTCACAGCACTTAGCATTAATTAAATAACTTGCAATAGTTTTTAATTAGTCAACCACATCGTTTTAATTATTTAAATTATTTTAAAACCCAATTCACCCCCCCCTCTTGGGTTGTCTATCTGGGCAACAAGTGGTATCAGAGCCTAAACTCTTCCACCCAAGAGTTAAAAGATCAAAATGACAACCCCATTTGGATCTTCCCACATTGAGGGTCAGTCCACCCAAAGACCCCCTTTCTTTAATGGATCCTGTTGCCCAGATAGACAACCCAAGAGGGGGGGTGAATTGGGTTTTAAAAATAACTTAGATATTTAAAACGTTATGGATGATTAATTAAAAACTATTGCAAGTTATTTAATTAATCCTAAGTGCTGTGAGTGATGTGAGAGTAAGAAGAAAAGAGCCAATCAATCACAAACACAAGGTTTTATAGTGGTTCGGAGCTAACCCTTGCTCCTACGTCCACTCTCCAAGTCTCACTTGGGAATTTCACTATAACCCCCTTGGATTACAGCCGGTTGTTTTGCAAGCTTACAACCAAACTTGTTGTTTTACGAGCTCATAACGAACTCGGTCGGTTTTCCCAGGCTCACCGACTAGAACCAACCCCGATTGTTTTCCCGGCCTCACAATCAAACCCTTACACACGTTGGTTTTAAACCGGCTCACCAACCAACCTCAATCCCCTTGATTCAATCCCCCGATTGAACCAAGTAAATACAAGTGTGTAGAAAGAAAACAGAAAATAAGCTTCTCAAAAGCAGATGTAAAACAATATAATCAAAAGAGGAGTTTAGAAGCCCTCAAACGCTTTTAGAGGAATGGCTTCTTGAACTCCGGTCTCCTCTCGAATGAGTAGTCGACTTGAATGCAGGAGGAGGAAACTTTGATTGTTGGGAAGAAGTAGTTGGATGCAGTTATTGCAGATCTTCCCCTTTTTTCGTTGAAGAGCACTTGCAGAGCTTGAAAGCTTGAATGCTTGGAGTGGAATGTTTGTTCTCTGCCTTGCTACAGTCTTCTGTGGCTATTTAAGCCAACCCCCACGGAAACTAGCCGTTACACTGCTTTTTCTGTCCGTTCTGTACACTCTGCGCAGCCTGACAATATGACCGTTGGTGGGTTGGAGTCGACTCGCGCGATCAGGAGTCGACTCGGCTGTAGCGGGAGTCGACTCACGCTTTTCCGGAGTCGACTCGGCAACTGTTCCAAATTTGAATTAAAGTTGCCGTCACGACTGGGAGTCGACTCGTCTTGACCCGGAGTCGACTCGCCAACTTCTGGAGCTGACCTGGCAATTTTGGAGTCGGCTCATCCACAGAAGTCCGTGGATCCAATTTTGAATTTTGTCCACTCGAGTCGACTCGACTGTCCTTGGAGTCGACTCGAATCTCAGAGCCCGAACTCCCGATCCTCTGTCTTTTGGCTCATCCAGTCTTGGAGTCGACTCGAACTTCCTTGGAGTCGACTCGGCTCTCAGTTTCCGAAAGTTGGTCTTCTGCCTTTTGACGTGAAGCTCGTCTTGGAGTCGACTCGAGCTGTCTGGGAGTCGACTCGAATCTCAGAGGCAGTAACATGGTTTTCTGTCTGTCGATGGTCGCGGAGTCTCGGAGTCGACTCGTGCAATGCGGGAGTCGACTCGAATCTCAGAGTCCCAAAAATGCTCTCTGACTTTTTCCTTGTGTTCCGCTGAGAGTCGACTCATGCTTTCTTTGGAGTCGACCTGCCAACCATCGGAGTCGACTCGCGTTCCACTGGAGTCGACTCGAATCTCAGACCCGAAAAACTGCTCTCTGATTTTTCTTTGTGTACCTCTTGGAGTCGACTCTTACTACCTTGGAGTCGACTCGTTGAACATTGGAGTCGACTCGCGCACTTCAAGAGTCGACTCGTTGACAGGTTCTGAGATGAGGCTTTCTGTTCTTCTTTCTGTTCTCAGTCGGAGTCGACTCGTACTAGTCTGGAGTCGACTCGAGCTCGTGCCAGTGAACTTGATACGCTTGGAGTCGACTCGTGATACTCGGGAGTCGACTCGAGTCTCAGACTTTGGTTCAGCAGACTTCTTAACTTATCCAAAATACTATGAACCAAATCTAGAGACACTTGGACAGGATTTTCACTGAAACACTCAATTGAATTCATTAGTAATCACAAGATATACTCAAATGCTTTGAGCTCATCAAAATCAAATGGGGTTTTAATCAATCACTCCACAATCTCCCCCTTTTTGATGATGACAAAACTTTGAGTATATGTAAAAGGACTTGCTCAATAAATAATGAAATAAAATCCATAAATGAATTCAAATGTCTGATACTTTAATTTATCCAAGTTTGAAAGGAGTGAAACAACAAATTTCGGAGTTAAAGCTCCCCCTTTCATTTGGAATTATATAAGCCTTCATATTATGCAATCAATTGTTTGGCTTATATGTCATTAATGATTTAGTTTGATTAAAATTCAGATTCTTCCCCTCAACATATGCATTCAACTATGTTTTGATTCTCTGAATTTTCTTTTAATGCTTTGAAGTTTTTGAACTGAATTTTTTGTTTTTAGAGGGAAAATCTGTCAATTTGTTCTTGAGTAGGATTCAGCTAATCTCCGAATATCCCTTGAATAGATTCTGGAGATTACTCCATTAGGAGCCCCAAAAGAGAGATAATGAGCCTCGAGGTACCGAATCCACTTAGAACAAATTTGTGTGTGTTTTTAAGAGTTTATCTTTTTTTTTATTTCCATTGATTTCTTTTCATATTTCTCCCCTTTTACACATTTTATACATATTTCTCCCCCTTTTTGTCATCATACCAAAAAGGAGGTAATCACACACAATCAATGGCACAAATGGCACAACCAATCATCAAATGGCACAGAAGTGAAGATAAGATGTCTACTCATTGTATTGATATGAATGTGAATACATTTGAGCATACAATAAGTAAAGTAAAACAATACAAAACAAAACTCAAACACATCTATGTCCTCCTCGAGGATGAAGCTCCCCCTCTCGAGGATGCATCTCCTCCTCTGGAGGATGTGGCTCCTCCTCTCGAGGATGTGGCTCCTCCTCTCGAGGATGGTGCTCCTCCTCTCAATCGGCTCTGCTCCATGAGGAGGGTGACTGCATCTGTGACATGGCCAAGCTGTGTGATGATAGACGTGGTGGCTCTGCTATGTGTAGTGGAGAGCTCTGTCACCGACGCCTGAAGCCCAGTCTCCGATGTCTGAAGTGCGTCCAGCTTGTCGATGAGTACATTCGACAAGCGCTCGGCCCCCTCGGTGGTGGTGTGCATGTCACGACCTATCTCCTCTCGCATCTGTCGAGTGGAGCTCGTGACCTCACTCATGCTGTGGAACTGGGCCTGGACCAAACTCCGGACATTGTAGATCTCTTCCCGTACATGAGCCGTCATGTCAGTCACGGCTGTCAAGGAAGGGACCAACTGAGAAGATACGGGTGCAGGAGTGGGAGCAGGCACCGCACCTCGGAGCTCTCGAAGCAGCTCATCCCGCACCTCTCTGACTATCTCCTGTCGCAGCTCCCGGAGCTGCTCAGGATCAATCCGGACCGCCATAGAGGGTGGTGCCGAGAAGGAAGGTCCGGCGGAGGTGGTAGGAGCAGGAGGAGTGGATGGAAGGTCTGGATGGTCTGGAAGGTCTGGGTAGTCTGAATCGGGCTCAGGACTGGGTGATGGTCTGGTGGTCTGAGCGGTGAGGGTAGACTTCCTAACCCATACCCCCTCTCTCTTCTGAAACCCCATCCTGTGCATGGTCCCCGTACACAAGCGATCTGTCCATCGCAATGCACGAGAGGGTTCCCTCTCAGGAATGGGAATCTCGTACTCCCTAAAGAGAAGAGTAAAAATCATGCCGTATGGGAGGTTGAGCCTAGGTCTATCTAGGGGCTCACACATATACCTATAGATGAGTTTGGGGAAGTTGACCGGGGTGTCCTGAAGAATGTAAGACATAATAGCTAGGTCCCTCTCATTTACAAAATCAAATCTTCCTGTCTTAGGGAAGATGGACCTGGACAGAATACTCAAAAGGATTCTCACTTCAATAGGAAGTGAGCTAGCAGATACCTCGTCTAGGGGGGACTGAGGTGGATGCCCTAAGACGACCGTAAGGGCCTCAACTCTATCCTCAGGGTGTGCGGGAGCCACCCCTACTAATGGAAGGTGGAGGATGTGGGCAATGAGATCCTCCGTGACACGCACAGGGACACCTACTACTGTGCCCTCGATACCTCCATCTCCCCGATGGACGGTACTATAGAACTCCTGAACAAGGCCAGGGCAAGTGGGAAGGTCCAACGTGAGGAAGTAATCTAGGCCCTGGGCTCTAAGCCTATCACCTATGGTGAACCCTTCCCGGGAGAGATAGTCAAAGTCGACATACCTCCCGGTGGTGACGGCCTTCCCGGCCAACGGCCTTGCGGGAACCGCCCTAGGCGGGGAACGAGCCGGAGGTGGTTCCCTCGCGGGATCGTGCCGCGCCTTGGAGCGCCGCTCGGGACCGGCCTCGGGACGGGACCTCTTCCTAACCACGGTCTTACGAGGCATCTTGGCCTAAACGGGAAGAAACACCTAAAGGACGGAGAAAGGTCGACGGAGGAGACTCGGGACGGACAGGAGACGACCTAGGAACGGACGAAAACCCTAAGAACCGGTGAAAAATCGACCGAACAGAGGTTGGAGACGATCGGGGACGACCTAGGAGTCGGCTCTAGGGCTTTTTGAACAGTGGCGGCTTGAAAGAAAAGTGTTTGCGAAACGACAAACCTAGGGTTAAAAAGTCGGATCCCGACTGCGAGTCGACTCCCCTGAGTCGCGAGTCGACTCGACCTCGAGTCGACTCCAGAATATGCGCGAGTCGACTCTCCTTATGCGCCTGTAGACTTCGAGTCGACTCCCGACAATGTGCGAGTCGACCCCCCCTCAGCTGCCATCTTTGCGAGTCGACTCCCGCAAATGCGCGAGTCGACTCTCCCTTAGGAGCTGGCTCTGAAACTTACTCGAGTCGTCTCTAACTTTGGCACGCACCTAAAACTCATGCTATAATCGTGCCAAATGAGGGAAAATCACCTAATTGGGATCTGATTTGATGATCATTGAATAGAAACTCTATTTTAACCACATTCTAATCATCAAAATCAATTAATCTAGTGGAAACTCCCACTAGGATGGATCAATCACTCCTAATCCCCTCCTAAGCACACTAAACCTCTCTTCACTTAGGGGTTTTGTAAAAATATCTGCTAATTGATTATCAGTACAAACAAATTGGAGTGACACATCACCATTCAATACATGATCTCTTATGAAGTGATGTCTTATCTCAATGTGTTTAGTTCTTGAATGTTGAATTGGATTTTTAGTTAGATTTATGGCACTTGTATTATCACAATTAATGGGAATTTTATCTTGTTTAATGCCATAATCTTCTAATTGTTGTTTAATCCACAAGATTTGAGCACAACAACTCCCGGCTGCCACATATTCAGCTTCTGCAGTGGATAATGCAACCGAGTTTTGTTTCTTGCTAAACCATGAGATTAGGTGTTCTCCTAGAAACTGACACGACCCGCTGGTACTTTTTCTATCAAGCTTACATCCAGCGAAGTCTGAATCTGTGTACCCTATTAAGTTTAGGCTAGATTCTTTAGAGTACCATAGCCCTATGTTCTTAGTTCCTATTAAGTATTTAAATATTCTCTTAACTGCAGCTAGGTGTGATTCTTTAGGATTAGCCTGATATCTAGCACACATGCATACACTAAACATAATATCAGGTCTACTTGCAGTAAGATATAGTAAAGATCCTATCATACCTCTATAAAGTTTTTGATCTACAGATTTACCTGATTCATCTTGATCTAATTTGCATGATGAGCTCATGGGGGTGCTGATTGATTTGTTTCCTTCCATATCAAACTTCTTGAGCATCTCCTTGACATATTTTGCTTGATTGATGAAGATGCCTCCTTCAGATTGTTTGATTTGAAGCCCGAGGAAGTAGTTCAGCTCTCCCATCATGCTCATCTCAAACTCACTCTGCATCAAATCAGCAAACTTTTCGCAGAGGCGATTGTTAGTAGCACCGAAAATGATATCATCAACATAAATCTGTACTAATAACATATCTTTATTTTGCTTTTTCAAAAATAATGTTGTGTCTACATTTCCCCTAGAGAATTCATGTTCTAATAGGAATTTACTAAGTCTCTCATACCATGCTCTAGGTGCTTGTTTTAATCCATAAAGTGCTTTGTTCAGTTTATACACATGATTAGGGTATTGATGATTTTCAAAACCAGGAGGTTGTTCTACATACACTTCCTCATTTATATACCCATTTAAAAATGCACTTTTTACATCCATTTGAAATAGTTTGAAATCCTTAGAGCATGCATATGCTAATAATAGTCTAATAGCCTCAAGTCTAGCTACGGGAGCAAAGGTTTCATCAAAATCTATGCCTTCTTCTTGATTATAACCCTTTGCTACTAGTCTAGCCTTATTCCTTATAACAATTCCATTTTCATCTAGCTTATTTTTATATATCCATTTTGTACCTATTATTGGATATTCAGAAGGTCTCTCTACTAGATCCCACACTTTGTTCCTAGTAAATTGGTTTAGTTCTTCTTGCATTGCATTTATCCAATTTACATCATTCTCGGCTTCTTCTATATGTTTGGGCTCAAAGTGTGAAACAAAAGCTAGATGGTTATTCAAATTCCTAAGGGATGCTCTAGTCCTAACCGGTTGAGATGGATCATCTAGAATGAGTTCCTTAGGATGCCCGTGAGCATACCTCCAAGCTTTTGTTAACCCATGATCCACAATAGGCTCTTGGCTTGATGATGCTTCTTCAATCAATTTTTGATTATCATCTTGTAATCCCATCTCATCTATCTTTTCTTCAAGTATTTCAATATCATCATCACAATTAACCTTCTTACTAGATGAGATGTCATTAGAGTCATCAAAAACAACATGTATAGATTCTTCTATAACTAGGGTTCTTTTATTAAAGACTCTATAGGCTTTACTAGTTGTAGAATAACCTAAGAATATTCCTTCATCAGATTTAGGATCAAATTTCCCTAGATTATCTTTCCCATTATTATGTACAAAACACCTACATCCAAAGGCATGAAAGTAATTAACTTTTGGTTTTCTGTTTTTCCAAAGTTCATAAGGTGTTTTCTTTATAATAGGTCTTAATAAAACTCTATTTAATATGTGACAAGAGGTATTAATGGCTTCTCCCCAAAAGTACTTAGGGAGGTTACTTTCACATAACATAGTCCTAGCCATTTCCTCTAGTGTTCTATTCTTCCTTTCCACAACTCCATTTTGTTGTGGTGTCCTAGGTGCAGAAAAATTATGGATTATCCCCTTTTTACTACAAAATTCGTCAAATAATTGATTTTCGAATTCGGTACCATGGTCACTTCTAATGGCTATGACTGAAGACTCTCTAGCATTTGTTACTTCCTTATGGAACTTCTTAAACATAGAAAATGCTTGATCCTTATGCGCTAGAAACATGACCCATGTGTACCTAGAGTAATCATCTACTATAACTAGACCATATTTATTTCCACCTAGGCTTGTTGTTCTAGTTGGACCAAATAGGTCCATGTGTAGTAATTCTAGAGGCCTAGAAGTAGAGACACATTTTATGGATTTAAAAGAGTTCCTAGATTGTTTGCCAAATTGACATGCTTCACATATTTTGTTCTTTTCAAATTTTAATTTTGGCAAACCTATCACGGAGTCTCTTTTAACTAGTTTAGTTATTGTGTCCATGCTTGCATGACCTAACTTACGGTGCCATAACCAACTAGCATCATTATCTTTAGTTTCATTTACAACTAGACATTGGTTATGTTTTGCAAGATCTTTTAGGTCTACAACATATACATTTCCACGTCTAATTCCTTTAAAAACTAAACTATTATCATTAGGATTTGTTATAATGCATAGTGATGGTTTAAACATAACATCATATCCTTTATCACATAATTGACTAATGCTTAACAAGTTATGCTTAAGACCATCAACATATCTAACATTATCTATAAAAGTAGAAGGGGTGATTTGAACTTTACCAATACCAATGATGTGACCTTGGTTGTTGTCTCCAAACGTCACAGCACCTCCCTTCTTAGCTTCAAGGGTGAAAAATTGATGTTTATCACCCGTCATGTGCCTTGAGCAGCCACTATCCAAATACCAGCAGTTTTTGTTGACTTTGGCTGCAAGACACTCCTACACAAGCAAATTATGTCATCTTAGGTACCCAAGTTTTCTTGGGTCCTTCATGGTTAGTCAAGTTGGTTCCTTTTGGAACCCATACCTTTTTAATTTTTCTTTTAGTTTTACTTTTCCTAAAATTACACACATTTGCTTTATGACCTACTGTACCACAACAAAAGCAAGTTATTTTCTTAATTTTAGTTTCCCCAGCTTTAACAAAGAAGTTACTGAGAAGTTTTTGTTTATTTCTTGGTTTATATCCTAAACCCGCTTTATTAAATACGGCTCGTTGATTATTAAGTATCATATTTAACTTTTCAGAACTATATGTAAACCTTTCAACTAAAGGTTTGTATCTTCCAAGTTCTTTAGTTAATGTTTGATTTTCTGCTTTTAAATCATTTAGTTCTTTTGTGAGATCCTTGTTTAAGATTTGTTTATGGTTTTTAAGTTCTGAAAGTTCCTTAGTTAGTTTTTCATTATCTTTCGTTAAGTTGTTAGTCTTCTTAATTAAGAGTTGGTTGCTTATCTTAAGTTCTAGATTTTCTTTGGTAAGATTATCTTTATCCTTAATTAATGAATCATGCTTATGAATGTAAGTTTGGTTAGTTACTTTTAGTTCTCTGTTTTTAACATTTATATTCTTATATTCAATCATTAATTCATTAAACGCATCATAAAGTTCATCAAATGTAAAATCAAAATGCGTATCGGAAGTTACCTCGTTTTCGTTGGCCATGAAGCAGAAATTGGCCTTCTCTTCTTGTTCTTCATCCGATGATGAAGATGATGCGTCGGAGTCCGATAGGGTGGTGACAAGGGCTTTCTTCTTCTTCTTGTACTTGCTGCCCTTCTTTAGTAAGGGACACTCAGCTCTGATGTGTCCCGTCTTTTTGCACTCATAGCACCCAATCCCCTCATTTTCTCTTTCCTTACCTTTGTCCTTGCGGTAGGAATTTGAGGGGCCTCTCCTTTGATGATAGGACTTCTTGTGGTTGATGAATTTCTTGAACTTGCGCACAAGAAGTGCCTCACCACCATCTTCCTCATCTTCTTCTTCTTCACTACTGCTACTGCAAGATAAGTCTTTGTTAGATGAAGTAGATTTTAAGGCTATTATCTTTTTCTTATGGGAGGACTCTTCCTCGTTGTGTTGTTTCATGGTGAGCTCGTGCGTCATAAGGGATCCAAGAAGCTCCTCAAGTGGTAGCTTGTTCAAGTCCTTGGCTTCTTGGATTGCCGTCACTTTAGCTTCCCACGACCTTGGTAGACACCGAAGGATTTTCCTGACAAGCTCACTGTTAGTATAGTTCTTGCCAAGGCTTTTTAGGCCATTGACAATATCAGTAAACCTAGTGAACATGCATGTGATTGTTTCATTTGAATCCATTTTAAATAGTTCATATTTATGAACCAAGATGTTTATTTTGGATTCCTTGACTTGATTCGTGCCCTCATGGGTCACTTCAAGTCTGTCCCAAATTTCTTTTGCAGAATTGCAAGTTGAAACCCTATTGAATTCATTTCTATCTAAGGCACAATAGAGTACATTCATAGCTTTGGAATTAAGTTGTGCCTTCCTCATGTCATGTTCATCCCAATCCGTTTCTAGTTTGGGTACCTTGACACCCTCTACATATATGGATGGGATGTATGGCCCATTTACTACAATAGTCCACATCTCATAGTCTTGGGCTTGGATGAATATTCTCATCCTAGCCTTCCAATATGAGTAGTCAGACCCATTAAAGAATGGGGGTCTTTGGGTGGACTGACCCTCAATGTGGGAAGATCCAAATGGGGTTGTCATTTCGATCTTTTACTCTTGGGTGGAAGAGTTTAGGCTCTGATACCACTTGTTGCCCAGATAGACAACCCAAGAGGGGGGTGAATTGGGTTTTAAAAATAACTTAGATATTTAAAACGTTATGGATGATTAATTAAAAACTATTGCAAGTTATTTAATTAATCCTAAGTGCTGTGAGTGATGTGAGAGTAAGAAGAAAAGAGCCAATCAATCACAAACACAAGGTTTTATAGTGGTTCGGAGCTAACCCTTGCTCCTACGTCCACTCCCCAAGTCTCACTTGGGAATTTCACTATAACTTCCTTGGATTACAGCCGGTTGTTTTGCAAGCTCACAACCAAACTTGTTGTTTTACGAGCTCACAACGAACTCGGTCGGTTTTCCCAGGCTCACCGACTAGAACCAACCCCGATTATTTTTCCGGGCTCACAATCAAACCCTTACACACGTTGGTTTTAAACCGGCTCACCAACCAACCTCAATCCCCTTGATTCAATCCCCCGATTGAACCAAGTAAATACAAGTGTGTAGAAAGAAAACAGAAAATAAACTTCTCAAAAGCAGATGTAAAACAATATAATCAAAAGAGGAGTTTAGAAGCCCTCAAACGCTTTTAGAGGAATGGCTTCTTGAACTCCGGTCTCCTCTCGAATGAGTAGTCGACTTGAATGCAGGAGGAGGAAACTTTGATTGTTGGGAAGAAGTAGTTGGATGCAGTTATTGCAGATCTTCCCCTTTATTCGTTGAAGAGCACTTGCAGAGCTTGAAAGCTTGAATGCTTGGAGTGGAATGTTTGTTCTCTGCCTTGCTACAGTCTTCTGTGGCTATTTAAGCCAACCCCCACGGAAACTAGCCGTTACACTGCTTTTTCTGTCCGTTCTGCACACTCTGCGCAGCCTGACAATATGACCGTTGGTGGGTTGGAGTCGACACGCGCGATCAGGAGTCGACTCGGCTGTAGCGGGAGTCGACTCACGCTTTTCCGGAGTCGACTCGGCAACTGTTCCAAATTTGAATTAAAGTTGCCGTCACGACTGGGAGTCGACTCGTCTTGACCCGGAGTCGACTCGCCAACTTCTGGAGCTGACCTGGCAATTTTGGAGTCGGCTCATCCACAGAAGTCCGTGGATCCAATTTTGAATTTTGTCCACTCGAGTCGACTCGACTGTCCTTGGAGTCGACTCGAATCTCAGAGCCCGAACTCCCGATCCTCTGTCTTTTGGCTCATCCAGTCTTGGAGTCGACTCGAACTTCCTTGGAGTCGACTCGGCTCTCAGTTTCCGAAAGTTGGTCTTCTGCCTTTTGACGTGAAGCTCGTCTTGGAGTCGACTCGAGCTGTCTGGGAGTCGACTCGAATCTCAGAGGCAGTAACATGGTTTTCTGTCTGTCGATGGTCGCGGAGTCTCGGAGTCGACTCGTGCAATGCGGGAGTCGACTCGAATCTCAGAGTCCCAAAAATGCTCTCTGACTTTTTTCTTGTGTTCCGCTGAGAGTCGACTCATGCTTTCTTTGGAGTCGACCTGCCAACCATCGGAGTCGACTCGCGTTCCACTGGAGTCGACTCGAATCTCAGAGCGAGTCGACTCGAATCTCAGACCCGAAAAACTGCTCTCTGATTTTTCTCTGTGTACCTCTTGGAGTCGACTCTTACTACCTTGGAGTCGACTCGTTGAACATTGGAGTCGACTCGCGCACTTCAGGAGTCGACTCGTTGACAGGTTCTGAGATGAGGCTTTCTGTTCTCAGTCGGAGTCGACTCGTACTAGTCTGGAGTCGACTCGAGCTCGTGCCAGTGAACTTGATACGCTTGGAGTCGACTCGTGATACTCGGGAGTCGACTCGAGTCTCAGACTTTGGTTCAGCAGACTTCTTAACTTATCCAAAATACTATGAACCAAATCTAGAGACACTTGGACAGAATTTTCACTGAAACACTCAATTGAATTCATTAGTAATCACAAGATATACTCAAATGCTTTGAGCTCATCAAAATCAAATGGGGTTTTAATCAATCACTCCACAGATCCGACTACTCATACTGGAAGGCTAGGATGAGAATATTCATCCAAGCCCAAGACTATGAGATGTGGACCATTGTAGTAAATGGCCCATACATCCCATCCATATATGTAGAGGGTGTCAAGGTACCCAAACTAGAAAAGGATTGGGATGAACATGACATGAGGAAGGCACAACTAAACTCTAAAGCTATGAATGTATTTTATTGTGCCTTGGATAGAAATGAATTCAATAGGGTCTCTACTTGCAACTCTGCAAAAGAGATTTGGGATAGACTTGAAGTGACCCATGAGGGCACGAATCAAGTTAAAGAATCCAAAATTAATATATTGGTTCATAAGTATGAACTATTTAAAATGGATTCTAATGAGACAATCACTAGCATGTTCACTAGGTTTACTGACATTGTCAATGGCCTAAAAAGCCTTGGCAAGAGCTATACTAACAGTGATCTTGTCAGGAAAATACTTCGCTGCCTACCAAGGTCATGGGAAGCCAAGGTGACGGCAATCCAAGAAGCTAAAGACTTGAACAAGCTTCCACTTGAAGAGCTCCTTGGATCCCTAATGACTCACGAGCTAACCATGAAGCAACACAGCGAAGAGGAGTCCTCCCACAAGAAAAAGGTAATAGCTCTTAAGTCTACTTCATCTAACAAGGACTTGTCTTGCAGTAGCAGCAGTGACGAAGAAGAGAATGAGGAAGATGATGGTGAGGCACTTCTTGTGCGCAAGTTCAAGAAATTTATCAACCACAAGAAGGCGCATCATCAAAGGAGAGGCCCCTCAAATTCCTACCGCAAGGACAAAGGTAAGGAAAGGGAAAATGAGGGGATTGGGTGTTACGAGTGCAAGAAGCCGGGTCACATAAGAGCAGAGTGCCCCCTACTGAAGAAGGGGAGTAAGTACAAGAAGAAGAAGGCTCTTGTCACTACACTATCCGACTCCGACTCATCATCCTCCTCATCAGATGATGAACAAGAAGAGAAGGCCAATTTCTGCTTCATGGCCAACGAAAACGAGGTAACTTCCGATACGCATCTTGATTTTTCTTTTGATGAACTTTATGATGCATTTAATGAATTAATGGTAGAATATAAGGCCATAAATCTTAAGAATAAAGAACTAAAAATAGCTAATCAATCATACCTACATAAATACGATAAATTAGTTAAGGATAAGGATTTAATCATCAAAGAAAATATAGAACTTAAGACAAGCAACCAACTTCTAACTCAAAAGAATAGTACCTTAACTAAAGATAATGAAAAACTAACTAAGGAACTTTCAGAACTTAAAAATCATAAACAAATCTTAAATAAGGATCTCACAAAAGAACTTAATGACCTAAAAGCAGAAAATCAAACTCTAACTAAAGAACTTAACAAATACAAACCCTTAGTTGAAAAATTTACATATAGTTCTGAAAAATTAAACATGATACTTAATAGTCAACGAGCCGTATTTAATAAAGCGGGTTTGGGGTATAAACCAAGAAATAAACAAAAACTTCTTAGTAACTTCTTTGTTAAAGCTGGGGAAACTAAAACTAAGAAAATAACTTGCTTTTGCTGTGGTACTATAGGTCATAAAGCAAATGTGTATAATTTTAGAAAAAATAAAACAAAAAGAAAAATTAAAAGGGTATGGGTTCCAAAAGGAACCAACTTGACTAACCATGAAGGACCCAAGAAAACTTGGGTACCTAAGATGACATGATTTGCTTGTGTAGGAGTGTCTTGCAGCCAAGGTCAACAAAAACTGCTGGTACTTGGATAGTGGCTGCTCAAGGCACATGACGGGTGACAAAGATCAATTTTTCACCCTTGAAGCTAAGAAGGGAGGTGCTGTGACTTTTGGAGACAACAACCAAGGTCACATCATTGGTATTGGTAAAGTTCAAATCACCCCTTCTACTTTTATTGATAATGTTAGATATGTTGATGGTCTTAAGCATAACTTATTAAGCATTAGTCAATTATGTGATAAAGGGTATGATGTTATGTTTAAGCCATCACTATTCATTATAACAAACCCTAATGATAATAGTTTAGTTTTTAAAGGGATTAGACGTGGAAATGTATATGTTGTAGACCTAGAAGATCTTGCAAAACATAACCAATGTTTAGTTGTAAATGAAACTAAAGATAATGATGCTAGTTGGTTATGGCACCGTAAGTTAGGTCATGCAAGCATGGACACAATAACTAAACTAGTTAAAAGAGACTCCGTGATAGGTTTGCCAAAATTAAAATTTGAAAAGAACAAAATATGTGAAGCATGTCAATTTGGCAAATAATCTAGGAACTCTTTTAAATCCATAAAATGTGTCTCTACCTCTAGGCCTCTAGAATTATTACATATGGACCTATTTGGTCCAACTAGAACAACAAGTCTAGGTGGAAATAAATATGGTCTAGTTATAGTAGATGATTACTCTAGGTACACATGGGTCATGTTCCTAATGCATAAGGATCAAGCATTTTCTATATTTAAGAAGTTCCATAAGGAAGTAACAAATACTAGAGAGTCTTCAGTCATAGCCATTAGAAGTGACCATGGTACCGAATTCGAAAATCAGTCATTTAATGAATTTTATAGTAAGAAAGGGATAACCCATAATTTCTCAGCACCTAGGACACCACAACAAAATGGAGTGGTGGAAAGGAAGAATAGAACACTAGAGGAAATGGCTAGAACTATGTTATGTGAAAGTAACCTCCCTAAGTACTTTTGGGGAGAAGCCATTAATACCTCTTGTCACATACTAAATAGAGTTCTATTGAGACCCATTATAAAGAAAACACCTTATGAACTGTGAAAAAACAGAAAATCAAAGGTTAATTATTTTCATATTTTTGGATGTAGGTGTTTTGTGCATAATAATGGGAAAGATAATCTAGGGAAATTTGACCCTAAATCTGATGAAGGAATATTCTTAGGTTATTCTACAACTAGTAAAGCCTATAGAGTCTTTAATAAAAGAACCTTAGTTATAGAAGAATCTATACATGTTGTTTTTGATGACTCTAGTGACATCTCGTCTAGTAAGAAGGTTAATTTTGATGATGATGTTGAAATACTTGAAGAAAAGATAGATGAGATGGGATTAGAAGATGATAATCAAAAGTTGATTGAAGGAGAATCATCAAGCCAAGAGGCTATTATGGATCATGGGCTAACTAAAGCTTGGAGGTATGCTCATGGGCATCCTAAGGAACTAATCCTAGATGATCCATCTCAACCCGTTAGGACTAGAGCATCCCTTAGGAATTTGAATAACCATCTAGCTTTTGTTTCACACTTTGAGCCCAAACATATAGAAGAAGCCGAAAATGATGTAAATTGGATAAATGCAATGCAAGAAGAACTAAACCAATTTACTAGAAACAAAGTGTGGAATCTAGTAGAGAGACCTTCTGAATATCCAATTATTGGTACTAAATGGATTTATAAAAATAAACTTGATGAAAATGGAATTGTTATAAGGAATAAGGCTAGACTAGTAGCAAAGGGGTATAATCAAGAAGAAGGTATAAATTTTGATGAAACCTTTGCTCCCATAGCTAGACTTGAGGCGATTAGACTACTATTAGCATATGCATGCTCTAAGGACTTCAAACTATTTCAAATGGATGTAAAAAGTGTATTTTTAAATGGGTATATTAATGAGGAGGTATATGTAGAACAACCTCCTGGTTTTGAAAATCATCAATACCCTAATCATGTATATAAACTGAACAAAGCACTTTATGGCTTAAAACAAGCACCTAGAGCATGGTATGAGAGGCTTAGCAAATTTCTATTAGAACATGAATTCTCTAGGGGAAATGTAGACACAACATTATTTCTGAAAAAGCAAAATAAAGATATGTTATTAGTACAGATTTATGTTGATGATATCATTTTCGGTGCTACTAACAATCGCCTCTGCGAAGAGTTTGCTGATTTGATGCAGAGTGAGTTTGAGATGAGCATGATGGGAGAGCTGAACTACTTCCTCGGGCTACAAATCAAACAGTCAGAAGGAGGCATCTTCATCAATCAAGCCAAATATATCAAGGAGATGCTCAAGAAGTTTGATATGGAGGGAAACAAATCAATCAGCACCCCCATGAGCTCATCATGCAAGTTAGACCAAGATGAATCAGGTAAATCTGTAGATCAAAAACTTTATAGAGGTATGATAGGATCTTTACTGTATCTTACTGCAAGTAGACCTGATATTATGTTTAGTGTGTGCATGTGTGCTAGATATCAGGCTAATCCTAAAGAATCACACCTAGCTGCAGTTAAGAGAATTTTTAAATACCTAATAGGAACTAAGAACATAGGGCTATGGTACTCTAAAGAATCTAGCCTAAACTTAATAGGATACACAGATTCAGACTTCGCTGGATGTAAGCTTGATAGAAAAAGTACCAGCGGGTCGTGTCAATTTCTAGGAGAAAATCTTATCTCTTGGTTTAGCAAGAAACAAAACTCGGTTGCATTGTCTACTGCTAAAGCTGAATATGTTGCAGCCGGGAGTTGCTGTGCTCAAATCTTATGGATTAAACAACAATTAGAAGATTATGGCATTAAACAAGATAAAATTCCCATTAATTGTGATAATACAAGTGCCATAAATCTAACTAAAAATCCAATTCAACATTCAAGAACTAAACACATTGAGATAAGACATCACTTCATAAGAGATCATATATTGAATGGTGATGTGACACTCCAATTTGTTTGTACTGATAATCAATTAGCAGATATTTTTACAAAACCCCTAAGTGAAGAGAGGTTTAGTGTGCTTAGGAGGGGATTAGGAGTGATTGATCCATCCTAGTGGTTCCACTAGATACATTGATTTTGATGATTACAATGTGGTTAAAAATAGAGTTTCTTTCCAATGATCATCAAATCAGATCTTAATTAAGTGATTTTCCGTCATTCGGCACGATTATAGCATGAGTTTTAGGTGCGTGCCAAAGTTAGAGACGACTCGAGTAAGTTTCAGAGCCGGCTCCTAAGGGGGAGTCGACTCGCGCATTGGCGGGAGTCGACTCGCAAAGATGGCAGCAGAGGGGGAGTCGACTCGCATACTGTCGGGAGTCGACTCGAGGTCCACAGGCGCATAAGGAGAGTCGACTCGCGCATATTCTGGAGTCGACTCGAGGTCGAGTCGACTCGCGACTCAGTGGAGTCGACTCGCAGTCGGGATCCGACTTTTTAACCCTAGATTTGTCGTTTCGAAAACACTTTTCTTTCAAGCCGCCACTGTTCAAAAAGCCCTAGAGCCGACTCCTAGGTCGTCCCCGATCGTCTCCAAGCCATTTTCCCGTCGATTCTTCGCCGGACATTGAGTTCTCCTCCCTTCCTAGGTCATTCCCAGTCGGTTCCGAGTCTTTTCCGTCGGTCCTTCACCGTCCTCTAGGTTTTTCCTCTCAGTTTAGGTCAAAATGCCGCGTAAGACCGTAGTTAGGAAGAGGTCCCGACCCGAGGCCGGTCCCGAGCGGCGCTCCAAGGCGCGGCACGATCCCGCGAGGCAACCACCTCCGGCTCGTTCCCCGCCTAGGGCGGTTCCCGCGAGGCCATTGGCCGGGAAGGTCGTCTCCACCGGGAGGTATGTCGATTTCGACTTCCTCTCCCGGGAAGGGTTCACCATAGGTGATAGACTTAGGGCCCAGGGCCTAGAGTACTTCCTTACACTGGACCTCCCCACATACCCGGGCCTTATTAGAGAGTTCTATGGTACCGTCCATCGGGGAGATGGAGGTATCGAGGGCACAGTAGCCGGTGTCCCTTTGCGTGTCACGGAGGATCTTATTGCCCACATCCTCCACCTTCCATTAGCAGGGGTGGCTCCCGCACACCCTGAGGATAGGGTTGAGGCCCTTACGGCCGTTCTAGGACATCCACCCCAGTCACCTCTAGACGAGGTATCCGCGAGCTCACTACCGATTGAGGTGCGGATCCTCTTGAGTATTTTATCTAGGTCCATCTTCCCTAAGACAGGGAGATTTGATTTTGTAAATGAGAGAGACCTAGCTCTTATGTTCTATATCCTTCAGGACACCCCAATCAACTTCCCTAAGCTCATCTATAGGTATATGTGTGAGCCCCTAGATAGACCTAGGCTCACCCTCCCATACGGCATGATTTTCACCCTTCTTTTTAGGGAGTACGAGGTTCCCATTCCTGAGGGGGAGCCCTTTTGCGCTTTGCGATGGACTGATCGCACACGTGCGGGGACCCTACACAGGATGGGGTTTCGGAAGAAAGAGGGGGTATGGGTTAGGAAGTCTACCCTCACCGCTCAGACCACCAGACCTTCACCCAGTCCTGAGCCCGATTCAGACTACCTAGACCTTCCAGACCATCCAGACCATCCAGACCTTCCATCCACTCCTCCTGCTCCTACCACCTCCGCCGGACCTTCCTCCTCGGCTCCACCATCCATGGAAGTCCGGATTGATCCTGAGCAGCTCCGGGAGCTGCGACAGGAGATAGACAGAGATGTGAGGGATGAGCTACTTCGGGAGCTCCGAGGTGCGGTGCCTGCTCCCACTCCTGCACCCGTATCTTCTCAGTTGGTCCCTTCTTTGACAGCCGTGACTGACATGACGGCTCATGTACGGGAAGAGATCTACAATGTCCGGAGTTTGGTCCAGGCCCAGTTCCACAGCATGAGTGAGGTCACGAGCACCACTCGACAGATGCGAGAGGACATAGGTCGTGACATGCACACCACCACCGAGGGGGCCGAGCGCTTGTCGAATGTACTCATCGACAAGCTGGACGCACTTCAGACGTCGGTGACTGGGCTTCAGACGTCGGTGACTGAGCTCTCCACTACACATAGCAGAGCCACTACGTCTATTATCACGCAGCTTGGCCATGTTACAGATGCAGTCACCCTCCTCATGGAGCAGAGCCGATTGAGAGGAGGAGCCACATCCACGAGAGGAGGACCCACATCCTCGAGAGGAGGTGCCTCATCCTCGAGGAGGCCATAGATGTTTTTGTGTTTTGTCTTGTTTTACTTTACTTATTGTATTCTCACATGTATTCACATTCATATCAATACAATGAGTAGACATTTTATCTTCAATTGTGTGCCATTTGATGATTGGTTGTGCCATTGATTGTGTGTGATTACCTCCTTTTTGATATGATGACAAAAAGGGGGAGAAATAAAATATGTAAAAAAAAAGGGGAGAAATATGTATAAAGTATGTAAAAGGGGCATAATATGTAAAAGAAATCAATGGAAATCAATAAAAACATAAAACTCTTAAAAACACACAAATTTGTTCTAAGTGGATTCGGTACCTCGAGGCTCATTATCTCTCTTTTGGGGCTCCTAATGGAGTAATCTCCAGAATCTATTCAAGGGATATTCGGAGATTAGCTGAATCCTACACAAGAACAAATTGACAGATTTTTCCTCTAAATACAAAAAAAATTCAGTTCAAAAACTTCAAAGCATTAAAAGAAAATTCAGAGAATCAAAACATAGTTGAATGCATATGTTGAGGGGGAGAATCTGAATTTTAATCAAACTAAATCATTAATGACATATAAGCCAAACAATTGATTGCATAATATGAAGGCTTATATAATTCCAAATGAAAGGGAGAGCTTTAACTCCGAAATTTATTGTTTCACTCCTTTCAAGCTTGGATAAATTGAATTACCAGACATTTGAATTCATTTATGGATTTTATTTCATTATTTATTGAGCAATTCATTTTACATATACTCAAAGTTTTGTCATCATCAAAAATGGGGAGATTGTGGAGTGATTGATTAAAACCCCATTTGATTTTGATGAGCTCAAAGCATTTGAGTATATCTTTTGATTACTAATGAATTCAATTGAGTGTTTCAGTGAAAATCCTGTCTAAGTGTCCCAAGACTTGGTTCATAATTTTTGGATAAGTTAAGGAGTCTGTTTGAACCAATGTCTGAGACTCGAGTCGACTCCCGAGTATCACGAGTCGACTCCAAGCGTATCAAGTTCACTGGGACGAGCTCGAGTCGACTCCAGATAAGTACAAGTCGACTCCGACTGAGAACAGACAGAAGGACAGAAAGCTTCAACTCAGAACCTGTCAGCGAGTCGACTCCCGAAGTGCGCGAGTCGACTCCGATGTTCACCGAGTCGACTCCAAGGAAGTAAGAGTCGACTCCAAGCAGTCACAGGCAGAAAAGTCAGAGAACAGTTTTCGGGTCTGAGATTCGAGTCGACTCTAGTGGAACGCGAGTCGACTCCGATAGGTGGCAAGTCGACTCCAGAGAAAGCAAGAGTCGACTCTCAGCGGTACACAAAGAAAAAGTCAGAGAGCATTTTATGGACTCTGAGATTCGAGTCGACTCCCGCAATACGCGAGTCGACTCCAAGACACCGCGACCCCAAGGCAGACAGAAAACCAAGTTACTGCCTCTGAGATTCGAGTCGACTCCCAGACAGCTCGAGTCGACTCCAAGACAGCTTCACGTCAAAAGGCAGAAGACCATCTTTCGGAAACTGAGAGCCGAGTCGACTCCAAGGAAGTTCGAGTCGACTCCAAGACTGGACGAGCCAAAAGACAGAGGATCGGGAGTTCGGGCTCTGAGATTCGAGTCGACTCCCAAGACAGTCGAGTCGACTCGAGTGGACAAAATTCAAAATTGGATCCACGGACTTCAGTGGATGAGCCGACTCCAAAATTGCCAAGTCAGCTCCAGAAGTTGACGAGTCGACTCCAGGTCAAGACGAGTCGACTTCCAGTCGTGAAGGCAACTTTAATTCAAATTTGGAACAGTTGCCGAGTCGACTCCGGAAAAGCTTGGGTCGACTCCCGCTACAGCCGAGTCGACTCCTGATCGCGCGAGTCGACTCCAACCCACCAACGGTCATATTGTCAGGCTGCGCAGAGTGTTCAGAACGGGCAGAAAAAGCACTCTAACGGCTAGTTTCCGTGGGGGTTGGCTTAAATAGCCACAGAGGACTGTAGCAAGGCAGAGAACAACCATTCCACTCCAACTAATCAAGCATTCAAGCTCTGCAACGTGCTCTTCAACGAAAAAGAGGAAGATCTGCATTTACTGCTTCCAACTACATCTTCCCAGCAATTAAAGCCTCCTTCTCCTGCATTCAAGTCGACTACTCTTTCAAGAGGAGACCAGAAGTTTAAGAAGCCATTCCTCATCTCCAATCTAAAAGCGTTTGAGGCTTCTTAACTTCATTTATTGTTCATATTATTTTCATCTGCTTTTTGAGAAGCTCATTTTCTGTTTCTTTCTACATCTTGTATTTACTTGGTTCAATCGGGGATTGAATCAAGGGGATTGAGGTTGGTTGGTGAGCCGAGTTAAAACCAACGTGTGTAAGGGTTTGATTGTGATCCCGGAAAAACAATCGGGGCGGTTCTAGTCGGTGAGCCTGGGAAAACCGACCGAGTTCGTTGTGAGCTCGTAAAACAACAAGTTTGGTTGTGAGCTTGGAAAACAACCGGCTGTAATCCAAGGGGGTTATAGTGAATTCCCAAGTGAGACTTGGGGAGTGGACGTAGGAGCAAGGATTAGCTCCGAACCACTATAAAACCTTGTGTTTGTGTTGGATTGTCTCTCTTCTTCTTCCCCTCACATCACTCACAGCACTTAGCATTAATTAAATAACTTGCAATAGTTTTTAATTAGTCAACCACATCGTTTTAATTATTCAAATTATTTTAAAACCCAATTCACCCCCCCCTCTTGGGTTGTCTATCTGGGCAACACTCCAACATGGATGGTGTAACACAGCTCTGCCGCCTGAATGCGGGCACTCTCGACCACAAATCACGGCGACATACGTCGTTCGCCGAAAGTGCGAGTATTCCTAGCCAGCCAGATCTGGTAGGCAGTGCAGCTCACTCGAACGGCCTCCTGACGAAGCTCCGGGGACTCCGAGCCCTGACGCATGGCCTGTAAGAATAGGTCCCTACAGCGCCATACCTCATGTGGGACCCCTGCCAGACGCCAAGTACTCCTAGCCCATGTGCACCGAAACAGGGCATGGTCCACCGTCTCGGCCACACGACAATCCCCATACACCAATGGGATCCTCATACCTCGACCTCCAAGTACAGCTCTCGTAGGAAGACGGTCCCAAACCACCTTCCAAAGGAACAACGCTATCCTCGGGTGGAGCTCCAGTCGCCAGATCCAGGCACAATCTGGGCCAGGCTCGTACTCCCGCCTAAGGATGCGGGAGAGATCGCCCATCCTGACCTTGGATCTGGACGAGGACCTCCACGCACATACATCAGGTCCACCACTCTGTGGGAAAGAGAGTGAGCGGACCCGCTCCGCCAAATACTGCCCGAAGTAACGGGCCAACCGAATCTCATCCCAGCCAGCCGCCCCGGGAGTCATGAGATCACAGACCTGTAGACCCTCCCCAGTCTCGACACTAACCATAGTCGGCCAAAGCCACAGAGGAAGGCCATCGACCCATGGGTCCCCGGCCACGTCG
This sequence comes from Phoenix dactylifera, assembly GCF_051530095.1. NCBI lineage: Eukaryota > Viridiplantae > Streptophyta > Magnoliopsida > Arecales > Arecaceae > Phoenix > Phoenix dactylifera. The sequence goes on from NC_143193.1 coordinate 5,513,945, forward strand.
ATGCTACGCCCGTCGCCTATTAGCCATTGGGTGTGACTCGACACCAATGGCAAGTACCTCGCTATCTCATGCCATAGAAAAGAGCATCTCCGCCCTCCCCGGGCCCAGCCCTCTAGGCCTGCCCCCCCATAACGGATAGTCATGATCCGGCTCCAAAACCTCTGCGGCTCCAGGATGAAGCGGGAAGCATGCCGGGCAAGGAGTAGCTCTCGTCTCTCCAGGAGAGACCCCACCCCAAGACCACCCTCCCTGAGGGGGAGGCAGATACTCTCCCATGCCATCAAGTGCACCCCACGACCCCCACCATGTGAGCCCCATAAGAAGCCCCGAAGGAGTCGCTCAATCCTCTGTAGAACAGACCTTGGCACCACCGTATTTGCCATAAGATAGATGGGCATGGAGCCCAATACATATCGAATCAGCGTGACTCTACCCATCATAGACAGGGACGCTGCCCGCCAACCCTCTAGGCTGCTCTGGACCCGTTGCACCAGCCCGGTGCACTCGAAAACTCGCAATCTCCTATCCGAGATCGGAACACCCAGATAGGTCCAGGTTCCGTCCTGCTCGGGCATCTCCAGAATCCTCCGAATCCTCCGTCGAACCCTGAGTGACGTACTTGGGCTGAAGGAGATGGAGGATTTCTGGGCATTCACTCTTTGACCGGATTCAGTGCAGTAGGCAGCCAAAACCCTCCTGATAGCTTGAGCGTCCACTACGCGAGCCCAGGTCAGGAGGAGGCAGTCATCGGCAAAGAGTAAATGTGATATCGGCTAGGCCCCTGGAGCTGGGACATAAGCCTCCAGCTCTCCGGCGGCGCACGCCGCCCACAGCGACCGAGACAAGACATCAGTACAAATAATAAACAAGTATGGAGATAGCGGGCATCCCTGCCGAAGCCCCATAGTAGAACTGAAAAAAGGAGATGGAGAGCCGTTGACCAAGATAGAAAACCTTGGTCCCCGAACACACCCCAGAACCCACCCAATCCATATCTCATGGAACCCTAGACTCTCCAAAGCTAGCCTAAGAAAGCTCCACCTGATTCTATTATAAGCTCGTTCCATATCCAGCTTGACAGCCATCAGGCATCACCGCTTCGAGGCCCGTCGAAGATCCCACATCATCTCTTGGGCCACCATGACATTATCGGAAATACTCCTACCTCTTACAAAAGCACCCTGCTCCTGACAAATGATGCCAGAGAGGAAGGGCTTCATACGTTCCATCAGTATCCTTGCCACAACTTTGCATAAAGTTGTGCACAAACTGATCGGCCTAAAGTGGCTCGGCTCGGCCGCGTCCTGACGCTTAGGTATAAGCGTGACAAATGTAGCCTTCCAGTTGTCAGGCATCCCTGCTCGACTGAAAAAACACATGACTGCTTCCACCACTGCAGTCCGGACGATACCCAGTATCTCCAGAAGAAGAAAGGTGGGAAGCCATCCGGACCAGGAGCCCTATCCTCGCCCAGAGCCCAGATAGCCTCACGCACCTCCCCCTCCGTCACTGGTCGAACCAACATAGCATTCTCGGTCATATCAATTTGGGAATCAGCCCTCGGGAGCTGGCCAGCTGCATCAGACCCTTATCCTCCGTCCAGCGAGATCAAAAGAAATCGAGCAGGATATGACTGATGGCCAAATCACCCTCCACCCGGTGGCCCTGCTCATCCCGCAAGGATCGAATCATATAACTTTGCTCTTCTACCATCCAAAAAAAAGAGAGTACTTAATATGGATTCCATTGTCAGCTCTTTGTATGACACCTGCACTTGTTAGTCATTTTTATCGTACTACTAGGGAGTTGTGTACGTCCTGAGAGATGAATCACCTGCTGGAAACAGAAGCTAAAGAAATATTAGCATAAATTTTAATAGAGATTAGCTGATATCATAATATTTGGATGCACAAAATAGATATAGTAAGCAACAGTGTCATCTACTTACTACTAACATCAAATACTTAGCAACAAGGAAAGCATAACATAACTAGCTACAATGATTAATGACTAATAATGGCTAAGTAACAATGAACAACAATAACTAACAAAAGTATAAATCTATGATATCACTTGAGAGACTAATATATTATGGTTTTTGATGGGGACCAAATCCTAGCATGCTGGAGCCGGAATTGAATCTGCACTTGGCTCTCATAAACTAAGATTTCATGCTGTAAATTTTTTCGTATCCATTACCAATTTTGAAAAAAGAAAATGTCACACACACAATTATTTATGAATGAAAATGGGGAGCATCAGCACTTTCTTAATCCTAAAATTATAGGTTGGATAGTATCTATTTGAAGTTTTTCTTTAGTGCCAATGCATTCCATACAATTAAACACATGACCACTGTTGTCATTGTTCCAACTAAATACATAACCATTACTAACAAACATTAAAGTTAAATTTGCCCTTATTAACAAATTTGTTCTTAAAACAAGCAAATCTCTTTCCTCGGACTAGCAAATTTGTTCCTATGAGATACATGACCACTAATATAAACTATTCCGATTCAATATATGACCATTACCAACTACAAACACCTGACAGCAAGAAATAGACCAAGGATGGCTTAAAAAATGCAAGGAGGATTATCTTTAGATCCTCTTAGAGTAGCCATGTTGAGCAAGGATACTCATATGGCCCTTTGAGTCCAACCAATGCTTCGATCGAGCCAAGAATACTCTTCAAAAGCAAAAATAGTTAAAACCTATATGATCTAACAATCATATAATGAGGTAAAGAATGAACAAAAACTTCAAGAAACCGAAAAAACCGTATCCCAGATGATTCACTGCCTCCCTCTTGCTAAAATGGTTAATAGTTTAGGCCATTGCATAGCTACATCCAATCATCCAGCTTTTACTACAACAGCAGAAAATAGACCGATGCCTTCAAAACCCAAATGGAAACCAGAAACAAATCCTCCATAAATGGGCTAAAAGAGAGGTGTCAGTAGGAAAATAGACATCAAGAAAAAACTCTTTCCATGCATTTCAAGTAGGAAGAAATAATGAGTATCATGGATGGCTCACCATAATAATTTAGCTAAAAGAGTTGGTAAGTAGGATTGTTGATTGATCTAAGCATTTCAAGTTAACTCAAGCTCACCATATTATGCGTCCTATCATGGATGGCTCGATATAACTTTTTTTCCCCAAAAGGAATGTTAGGCTCATAACAAATTACATATATATAATCTCTGATTGATAGCCTAGTTCTTTATAAAGGCATTGATTAATATGTTAACTAAATTATTAGAAGCGCAATAAACTTTAATTCAAGCTCGAATAAATTTTGGTTTGATTTGAAATTTTCAAAATAACTTGCGCTCGAGTTATGCCCAATCAAGCTGAATTTGATGAAGGGCCAAGCATGCTCGTAAACTTTAAGTTCGAAATTAATTTGAAGCTAAGTTTGATCGTACTCAAGCTCAATCCAGCTCATGTGCACCCCTACCATTGGAAAGGTCATCTAACGCATGTGATCCATTCAAATTTTGACCTACATTAAATCCCAACCATTTCAAATTCAAATTGGCTAGGGTGCATCCTGCTTGGGAGCCTTGCCCTCTCCCCAAGCCTGCTCTCAAGGACACATATGGGAATTTTCCCCACCCCCAAGGAGAAAGCAGAGGGAAGCCCATCATTGTTATTACCATTCTACCCATCTGTGGCAAACCCCTTGGGATGGTGGCCCTGCCCCATTCACCATCCACTAGTTGGAATTTGGAAGTGGGAAGGAAATAGCAAAACCCTTCCCCTTCTTCTCAAAACCTCTGGCCCCATTTTCCCAAAACCCTCTCCTTCCTCCTCCAACCAACCCTTTCAATCCCCCTTCACCCCTTTACTCTCTTCTCATCTCCCCAACACCTCCACCCCCCCCCCCCCCCCCCCCCCTAACTTCCTCAGACCCAGCATTAAATACTCCAAACACCACCAAAACCCCTTCCCCTTACCTTTAAACTGCAAAGAAAACTAGAAACAAGAGAAAATCCCTCATCCTTTCCTTCTTGTTAAAACCACCCCATAAGATATGGCTTCTACCTCTGGAGCCTCCTCTCACACCCATCTCCTCCTCCTCCTCCTCCTGCTGCTGCTGCTCCTCTCTATGTCTTCCATGTCCACCAAAGTAGCCATGCCTCATGTGGGTTCCTCCTTCTCTTCACCTCTCGCTGTTCTTTTACTAACAATCTCTCCAAATTGAGCACCTGTTCTTCTTCATTCTGTTTGTAATGGGAATGGGAATGTTGGATTCTTGTAGGAGGCAGCGAACGAGCGGATGCTGGTGATGAAGCCTGTGTCGGGGATGCAATCGGTGCTGCTCGATGGACCGCCACGGCGGCGGCTGAATAGCTTCCGGATATGTGCCCTCTGCACTTGCTGTGGGGGCTCCAGGGGCCTCTGCCTGCCTTCGCCTTGCTGCTATGCCATCAACTGCAACATTCCCAACAGGCCTTTCGGCTTCTGCTCCTTCACTCCCCAGACTTGTAACTGCTTTGGATGCCATCTCTAAGCCTCCATGCCCTCCTCCTAAATTATATTATCTATCTGCTCTTTTTAGTCATTAGTCATTGCGTTGGAAGTCTCAATTGTGAAGAAAAGATATCTGTTTTAATCTCTCTGTTTATTGGTATTGGTTTTATTATATGTGAATGTGCTGCACTGCATAGGGTTTTGTTTACAAGATTTATAGTAAGTGGACCTTTTTATATTGGTCTGCAAATTATATTGCATTAATCACCCTTCTAAATTTTGGATTAGGGGTTTGTGTTGAACATAGTCTTCTTATCCAAAATGTGATCATAATAAAAAGTTAATGCACTGCATAGGGTTTTGTTTACAAGATTTATAGTAAATGGACCTTTTTATATTGGTCTGCAAATTATATTACATTAATTACCCTTCTAAATATTGGATTAGGGGTTTGGTGTTCAACATATAGTGTTCTTATCCAAAATGTGATCATGATAAAAAGTTAATGCACTGCATAGGGTTTTGTTTACGAGATTTATAGTAAATGGACCTTTTTATATTGGTCTGCAAATTATATTACATTAATCACCCTTCTAAATATTGGATTAGGGGTTTGGTGTTCAACATATAGTGTTCTTATCCAAAATGTGATCATGATAAAAAGTTAATGCACTGCATAGGGTTTTGTTTACGAGATTTATAGTAAATGGACCTTTTTATATTGGTCTGCAAATTATATTACATTAATCACCCTTCTAAATATTGGATTAGGGGTTTGGTGCTGAACATATAGTGTTCTTATCCAAAATGTGATCATAATAAAAAGTTAATGCACTGCATAGGGTTTTGTTTACGAGATTTATAGTAAATGGACCTTTTTATATTGGTCTGCAAATTATATTGCATTAATCACCCTTCTACATTTTGGATTAGGGGTTTGGTGTTAACATATAGTGTTCTTATCCAAAATGTGATCATAATAAAAAGTTAATAATAATACAGATTGTGTTGGCGAGTGCACAGCGCTGAATGGGTAGTAAGGAAAAGGGTGTTGCAAGTTGTCAATGTGCAATGGTACATCTTCTGGCCAACAAAAAATGCTAAGGTGGGTGGCAGTTGGGTAGAGGCATTAAAACTTGCTATAATGTGGTAGGATTGTATTGTGTGGTTCTTGTGAGTATTTATGTGACTATTTACTAAGGTGGGCTATTAATGTGATAATTTGTTTACCTTTCTTCTCTGGGTGTGATGTACTTGTGATGATGTCACTGCATAAAATAATTTGATAGAAGGTGATAGCAGGTCTTATGTTAAAAGGTTCTTCATGTTTTCTCAAATCTGATCCAGGGGCCATTTGTAAATGAGTGAATGTTGGAGGAAACCCAAAACATCATTGAGATTTTTTCTGTCTTTTATGTCAGGGTCAATGAAGAAAATGTTTCTCTTATTGAATCTTCTCTGCAAATATATCTTTACAAAGTAGGTTTTCCTGCAGCTTTCTTCATTAGGAAAGGGATAGAAGATATTTTATGAGAACTATTCAGGAAATTGCTATATTTTAATTTTTAAGATCAAATGGTTGAAGTTGCTGCTGTCCCCATGCATGTGAACTATCTTGAACATGGTTGGCCTGATTACCCCACAACCTTTATTGCAGTTTGTTGCTGCTTTGCATGTCATGGAAGTTTTTTTTTTTCTTTTTTTTGGGTGTTGGGCTGGGGGGGTGGGGGGTTAGGAATCTCATTGACTACCATGTGCACTGTGCACAAGAGCCAAGATTATGTGGTGGCTGTACACATTATAATGAGGATACAGTAGAACTCTTTTCGGGCAATTGTGGTCGGATGCTGCTCCTTCCAAGAGCTTGTAACATCATTGCGCTCAGACAAATGGATTTGCACAAGCTTGTCTTTGCAGGTCCTTATTCTGTAGCTCTGCCATTTTCTTGATGAGTCCACAACCTATTCATACTTCTATCATTTGGGGTGCTGGGAATAGGAGGGAAATGTTCTAACATGAGTGCAAATTTACTCATAGCTTTCCTGTCAGTCACTCAGAGCTTTGCATGCCTTGCTGAAGAATTTTGCATCTGATGTCCTTGGTCATGGTCACGAAAAATGGGGGAAGATAAGTACACTTTAAGATGCCTAGAGAATATTTGATGTCCAACATCATGAAGCACCAATGCGGGCACATTCCATTGAGCTCAATGAGGGATCTTTCTTGCAGATGTGTCTAGTTATTTCTAGGAAACACATTTCGAGATCATGTTAGTTTGGTTTCCAGAACTTAATGTTGCTCTGGAAAATGTTTGAGGACAATGGAGAGAAGGATGGCCCTTGATGCAGCGGGAGGACTGGAGATTTGCAAATGATTTTATTGATCTATAGAGTATTCCAACTTTACTTTTTGTTTTCTTAATCCAGTCATGATATTTAGATGCTCTTTGTCAGTTGTTTTTCTTTGTGTGCATCTCTCATGAAAGTTTAATCTTAGAGTACCAACTTAGTTTGTGTGTTCCACTCTGCTTTCAATCTCTTTGGGCCTGTAAACAAGAAAATGTCTTCTAGACAAGATACTCTTCTCTCTGGTCGTAGTGTTTCCTTTTTGTTAAGAAAGAAATATTAAAAGTGCCTTGAACAATTTATCTTGTCATCTCTAACCTTTTTATTCGAATCATTTAGGTCCAGAATCAACTCCAATTAAACACCAGAAAGTCATAACAATGCAGAAACAACAACAATATCCATTTCCTAATTCTTTAGAGAGAATTCCAATTGATCATGCTTGAATTATTCATGAAAAGGTTTGAATCTGGGAAAGCATATGAGAATTTATCAGAAGTTCAGAAAAAAATTTAAACAACCTTTTTTATTTCCTCGAGGAAATAGAAAGAACTTAGATAACTCAAAATTACAAAGAAAATGTATGGGGAGAATCTGAAATTATTGGTGTTTGTTTTCCTTTCATGTAAGAAAAACACATACAGAGATGATGAAGAAAAAAATGGTAGCATCTAGCATTTGCAACCCACATGGTTTTATCAAAGGGAACAGAGCATTTGATGGTGATATGATCCTGCCAATCAGATTTTTTTATCAATAGCTGGTCCAGATTGGTTCCATCATAATCCATTTCATCTTCATTATCAGCAGCAAAACTCAAGCAACTCATTGGTGCATTCCTCCATTCCCTCGGCGAAAACAGTGAGTGGCTTGGAAGGATATCCAATAACATTCAGAGTTGAGACCATTCAATCTGGACATCACAGTGAGAGAATCATCTTCTAGCCAAGTAAGGGGCACATAGAACCTACTCTTTAGCAATAGCATCCCCCTCTCAGGCTGCTAACAGTTCTGCACAGGGAACAGTGAATGGTTGGAGCTCTCTGCAGCTGGTACACAAAATATGATCATCTTCATTTTCTAGTCTTAGGATGAAGCTTGCACTGATGGATGGCTTACCTCTGGTACTACACTGTCAAAGTTGGGTTTGACTGCGCCAATTATGGGGTTCTGCAAATAGACAAGTGCTTGTGTGGAAGAAACAGGATTTTGTTTAGCTTCTTTTGCTTGCACTGTGAAACTCTGCAGGCCAAATAAGCAGTTGGCTTAAGGTTGAGTGTATGAAAACCTTATTTTTCCTGAAAATTTTACTTTTTTATTTGTTTGTTTCACTAGATTTGAAAAGGCTTATAACTAGTTTTCTGTTAAAAAAATTTATTTCCACAAACAAATCCTATTTTTCTTTTCCATTGATTACTTTGCCATCAGAGTATATAAGAGTTCAGATCTTCTGCGGTGCATATTTTGCATCGTAAATGGTTGTACAATTCTAGATTGTCACCATGCCATCCATCTCAAAGGCGGACAATTGTTTCTAATTATGGAACAGAGACAGTTGTGTTGGAATCGCTGGAATGTGTGGTAGCCTTTTATCGATACATCTCTTTGTTGCGCTAGAGGATCATGACATGAATACCAAATGTATATTAGACCATCCACATGGGTAATTTTTATTTTCATTTTTTTTTATTTTTTTGCAGGCCATCAACAGCAACCATATCGCAATATGCAGAAAAGCTAACATAGTTTTTATGGATCTAATTTTCCTCTTTGGGAATACGAGTTCATCCTTTCGAGCAAATCTCATTGCGCGTAGACTTTCAGTTTCAGTATTTCAGTAGCAGTAACTCGTGAATTGGAACCCATGGTTATAGACCAGAATATGGTAACTTACCAAAAGTTCTACAAGCATTTCCGATGGATTAAAAGCCCATGGTAGCTGCATTCAAAACTGAGCTGGTCATCCACATCTCTTGTTCAAAGGCACATTGGACCAAAATATGGTCAATATTTTTCAGCCTATACTCACATTTGTCACGGCCTGCACCTTAAAGTAACAGCAGGCCTCTGTTCATCAACAATGACCTGCAGTGGAGTCCCTGGGGACACTAACCTGAACCACAAAACTGCTTCCAGTGGTCATAATGAGACTCAATAATGGAGCATTACCCTAGGCTGCTCTTCCAAAAAAATAGTGCTATGGGGCCCAAATATGTTACCAAAAGTATCTCCTCGTAATTGGCATTCCCTGCGTCAAGAAAGCACTGATGCAATTCGCAATGTTTCCCGAATAATATTAAGCGCCAATTCCCTTATCATCACATGAAAAGACAGCTTTACAAAGAGAACTTTGGTAATTGATTTGCATGAACAAAAACCATATAGGGCAGCTACAATAGAATATCATGTTTTCTCTAACACCCATAGTAAAGAAAAAACCAAAAAGTTATACTCCGGCCACTAACGAAGTCCGTCAATCTTGTAACTTTAAAAAAAAAAATGTAAAATGATTAATTGCTTGTTGTGTATTATGTGGTCATATAGTGGGTGCTGATAAAAATACGTTCTGAAAACTGTGTATTGATTTATCTGAAAATGTATATTAAATCACTGCTAGATATGTATCAGATAAGCTTACATTATGCATCAGAAAGTCGACGAATGTGTATCACTAGCCATATAGTGTATATTAGTAAATATGATATTCTAGAACTTATGCATTAATTAGAGGTGAAAGTGGATCAAATAATATCTGTCCAAATCTATTTTCATATCTGAAACTATGCAAATATGGATAAAAATTTAAATATCCAACTAATATCCGTATTCGTATCCATATCTATTAAAAAAAATGGATACTAATATATGATTCTATTTGTAACCTTATTTAATTTATATAGTACTCATAAACTTTTAATGAAAATAAATCACCATATTAATATGCTATTAATTTGAGTTATTATCCACTTTATATTATATTTGATTCTATGGTCATAATGTTTAATTATCTGATTTATATCCGTATTTATATCCATACTTTTGATATCTTATTTGTATCCATATCTGTATCCATTTAAAACAAATATAGATATAATTTTTTTGCATCTGACTAACATCCGTATCCATATCTGTATTCGTCAAACAAAATAAACATGGATATAAATATACTACTATCTAATCTGATTTCAGGCATAGAATTAATTTGCTTGGAAGTGTGTATTGGGTTGCTAAAGGACTAATTTGCTAAGTGTATATTATCTGACTGTATAATGTATATTGGTATGCACCATGTTCTAAAAATTGTGTATCAATTTACCTAAATATGTATATTAACTTGCTAGATAATTAATTTACTTGTGATGTATTATTTGGCCATTTAGTATGTAGTATAATTTTTTTTATTTTAAAACTGACGATTCTGTTAGTAGAAGATACACAAATATGGGGTAAAATAAAAAGCCTGTCCTATTCTATAGTTCCCGCCCCATATGGTTTTTGTTCGATTTGCACCTTCTTGGAAAAAGTTTGTCTGTGTGTACGTGAGAGAGAGAGAGAGAGAGAGAGAGAGAGAGAGAGAGAGAGAGTTGCATGTGCCTATAAGAAAAAAACTTTCATTTTGTTGATATGAAGACTCACATTCATACAGATTGGGCCTGCACATCATGTGAAGAATCGGTATATTTCATGAAATATGTAGGTGATATGATATGTTATAGTAGATTTGATATTGTTTTAACCTTAAATTTGATATGATATGTTATAGAATACAAACAATATACCCATAACTTTGTCCTCCATGATTCATTACTGGCGTCACAAATATTAAAAATATGCTTTCAGTTTGCCTATGCATTTTATGAGCGCTAATAGACTGTCTTATTGAATCATGAAAAGGGGGGAAAAAACAAGATCGGCACAAAATAAAGCTTGGTAACTTTTGTGTTTTGTTATTGATTTCTCAAATACTTCTAGCCTTGTTCTGAAGTTTGTGTGATTTACGACAAGCATTACATGGATTGGATGAATGCACTTCTCGATCTAAAAGATATCCCAATCAAAAAGAAAAAGAAAAGAAAAGAAAAATTTAAAGTACCCCATGGAACTCTCATCCTTATTTTATGGACATATTTATAAACTGTTAGAATAAGCAGCCTCTCTATTTCATTATAGTTTTTGCCAGTTCTATGACTCAAAAAATCATCTAAACTGAGTGTTTTGGGAATAAGATGATAAGATGATTTGTTTAGTTAGGAGTCTATTCCAATCATACTACACCTCTATGAAATCTGTAACAACCCAAGACCTCACTCAAAATGGCTGCCGGAAGGTATTATTTGGGTTTCTTGATCCTGTATAAGTACCCAAGATCTACCCAGCGAATAATCGATGTGGGACTAAACATACGCCCGCATAAGTCCTCACATACTCCCCCGTTTAAGCCCTAATGTCCTCATGAGGCTAAGGGTTTAAATATATCCAAATCTAATCACAAATACCACGATCGGCCCGTGGTCAGCCCCAATGGATCCGTGCTGCAGTGTCTCCTAGTCCACATAGGCCATGGGCCGGGTCCGCTCTGATACCATTTGTAACAACCCAAGATCTCACTCAAAATGGCTAGCCGTAACGTATTATTTGGGTTCTTTAATCTTGTATAAGTACCCAAGATCTACCCAGTGAATAATCGATGTGGGACTAAACACATGCCCGCACGGATCTTTACAAAATCCATTGAACATATTTATAAGGTCGGTTTTTGTAATTTGTCTGCATTTCTAGAAAAAATGTTTGCATGAAGCAAAGAGCCGTTGATATTGCTAGCTGATCATTGTAGTAACGAGGTGCCATTCATATATTTCCTTAGGCTTCAACCTATCGTATTATAAATAAATAAATAAATAAATACTCATTCCAATATTTATTTTGATCCAAAATAATGAAAAAATAAGCTAAATAATAAGCATTATTTAAGAGAAATAATTGTTAGTTTATTTAATTTGTTATATTCATGAACTCAATACTACCCCCTAGCAACAAAAGTCCATTGCTTGAAAATAAAATTTATTTATCAAATTATATAAATTAAATGTAGTGCAAAGATAAATTAGATGACATATGCCAAACATGACTGATCTTAAATTGGTAGTGAATAATCATGGTTTTTCTTGCATGTATACTCTCTTAAATATATGAAATTGTATAAATACCCTCGTAAAATTATTATTTGCATGTATATTCTTTTTTTTTGCATATATATCCGTACCATCTAACGTCAAAAAATAAACAGCTTAAAACTAAATAACTGAAATACCCCTATGGATAGATATGCAAAAAAAAAGTTATAGGGGTATACACGCAAATAGCAACTTTACGAGGATATTCATGTAATTTCTTATATTTAGAAGAATATGTATTCAAAAAATTTATTAAAAAAATTGATCAAAATTCGGCTGGAACTTGCTAAGTATTTTATGATTCAGTAGGATCGACAAGTTTAAAAAGGATTGAGCTATATTATCAATTTTCCTTTTTAAGATTATAACTCAGTCAAGTTAGAATATTAGATAATCATTTTGGTAATGATATTCTCCATTTGATTTTGATATAATTATCATTATTGAATCTATAACATCTATATATTCTTTATTATTTTTTAAAAATTAAAGTATATAAAATTTAAATTAATTATAGATGCTTAGATTAGTAAAATATTTTTTAGTAATTTATAAACGTTGAGTTGTTGTTTATTTTTGAGACAAAAATTTTGTAAAAGCAACATAATTTGTTCTATAAGTATTGATGTTAATATGAGATCATGTGACATGATAATATTAATATTTTTTGCCACTTTTTTTATTAAGAACAACTGAATTATCTTTGATCATTTTTTATTAGATTTTTTAGCGTATACATTTCTAAATATACATAATTACATGAATACCCTTGTAAAGTTGTTATTTGCATGTGTATTTTTATAAAGTTTTTTTTTTGCACGTCTATGTATAAGGGTATTTTAGTCATTTTAAATTTAATTTTTTAACGGTGTTAGATGGTATGGGTACATTATAAAGAAAATGAAGGGTATACATGTAAAATAAATATTTTGTGAGAGTATACATGCAAATAGCAATTTTACGAGAGTATTCATGCACTTTCGTATATTTTGGAGAGTATACGTGAAAAAAAACCCAATAATCATTTCTATCAAATTGCCACACTATGTCCATCAGTACCATCCAAATCACTACCACGAAAGCATTCTTCTCTAAAATGCTATTTCAAAAACATATTTCTTGAAGTTGAAATTTCTTTATTTGTTTAAAAAAATATATTTTAACCCTTTCAAAGTTTGAATGATTCTCACGCACTCTCTCATCTATAAAAAAAATTAAAGTAGTCTTTCAAGTTGGCCAAGTTATCCAAAATAGTCCTATCGTGCATCTCCGTTAATTGAGAGATAGCACGCGATCATCATATGATAGCATAAAATTATTATAGAACTAAATGCCCTTGAAATCTTTTTGTTTGGGGTAAAAATCTTAACTTTTTCATGGGAGCCTTGGAGGAGAAAGGATGGTGGAGCTGAGGATGGGGGAGGAAAGGGAGGATGCCTAGGAATATGCGATGGTCACCATCGATGGTATTGAAATCGAAGGCGTAGAGATTGGAGGGGGGCGAGGGGAAGGCAGAGGCCGTGAGAAATAGGTAGGGGTGATAGTGAGGAGATGGGCAAAGTTGGGGATCAAGTTGCAATGAAAGGGTGAGGAGGCAGGTGGAATGGTGGCGGCGAGACAAGAGAGATTGGAGAGAGGCCTACGATGGAGGGGAGAGGAGGTGGGTCGAAGAAGATGGGGAGGGGGTTGCAGTAGAGGGGAGAGGAGACGAATGGGATGGCGATAGGGAGATAATAAAGGATAGGGAGGGAGGAAGGGAGTGTCTCTATCTCCACCATCATCAAACACAACCCAAGTTATTATTCAATAATTTTTGAGTTTTGATTTTTTTTAAACAAATTGATTTTATTTTTTATGAAAACTGAAAAATGATATTTATCCGTGGCTTATTCAAAATGTTAATAAATATTTTGGTCATTTGAGATGGTGGGCTATTGATGTTAGCTGGTTGGCAAGTCGAAGACCACTCGGAAAAATTTGGATAGGGATGGCAGTCGGATAGATTTTTTCGCATAATCTACCCGTCGCAAATCCTAATAGGATTTGGTTAGCAAAATTCTATAAGGTATAGGAAGAGTTTGTAATTTAAAATTAAAATCTGTCAAGATTTGGAATAAGTTTAGAATTCGACCATCGGATACTTGCTACCCGAACCCAATTATATATATATATATATATATATATATATATATATATATATATATATATATATATATATATATATATATATAGTATTATAACAATTTATAATATGCAAGAGAGGGGTGAAGGGACTTGAACTCCAAACCTAAAAAACATCTAAACTATGCCATATATTATTGAATTTAGTTAAATGTATTATTAGTTATATTCTTGATTTAAACTTGATATTGTTATATTCAGGTTATTATGCAAAAGTTTTCTCTCTATCTCTCCCCTCTTCCTTTTTATTTTTTTCTTGTAACTTCGAGTTAGATATTCGATCCAGCTCGAATAATCCGATCTGGATAAAAGTTAATCAGGAGGTTCGGAGATCGACAGATTTATCATTTTTTGATGGAATGGGTTTAAAATTTTTTGGCAAATTTTTAATTGAATTTGGGATATGCTTAGGTAATAAAATTTTAAAATGGGTTCAAAAATATGGAGGATAAATTTTACATTCCTGTCCGTCGTTTTCTCTTCCTAGTTCGCACACCTGTTAAGATTGCCTTCCTCCATATCCTTTCGAGTAGGAATGGCCCAATTCTTAGGCGATTGAGGCGGTCGCCTAAGGTCCCGGCTCAAAGAAAGTCCACCGTAAAAAAAGCCTCAAAGATAAAATTAAAAAAAGAAAGAAAAATTACAGCATCAAAATAAAACGGCCAATCTCTAGATACATTGGGTCGCTCCTGTTTCGAACAGTGCAGCCACCTCCTCCCTTTCCCCCTTCCCTCGCCTCTAGGGCTGGAAGAGGGCTCGGGCTGGGCTATGGGCGAGGCCCAATGCATTGCAGGCTGGCTCAGACTGAATAATTAAGCCCATTTCTATTTCGGGCCAGGCTCGGGCATCTCATTGGCCCGGCCCGGGCTCAGCCCAAGCTCGAGCCCACTTCCAGCCCGAATGAGTTTTATTTTTTAAACCCAGTTGTTGCCCGAGGGCCGATGCTGGTTGGGATTTGCAGAGGCGCGGAGCGGTGGAGGCATGGAGCTAGGATTTCTCCGCTTCTCCTTGTCGGCTCATCACTGGTTGCCAGTCGTTGTTGTCGACCATCCAAGCTTAGCGAAGTGGTGAAGAGGAGTCCCGACCACCCTATCGTCGTGAAGCGGAGCACTCGGTGAAGTTGTGAAGAGCAGAAAAGGTTTTGAGGTACGAATGATCTTTTCCTCCTCACCTTTCTTCCCTTTTCTTGTAGGAATCTTCTTTCCACTTCTTGTCTGGTTGTTCCCGAACGAAAGAGACCATTCCATTTGGTCCATTTCTCCGATGCCCCAACGAAAGAGACCTTTCTGTTTGGTCCATTTCTCTGATGCCCCAATGAAAGGTACCTTTCTGTTCAGTCCATTTTTCCGATGCCCCAAAGAGACCTTTCTGTTTGAGGGCCAAAATCTTCTTAGTAGTACCCCCACAAGTCACAATCGGGATCATGTTTTTGGTTTGGGAAAACAAGAAGAATAGAGCACCGCTGCACCAAACACATGAAAACAGAGCACTGTTGCACCAAACAAAAATATGGCAGAGGTGTTTTTTTTTTTTTGACAATTTTATATGCAGGTTGTTGTGAAAAGGCTGGAACAGTGGAATCCAAAAATTGAAATTGTACCTGCAATTGCATGGGAATATATCATTCCTTTGTTTTATATTTTTTACAAGTATCTTAAATGAAAATCCTCTGTAAAATGAAACTTTTGTAAGTGCTTCCATATCATCTCATAGTTATGAAAAGGTTTGGAATAACTTTCATGCTGATGCTATAGGTTAAATTTGTGATATTTATGTGGTTATTTGAGTAGATTATTTTTACTAATGTCTCATTCTAAAATGGGTGAAAATGAGATTGTTGAAGATTTAAGGAATGAGGATGATAGAAATGAAGATACTGGTGAAAATGATTGTGACAAATCTTCTAGAAAAAGATCTTGGATATGGAATCACTTTATCGAGGAAAAAAATTCTGAAGGATCAATAGCTAAGTACAAATATTGTAAAAAAGTTTTAAGTGAGAGCACTAAAGGAGGAACGAGTTATCTAAAACGCCATCTTGAAAATATTTGCAAGAAGTATCAAAAGAATCCGACAAATCAGTTGTTCTTAGTACCAAGTTCAAAAGATCCGATAAAGTCTTTCAAATTCAATCAAGAAGAGAGTAGAAAAATTCTTGCAAAATTTATCATATGTGCTGAGCTTCCATTTCGTATTGTTGAGCACACTGTTTTTTTGGATTTTATGAGATCTCTTCAGCCATTATTCAAAATTATGGGTCGTAAGACTGTAAAAATGATTGTATGGCTTTGTATCAAGAAGAGAGAAAAAAATTGCATGATGTATTCAAGAACCTAAGTTCTTGGGTTAGTTTCACTACTGATATTTGGATATCAAATCAGAAAACTGGTTACATTTCTTTCATAGCACATTATATTGATTCTGATTTTATTCTACATAAGAAGATTATTAGTTTTAAGAAACTTCCATACCCTCACACCAGCTTTGCAATTGAAAATGCTATAAGAAAATGTCTTGTTGAATGGGAATTGGATTGTAAAATATGTGCTGTTACTTTGGATAATTGCACTACAAATGATGCTGTAATGAGAATGCTCCAAGATCACTTTTGTTATGCAATGTTGTTTAGTGGGGAGTACAGGTATATTAGATGTTGTGCACATATATTAAATATTATGGTTCAGGATGGAATGAAAATCATTCATGAAATTATTGAATGTATAAGAGAAATTGTTAGATATGTCTCTGCATCCCCATCTCGAATGCAAGCATTTAATGAAATTGTACAACATATGAGACTTCCTGCTAGAAAAGGACTCACTTTGGATGTTCCTACAAGGTGGAATTCTACTTATGAAATGTTGCATGATGCACTTGGTTATAAAGATGCTCTTATTAGATATGCAACTGAACATTCATGTGTATGCCCCACCAATGATGAATGGAAAAAGGCTTCTATAATTCTTAAATTCTTAGAAGCCTTTCTTGATGCCACTAAAGTATTTTCTAGTTGTAAGTATCCCACATCCAATTTATACCTAAAAGAAGTATGGGGAATTAGGGCTTTGTTGATGGATGAAAGTATCGATACTGATAAAATAGTGAAGCAATTAACAAATGAGATGCTAAAGAAGTTTAACAAATATTGGTCTCAGTGCAATAATTTTTTGGTAATTGCTTCTATTTTGGATCTCAAATCAAAGTTGATATTTGTAGAGTTTTGTTATCAAAAGGCATTTGAGTTGGAGGAGTGCAAGAAAAAGATTGATGATATTTGTGCTTGTCTTTTTAAATTGTATAATGAGTATGTAGATGCAACAAGAATGCAGCCCTCTATGAGTTCAAGTGAGCGAACATCTAATTTTGGTGGACAAGGTGACACAAGTTCAGTTTCTTCCAAAAAAAAATTTGGTGTGAATTTTGCTCAATTTAGAAGTCAGAGTTCTTCAAAACGCCCAAAGAGATCCGAGCTAGATAATTATTTGGATGATGATGTGCTTCCTGATTTGGAGAATAAGGAGTTTGACATCTTGTCTTGGTGGAAGAGCAATGCAGCAGTCTATCCTATACTATCAAGAATGGCTCGAGATGTTTTAGCTATTCCAGTCTCCACTGTTTCATCTGAGTCGGCATTCAGCACTGGTGGTAGAGTTGTGGATCAGTATCGAAGCTCTTTGAACCCATCTATTATAGAAGTCTTAGTTTGTACCCAAGATTGGCTTCGTGAACAATATGATGAAGGTATATAAATCTTTTAAATTATCTAATACTTTTTATTTGCTTATTGTACTTATAATTTAAACATTTATGATTGATTTGTGTGTTAACAGTTACAAATTGCTCGAGTTCTGTAACGTTGAATGTAGATGACGACACCTTGGAGTGGGCAAACCAGCAAAGCAATGAATATGGAACATGGGTATTTAGTAATAATCTTTATTATTTTTTTATCTATATCAAGTTACAAGTTTTCATATTTAATGTTGTTCATGTTCTAATTATTACTTTATTTAAAATATAGGTATTCACGACAATGGATGAATGAAGATGGAAGAAACTATTTGCTGAAAATATTTTGTTTAGTTATTGCATTTCTACTAGCTTATAGTATTTCCAATGTTTGTTGTGAATAAAAATGTTATTATATTCTTGAAAAATCTATGCCATCTTAACATGGCTCCGTGCTTAATTAGGCTAAATCGATATGAAGAAGCCATCAGACAATGTAGTATTGTATGTTTATTGATTAAGTTGATTTATATTTGCTTGCTTGCTACTTATTTTCTTATATTGATCATTGCTTGATAATGTAATAGAGACCCTGATAAATAGATGATTCTTATATGCACGTCATATTGGAAGCTTCATGTCATATTTGAAGCTATTTTTTCTTTTTTTCCTTTTAGATAACATCATGTAGTTTGTCTTTCCTTTTCAAGCTATTAAAATCCACTCGCTATCTCTTTCCTAAAACAAGAGTTCTTCTCTACTCCCAGTCTCCCATGGAGCAGTGGCATAAGGTAATTTTATTTTCAAGCATTTTGTACAAATTATAGAGGGTTGACAGCATGTTGGAAGCTTGTTGTAAATTGTTCCCAAAATTCAAAAAAGTATGCCATGAACCAATAGGTTGACCGCATGTAAATGAGACAAAATTTATTTTTTGATGTTAAACTAAATGCTTTATGGGAACCAAATGAGCTCGGGCCGGGCTCGTGATCGGGCCGGGCTGGCCCAATTGGGCTCGGGCCGGGCTCGGGCTGAATTTCTGTAAAACTATTCAGCCCGGCCCGTCCCGGCCCACTTCCAGCCCTACTCGCCTCCCCAAAACCGCTTCAAAACCCGAATCTTTGGAGGACTTCGCTGGATCCGGAACCATCGACGTTTCTTCGGTTTGTTGGTAGAATTCGCGCCAGAGGCACGTCGATTGGAGAGGCGGAAGCTTTGATACGGCCTCTGACGAAGCTCCAATCGGCAAGGATTCTGCGGTCAGAACTATTGTGAGTTGCCTCATTGCTCTTATTTTATTTTCATAATCATGTGAACTACTGGAGTTGCTTGTTTTAAGAAAAAAGAAACACTTTACCTGGGATCCCTCTCTAGATTTGTCAATTCTATTAACCTTTGTTGTTTCTGATTTATAACCAAGGATAGTTGTCTTTTAGGTTTACTTCATCATTCACCGATATGATGGTACTCAGCTGTGGCAGGTCCAGAACATCTCTGGAACCCATGAGCTTGTGTGGGCTTCATCCTTCATATCCTTCTTTCTCTATCCTTCCACCTTTAATCTGTTAGAAGTTGCAGTTGTTGATAAGCCAATGCATCTATGTGAAACTGGAATCCGGAGAATCACCAGTCTGTTTATCGAAGATTTGTTATATAGACATGATACAGAGAAAATCTTTCATTAGTTTGACATAAATTAGATGGCACAAGCCTTGTTGGTTGCTTGCTGTAATATAGATACTTTCCACCAAGGATGCTAATGTAAGCCTTGTTCCTTCGCATGCTCCTTCGCCCAGTCTGCGACCCCGTTGGCCTCTATAGTAGAATCCTTTTTCAGCAATCCTTGATGGATGTCAAAATTGCCCAAAGATTATTACAAGGAATTTATTCGATTACCCTATTTAACAATTACAGCCTTGATGTTTGGTGCATACTTTGCACATCCACTAATGCAGTCATCCAGCTTTCAACTTCAGTGATAGCATGTCTTCTGCTGATATTGTATGCAGACTACATTTCTCTATTCAACAATTATGTGATATCAAGATATCAATGATAAAAAATTTTGCAGGAGGGCGTTGTTTCACACTTCTGAGGTTCTTAAATTGTTGATAAATAAAAGAGAAGAAACAACAAAATATACAGATCCAGATGTAATTTGTGAGTCCTTGATCCAGAGAAGGCTGCTGATGGGGTCAGAGCATGATCTTGTGATGGTAGCTGAGCTGGTGATGGTGGCTGAGCTGGTGATGGTGCCTGTTCAAAGCCATTTTCATCCTCATCATATGGAGAATCATGATTGCGGAGCCATACTTCTGAAGCTGCATTAATTATCAGGTCAGTACCCAAATAGAGAAGAAAATGTAAGGAATCTCTTCTTGGTAGGAGTTAAATTAATACTCACCTTGTTTGGATACTGTATAATTTGAATCATCAAAACTGATTGGCCAGAGGAAATAGCCAAGCAACCTTTTCTGCAGGGCAAACTCTATCTTCACCTCCACCACTTCTATACTGTCAAAGCTGACCCACAGATCTCCAGAATGGAAATATGCAGATACTGTCTGATTGTCATATACAAAGACAATGTTGGGATCCTTCAAGATCTCTTTGATCTCGGAGTAGGCCATCAGCCCGGTCTGGTTGCTCATCTTTTGCCTAGGTCCCATGGCCACGACTGGTGCACCTAGCTCGTTCTTCATTTTGTTCTTGAGAATCCAAGATCTTCCATATAAAGGGACACCCATTACCAGCTTGCATGCAGGGATTCCTGCAACCAGCCATGAAGTAATGCCATAACTTGTAGAGAAGTGGGAGGCCTTGTCATAGAGTGGAGCATCAAGAGCTGTGAGATCACTGTTCTTGTGGTAACCAAAGCAGAGAACATTGGCCCAATCGAGATTGTCTGAGATGGAATCTATCGGGTAGTCAAGGTTGTCCACAGGCCCATCGAACAGGTGGTTTGAGAAGTACGCTGTGGCCGTCAGCAGGAGAGTGGAAGATGAATTCTTTGCTTCCTCATTTATGCGGGCTCTCCATTCAGCAAGCAATATCCCAAGGCTGGTCATGTCAGAAGATGAGGATGGAAACTGCCATGCCAAGTCCAACCCATCAAATGCATGGTTCCTGGCTAATTCTATGGCGGAATTGATGAACGACATTCGGAGAGTTTGATTTCCTACCATGGAGGAGAAAGCAGCACTGGAGACATTGGTTTGGTGGCGATCGTCTGTGGAAATGGACAAAATCGTCTTGAGGGATGGGTTTTGAGCCTTAAGGGTGGCGGAGAAAGTGGCTAAGAGGGGAAGTTGGTCATTGGGTGGGAGTGCAACCTGAGAATGGACGTCATCAAGAGAAAGGGAGTAGTAGTAGAGGTGAGTGTAGAAGGAGGTGTTAATGTTGTAAACCGGTGAGTAGCGGTTGGTGTGGGAGAACCAGTAGCCAGCTCTGACCTGGTGAGGAACTGTGTTAAGGTTTGAGCATTCTTGATGTGCTGTTGTATGATAGACGGGAAGTGTTACAAGCAGGGAGATGAGGATCAAGGAGAAAGGTATTTGGCCCATTTTTCGGAAGCTTGGGGGTGAGAGAGAGGATGGTGGGCATACTGTGAGTTGAAAGATGAGGAGGAAACACAGAGGTGGAGAGAATCTCAAAAGAATGCAAGGGTGGCTGTGACTTTGAACACTGAGGCCATGTAGAAAGGGGAAGGTGTTTGGTTATGATCTGCCAGTGGTGGCCTCCTAAAAGGTAATTGTCAAATGAATTCACCTTCAAGGAAAATCTTCCCATTAGCTGGCCCTGCAGGTCTCTGGATCTGAAAATATTATAGGAAGCCTGGATTAGGTATTCTGATACTGAGATTTTCTTCTGAGTCTTTCTAAATAAATTCCTGGCTGTCTACAAATGGTGCATGTTCTGACTAACTGTCTGCAAGTATGTCTAAAAACCATTATGATATGTCTGCTTGACATGTCAGTGAGTGGTTGTGAAAGAGCTCAGCCTGAACTGTTAAAGAACTAATATGTGGTTTCAGGCCCAGTTATATTAGATTTAGAAGGCCATTTCTTTCTGGTGGTATCAGTGACTTTGATCATTTCACTGATGTGGGTGGCGACTTGTTTGATACTGTTTATAATTAAATAACAATTACTGCCTCCTTATGGTTTCTTTTGACTGCGAGTGACCCACATCCCATGCGCTCCTAGCTATAACTTGATGGCAAAATTTAAATGGATAGGGGTCTTCTGTGGAGAGAACTGTTTGGTAAAGCACCTCTGATACCAGACAATGAAGCTGTAAAGATGCTGAGTGAAAGATGCATTGCTTTTGATATCTTTCATGGCTTTTTCCCTATGATTTGCATGCATTTGTTAGTTTCTTCAGCTGGAGGGAAAGCTCCTATTGCTGGACTTGGTGAAGTTTAGATGTCCTATGACTGTGAACTTTAAGCTACTCATGTCATTGGCAGGAGATGTGGAAAGAGGAAGAATGTTAGGATGTTTCTATGTGAATAAAGATGTCAGTCAGATGAATGAGGTAACAGAGAATAGGTAATCACTGTCTAGGCTAGAAATTCAAAAAATTAAAAAGAAATCAAGCCTAAGGCTGAGAATTTGTTTTTGATGAAAATCCAACCCTTCGCCTTGATATAAGTGCACATTCCCTAGAACACTTTCAGATCCTTGAACCAATTAATCTCCTAATCTTTCCAAATGGTATGGCTTCTCTCCTTCACATGTTGGAATGAGTCCTTTTGTTAAGATCCTTTCTAGAAAAACTTGGGCATTTAGATGGATAGCTTAAGAATTTATAAGCACTACAAGAGTCTCTAATACTTTCTGATCTTTATTAGGTAGATAAATGGTATAGAATGTTGTGACCCTCAACTCTTAGCTGAAGATTTTGATTCTCAGGACTAGTTTAATAAATACACCAACCAGTAAAAGGTGTAATCCTTTTTATTTATACTGAGGAAGGAACTTGACCAAACAAAAAATATATACTATAGGCAGCAATTGTTGCAGCACTGCAGTGGGGAATATCACTGTAGATAATTGACTGAAAACTCATAAATGGACAGCTACTTGAAAAATCGGGTTTAATATTAGAATATATATAGGCATCGTATGTTTCCAGCTAACTGATATTATCCGGTTAGCATCAGATGTTTCTCAGTAATATTATTTAGCTATTATTTTATGATAACAACTGTCACATAATGTCAAAAAAAAAATCTTGGAAGTTGATCAGTTTCTTGGAAATCTAAGTTTCTTGGTATTCTAAGTTAACAGATGGCCAACTTCAATCGATCAGTTTCTTGGAGAAATAATCTGGGTCAAGCTGGAGACCGACAGCGACAAAAATGTCAAACTTTCCTTTGAGCAATCATTTATCAACCTCTAATTCATAGAACACAAAAGTATGGTGTAATTCTGACAGCTATATGACACGGTATCCAATGCCTCGCATCCAGGGGCACCGCTCGAACTCGCCGTGGAGAGATCCCGTCCGCTTCGGCGGCTCCGGGGAGAAGTCCCGGGCGTCGAAGAAGCTCCTCCGCTGGAGTGGCGGAAGGGGAGTTCTCGGCGGCGCGTCGAGCTTCGCCTCTCGAGGCCAAAACTCCTTGAAATCCGGCCGGAAGAACTCCTTGCCGGAGATCGCGGAGTCCGGTGGCCCTCTTGGGAGATCGCCCCAACTCCGACACCCCGCCGCCGCCTCCGGCGTCCGGAAGCACCTCTAGCCCCATTAGTCGGGCGACGATTCTCGGGGAACGGCACTGCCTCTCGTCGGATCTCTCCGAAGGCGACGTTGATCAGGTAACCTTTCTTCATTCACCAATGCACATATTACTCTTTTCCTCTCCGTTTTTATTCCTTCTATCTCCTCCCCTACTGAACTTAGAATGAGATAACATTCCTGACAAAAATTAAAACTTCAAATTATAAGAAGGAAAAGGAAGGATGGAGACCATGAAGCTGGGCTCCATGGCTGAAATCTTCTTCCATATCCAGCCCTTAATAGAATTTCTGATTCATGCAATAGAGTTGCAACATTCTTCTCTGCTTAGTATTAGGAATGTACGTTTTACTCCTTGAATACAATACTCTTTTTTTTTTTTTTGGAGAAAGGAATTAGGGCAAGCGTAACCCAGTTCTTGAATACAGTCCTTCATTTGTGCATTTCTTTTACAGCAAGATACTTGCAATTCTAAGGATTTTTTGATGATGGTCACATCTCTAAATGAATGCATTACTACATTATGAGGTTAGAAGGGCATTCTCCTAGCAGCATTTTTGCCACAGGGAAAATTTAGGGTGTTTTTGAACTAATGTTTAAGGTCATCTGACAGAAGGCTAGAGAATTAGGGGAATGGAGAGTCCGCTATAAATTTCCAAGGAGGATTAGAGGATAAACAGAGATAGAGCAAATATTCTTGCACAGTTTTGACAAACATTCAATTGGATCAGTCTCAAGTTAAAGGACAAGCATTCAATTGGGTCTTCTTAAATAAATTCACGGGAATTGAGGTTGCACTTTAATTCGGGAATTATTCTAGGTATATAATCGTACTCAAAATAAGACTCGACAATAAGAAAATATGTTGGAGTTATGGAAACCTAGCTAAAATTCAATATTGTCCGCAATGAAAATTCATAAGAAAATCTATTCCGTTTGCTCATATGATCCACTCATGGAATAGAAATAAATCAAATATTTGCTTATTGAGGTTTTTGCCTATGAATCCACTGGTTCGTGTGATGCTTGATATAATCGAGTTGGTCATAGTACCTATTGGCTATACCCTAATGTTGTGTCAGTTTTAGTGATGACATAATATATCGTCATTAAAGACAAATTTTTAATGATCACTCAATAAACTCGTTATTACTGGTATATATCCATCATAACAATTTTAAAATGTCGCCACTAAACATATACTTTCGAGTGGTGAATCATAAAATCATCATTAGTGTACTAGCCAACATCAATTTTGGTGCAAAAAATTATGACAATATACTATATTGTTGCTAAAGATAGATTTTAATGACTACTTTATCAGCTTGTCATTAAGAGTTATATACCTATGGTGATCATTTTAAAATATTATCACTAAAAACATAATTTTTTTTAAAATGAAGCATAAAATCATCGATAGTACGTTGACCAACATTGATTTTGGAACCAAAATTGTGAAAATATAATGTATCGTTACTAGAGACAGATTTTTAATAACCACTTTATAAGTTTTCCATTAAAAGATAGAGACCATTTTAAAATATCATTACTAAAAATATAAGTTTTAATGATGAAGTATAAAATCATTGTTAGTGAGTTGACTAAAATCATTTTAGCGCCAAGATTATAATTCCATCTGGTGACAATTTCTTTGTAACAAATTGGAAAATAGTCACAAGTGATCAACATTTTGTGACGATATCTCATTTCATCATTAACGATATTGACCAAAATGATTTAGCATGACTACTCATTTTCATTGCTAAATATGAAGCTTCTAGTGATCAGACTTACATTTCGTCACTAAAAGTTTGCCACTAAAAATCTGAATTTCTATAATATGTTTATAAGTGAGGTAATCTAACACAACACATTGCCAACTCAATTTTATATACGGGTGTATATGGCCCAGGTCGGACCGAGCTATGAGTGACACCGACCCAATTCGGTTCCTTATTCGGGTTCTAATGTTGGACTTAAACCCAAACAAATAAAAGATCGGGTCGAATTGGGTCTGGTTCACGACTAAAATTTCTAACCTAGCGGATCGTTCAGGTCAGGTCGGGTCTATGTATAACCCGATCCTAACCCAAAAATTTTAAATCTAGGTCGAGTCCGAGTTAGGTCTGGGTTTGGGTCGGATCCCTGTATTTATCATTCCCTATCCTTAGTTTTTTTTAAAAGTCAGTGAACCACAGAAAACAGGTTATGCAAGGCCATACAAGTGAAAGTACCTAAGCATCAAGGATTGATGCCATTAAAAACTAACCTAAAAATGATAAGCCCAACCTTATTAGCTACAAAAAAAAATTCTGCTCATGTATGCAATACTTTGTTTTTGAGTAGAAAAGAATTGCATCTATACTAATCCTTTTTACTTAGCAGTGATATCTCCTAAATTTGTTGGAATATATTTACTAGTATTTTTTCTAAATATACTATTAGAAAAGCATGCATGGGCCAAGATGAGGAATATAGTTTTGATGATGATACATGACAAGGTTTAACAGCTACAAAGGACTCATCATGAACCCATCTTCTTCTATATGAAAAATTTATACTCTATTTTGCCTTCATTAGTCTAAACTTTCTTCTTAGAGAAACATTGTTCTTATTTAATATAACCAACCTAAGTCTTAATATAAAATCTATGCCATTCGGCAGCAGTCTCTTCCATTCCTCTCATCCTCAAACACAAAAAAAGATTAGAGGAATAGAGAATTAGAATCCTTAAGCACCCCTGCGGGCCCTAATTGTGTATCGGGTTTGGGTCGAGTTGTAGGGTAGATAATTCAAAATTGCTCAAAAAATCAAACGGGTCGGGTCGGGTCGGGTCAGAATTTAGTAAATCCAGATCCGATCTGAAAAATGGAATGGATTTAATTTTAGAACCCGACCCGGCCCTGTGGGTCATTTAAATCAGGTCGGATTGGGTCTAAAGAGTTAGGTCGGAATGCGTAACGGATCAATTAGACCCATTTGCAATCTTAATTTTATAGTTTGTTGGAAAGTATAATTTCTGTCAAGTTGGAGATTGATGGGTCCACTAAAAATGTTGGCCTTTGATTGAATAACTGTTGGTCAATCTCTAATTTCAGAATGGAAAAGCAAGATATATATAGAAGAAAGTAAAGTTATGCCTCAACGTTTCTTTATTTTTATGTGTAACAGCATCTCCACCTAAGATATATATAAAAGAAAGTTATGCCCAACTTTTTTTTTTTTAGATGTGGAACGGCATCTCTCCGCCTTTACGATTCCCAACAGTCGCCATTATTGATTAGTTATGCTTGAAGCCCCTTCTATGGAAGGAGAATCAGCCTTGGTGTCCGGCAAATCTGCCACCGCCGGAGAAGTATCACCCTACCCCGTTCCCCGAGTTCTCTCGGAGACAAACTCCACCTCCCCTCCTCTAGGCTTCGAAGGCTACCACCTTGCCATCGCCCTGAGCCTCGCCGCTGCCCACCGGTGGACTCCTTACGACTCCTTCAGGACTAGAGTTGATCATGGATTTTGCTTCGGGCCTAGACTCTATTCATTTTTAATCGGGCTGCGGGCTGGGCTTATATAAAATTTGATATTTTTTATACCCAAGCCCGATCCATGATCAGCTATGTTTGGGACCTCATGCATTTCAACTTCCTAAGAGTCCATGTTGCGCTCGTTCGCATGGCAATCGCTGAGCTCTCTGACTCGACATCATGTGCCCTTCGTCACCTGCCACCGGTTCCTGAACGACGGGATCTATGTCTGCATCGACCAGGTGGTGGTGAGCTTTCTGGTGCTAAGATTGAGCGAGGCACTGGTGATGCATTGGAAAAATGGGAAGGAATACTAAGATGCCATTCGAGATACAATGAATGTGGCGATGAGAGACGATGTCACCTCGCCGCCGGTGATGTGTGATCGGAACATTTTCAAGTCAGTGTTCCAGTTGCAGGATAGGGTGAGTGAATGGAGAAGGTCTTGGAGTTGTTCTGCTAAGTGGAGGATTCGTCTATGCCTTCTTTTTTTTCCATTTTCTTTGCTGGTGATATATTGTATTTTCGGTACTCGTGTTGCAGCTTTTGCTCGTCTTGGGTAATGGAGAATCTTACATCAAACTTTTCCTTTTTCACATATCTGAGTATGATATCAGCAATTCGTTGCTAATAATTCAGCAATAACAGAACAAGATCTAGATAAAAATAATCACCTCCAAACAAAAAACGCAAATAAAATTCTATGCTAACATAAAAAGAAATTTCGTACATACAAAATCTACTTTCGCACAATCTTTTACATTCTCACTCGGTTGCACTTACCTCTAAAGCAAATGATCCGGAACTAATGTTGGCAAATATTTACCAACTTATCGGTGATCTTATATAGCTTGCTTATAGTTTCAAATTTTGGCTAGGTGTTGACCAAAAGAATTTTTAATAGTTCGGACTGCTGCAACTTTTTTGGTGTGGCTTCCATGTTATCTCGGTTAATGGATTCCAAAGGCTCTATGATATTTATTTCGACCGTTATCTCATGATAAGCCGAAATTTCCAACTTGGGTTCATAGACCCAAGCGCCTCCATGCGCGGGTTGATAAACCTATTTGTCCATCACAAAGATGAGTTTGATCATCTTCGCTACAGGACTTGCTGGAACGTATTGTGGCTTGACACGTCGGCTCTCGATCACGGAGACAAGTTTATTTGCCTATTCCAGCATTGAAGTCAGGGTAGCTGTAATTGCTCCAATTGTAGTCTTAACACAACGACTATTTTTCTGCAGCTGTTTTCTTGATTTTTTTTCAAATGATCTGATGGTGGCTATGTGGTTATCCCATTGCTTCCATCGGAAGCAATGCAACGATGATTACACCATATCCCACAAGACGTGCTACAAAAGACATGTTGGCACTTTTTCATTCCGTTCGGATGAGTACCAGGAATCTTGAGATCCCAAAAAACTCGGTTGGCTGGCAGAGAACGGGACCAAGTCTTCAACAGCAATGAGGTTGGTGTGCAGGGATGTGCCATCGATGTCTGATCAGCCTAAAAGATAATAACAGGGATTGAAGGAAGGATAAAAAGTAGTGTGGGCCTAAGTGTCTTAAACTTCAAGAAGATTTTTCACCATCACATGATCAGTCAAAGGTAGACAAAAAGTGTAGCCCTGAGATAAAGTAGAAAGATATAACGCCGAACTATGACAAGGGTACAGCTAAGATTCGTCGTCTCGGTACCGGGCCGTATACCGGTGCCACACTAGCACTGCATTGGTACAATACAATATGGAATCTTTTCGGCATACTGAATGTCAGTATGCCTCCCATATTGGGTATGGTACTAAACCGGTATGGTACCATACGTTCCATACCATCTGATTCGGGTCGGTACGACAAACCATAGGTATACTGGGCTATAATAAGGGTGGAGCACTGCGCTATGGTAGAAAGCTAAGTTGCATCTAGTCATAGGATAGAAAGTAGAGTCAAACTAAGATAAGATACATGTTCATTCGATCGATTGTCGAAGAATTTTTTGCAAGGTACAATTTTTACTTATTTATACTACTAGATAATAATTATATACTTTAACGGTTGCTCCTATGTTTGGCCTCCACTTTTGATGGTTTTGGTAACCGCCGCTTGTGCTCTACTGTATGGTTTGTGAGTATGGTTGCTTTGCAACAATTAAGTCGATAATCATATCTTTTCAGCTTAAGAGACTTCAGTCACCTTAGTTATTTTCACGTATTGTAGTTGATCATGGCTAAATCTATGCTTCTGGCCTGCCTATGACTAGGCTCTCCTCCTTCGATCTACACCTCCACTTAGTAGAATTTGTTATGGTTGAATTTTTTCTAGTTGTTGACCCAAAGGTTTGATTTTGATAAATACAAAGGATTTGAGTACAAGCCTATTAATCGTGTGCTTTTGGAATACTTAAAGATATGTGCACAAGGCAAAAACAATCCCTAAATAACTTTGTCAGTTGAAGAAGCAATTAACTTAATTTGCCCAAGTTGGAGAGGATTTCACAAGTTTTATTGAAATTATGGAGTAGAGGAGTTGACCCTAAGATAGGTGGAATCGACTCCTGAATGACCATAGGTTTGCACAAAAAACCATATTTTTGAAAGATTTCAGGAGTCAACCCTAACACCACTTGAGTCAACCTCGACACACTGGAGAAGACTGGCATGTTTCCATGAGCCAATCCCGTAACTCAAGGGTCGATCCTAAAGCAGTCTTAGATTGAAGCAAAAAGCAGTTAAAAATAATCATTTCTCAAGTTGACCCAAGCAACACAAGAGCCGACTCTTGTCGATTAGGAGTCGAACCCAAGATCAGCCGAGTCGACCCTAAAATAGTCTCAGGTGAAAAACAAAATATAGTAAAAATGATCATTTCTTGAGTCGATCCTAGTAGTAGAAGAGTTGACCTGAGTGTTTCATGATGATGCGATCAGATAGAATTTGATCCGTATCCCAAGATTCTTGACTCTTCTTGATTTCTGGAAGGGTGGTTCCGACCTGATTGTAGACACGATTTTTGAAGATCCGTCCATCAGATCGATCTCAATTTTGGATATGTTGTAGGTCTCCGCGTTAGCTTTCCAGCGGTAGATCGTGGGTCTAGAGAGGACATCGGGATCTTGAGATATCAGCTTCCGACTGATGATTGCGCAGGGAAGGACGGGCTGATAATCCGACAGGATGGAGTTGTTTGTAGAGGCTGGAAGGGATCAAGGAGGAGAGGAAGAAGAGGGAGAAGGTGGCTGGCCTCTCGGGACAGAGGTGGTGCAGCCGGATGAAGGAGGGGGCAGCGGCCTTGGATGGCGGCCTAGGGAGAGGGGGAAGGCGTCGCAAGAAGAGAAGAGAGAAGGAAAGAGAGCTAGGGCAAAAGCCTTTCAATTAATTTTTGCATGCTGAAATAGGTGCTCACCACATCTATTTATGGTGGCTACCTGACCCCTTAACTTGACTTGATCTAATTGAATTCAAGAAACAACTAAACCCAAAGCGACTCTAATAAAGGCTAAGTCGGCTAGCTCGAGCAAGGCTATGCTAAAATAAAATTAACATCAAGGACTCAAAAGCAAAAATAACCAAATGATTCAGTCTGAGGCGGTCTAGTGGATCCAACCGCATCACTCCACCACGCTTCCCTTAACCTTGTCCTCAAGGTCGGAAGTCAGGAAAACGATCAAGTATCTCAATCTCAAACTCCCATGTGGTCTGGTCTGCTGCTCTCCCCAGCCACTCCACTAGTATCTGGGTTTCCAGTCGTCCTTCTACTCGTATTCTGCGCTTCGCCAGCACTCGAACTGGCTCCACTACCTCATCCTCCGGTGGCTCATGTATGATTGGGCCGACAGATGTCTTGGGTCCAAGCCGGGCCCTCAGAAGCGATACGTGGAATACCGGATGAACTCTCGATGTAGTCGGCAAGTTCAAGCGATACACCACGGGTCCAATGTGCTCCAATATCTGAAAGGGCCCGTAGAAGCGATGAGAGAGCTTCTGGTTCGCCATAGGCCGCAGTGTCAACTGTCGATAAGGTTGCACCTTGACGTATACCCAGTCGCCCACCTCGTATACTGGATCTTTGTGCTTCCGATCATGTAGCTGCTTCATCCTGTTCTGCGCAGTCGTTATGTGGAACTTTAACCGCCGTAAGGTAGCATCGCGGTCTAAGAGCTCAAAATCTGCCTCTGTCCGGTCCGCATGTGACAGTGGATCATAGACTCGCAGCGTCGGTGGTACTCGTCCATACACCGCCTCAAAGGGTGTCATCCCTATGGCTGAGTGGAAAGCGGTGTTGTACGAATATTCGGCCCAAGGTAAATAAGAAAGCCACTCTCGGGGCCGATCACCAATCATACAGCGCAAGTACTGCTCGATGCAGCGGTTTACCACCTCCGTCTGCCCATCGGTCTGAGGGTGGTAAGCCGAGCTCATGGCAAGCTTCGTCCCTTGCTGTTTGAAGTAAGCCTGCCAGAATGCGCTAACAAAAATGCGGTCACAATCAGAAACCATAGTCCGAGGCATACCATGTAATCGAGCAATGTCCCGTATGTAGACCTCTGCCACCCGTCGAGCAGAAAATGGATGTGCGAGCACCGAAAAGTGGGCATACTTGCTGAGGCGGTCCACAACGACCATGATCACTGAGTACCCTCAAACTAATGGCAACCCCTCAATGAAGTCCATCGACACATCCTTCCAAACCTGATCAAAAATCGGTAAAGGCTGAAGTAGACTCGCAGGTCGCATTGAATCCGCCTTCGCCCTTTGGCACACATCGCATTGCTGTACATAAGCTCTGACCGCTACCTTCATGCCTACCCACGTACGGCTCTGGCTCAGTCTCTTGTAAGTCCTGAAAAATCCCTTGTGTCCAGCAAAAGGAGTATCATGGAAGTGCTGGATCAATACCTGCCGCAAGGCTGAATCGGTGGGCACACAGATCAACCCATGGTCCAGAATCAACCCATCTCGGTCCTCCATCTCGGGATGACTGCTCGGGTCTGCTGCCAACTCCCTCTGGATCTGTACTAGGTCCGGATCCCGGCATGTGGCGGTCCTCAAGTCTGAAATAAAAGAAAAAACCGGTGTAGTCAAAGCCGCCAATTCGCCGAACTCGGGTTGACGCGATAGTGCATCCGCCACTCGATTTTCTGCGCCCTTTTTGTACACCATCTCATAGTCGTAGCCGAGAAGCTTCAACACCCACCTCTGCTGGGCTGGAGTATGTATGCGCTGCTCAAGAAAAAATGGAAGGCTCTGCTGATCAGTTCGAACGATGAATCGGCGGCCAATAAGGTACGGCCTCCACTTTGTGACTGCATGGATGACTGCCATCATTTCCCTCTCATATGTGGACAGCGAGCGGGTCCTAGGGGACAACGCCTTGCTTATGAAAGCAATTGGCCGTCCCTCCTGTATCAAAACAGCACCAATGCCGGCACCGGAAGCATCGCACTCGACTACAAACAGTTTGGCGAAATCGGGTAGCGCCAAAATCGGGGCCGTCGTCATGGCTTCCTTGAGCTTCTCGAATGCTTCCGTCGCTACCTCGGTCCATCTAAACTCGTCCTTTCGCAGCAGCAGGATTAGTGGCGCGGCGATCTTTCCATATCCCTCCACAAACCGGCGGTAATAACCGGTTAGGCCCAAAAATCCTCGCAGCTCCTTTGGTTCTTGGGTAGCGGCCACTCAGTCATGCAATGTATCTTTGCTTGGTCCGGCTCCACACCTGCAGCAGAGATGACATGGCCTAGGTACTCGACCTTCGGCTCGGCCCATAGGCACTTGGATCGCTTTACCTTCAATTGATTTCTACGCAGAATTTTCAGCACTTCCTCCAAGTGCTCTAGGTGCTCCTGCCATGAACGACTGTAAACCAGTATGTCATCGAAAAATACAAGGACATACCGTCGTAGTAATGGTTTGAATATGTCATTCATGACCCCCTGAAACGTCGCTGGTGCATTCGTGAGGCCGAATGGCATCACCCGGAACTCATAATGACCATCGTGTGTCCGAAACGCCGTCTTGTGCACATCTTCGGGCCTGACACGGATCTGGTGGTATCCGGCATGGAGATCAAGTTTGCTGAAGTAGTCCGCACCAGCAAGCTCATCCAACAGCTCCTCTATGACTGGAATCGGATACCGGTCCTTAACGGTGATCGCGTTAAGTGCCCGGTAGTCAACACAGAATCGCCACGTCCCGCCCTTCTTGTGTACCAGCAACACCGGCGATGAATATGAGCTTCTACTGGGCTGAATGATGCCGCTCTCCAAACATCTCTCGTACCATCTTTGAGATCCCCTCCTTCTGAACGTGCGGGTAGCGGTAAGGCCTCACATTCGCCGGTTCCGCTCCCGGTACAATCTCTATGTGATGATCGTGCTCCCTCTCGGGTGGAAGACCATGAGGCTCCTCAAATAAATCTGCGAACCCCTATAAGAGAGCAGCCAAATCAGTAGGTATACTTGCCTCCGTCGTAGTCTCCGTCGACAGAGGTAAGAGCTGCATCAAGTAGCTGCGCGCGCCGGGTCCGGGCAAGCCGACTAGGGGCTGAAATGTAGCCCTTGGGCTAGGCCGAATGCCATCCAATCTAACTCGCCATCCGCTCCGTCTGAAAGTCACCCACATCTCGGCGAAGTCGAATGTAACTGGGCCAAGA
This sequence comes from Phoenix dactylifera, assembly GCF_051530095.1. Classification (NCBI taxonomy): domain Eukaryota; kingdom Viridiplantae; phylum Streptophyta; class Magnoliopsida; order Arecales; family Arecaceae; genus Phoenix; species Phoenix dactylifera. The sequence continues at coordinate 5,547,765 of NC_143193.1, forward strand.
CTCTGCAGCCACTGCGTACCAAGGACAAATCAGCTCCTCGTAATGCCAACGGGTAGAGATCGAGCTTGAATTGGCTGCCCTGGATCGTCAAAGTGATGCCTCGGCATATGCCCTCCGCCCTCAATGTGGCTCCGTCACCCAATGCCACGTCGAAGCCCAATGTCGGCTCTGCTATGAGACCGATCTGTTTGACGAGCCTCTCGTCCAAAAAATTGTGGGTGCTGCCCGTATCTATGAGAATACGCACCACACGTCTTTTAATCATGCCGTCCACGTGTACCATTTTCGGTGTCGCCGATCTGGAGTAGGCATGCAATGAAATCTGAGGTGGCACGTCCTCTTCCTCGACCTCTAAATCTTGGGGCTCGTCCTCAGCAACTTCATCACCATCTTCAGCCACGGCCTCGTCCTCCAATCCGTCGATCAACATCACCGCTCCGACGGGCCGCGCATACCGGTGTCCCGGTGTAAATTTCTTGTCGCAGCGAAAACATAGGCCTTTTGCTCGACGTTCCTCCACTTGTCCTGGTGTCAAGGTCCTCCCGGGTGGACGCTCAACCCTCTTGACATCACCTGACAAGCGAAGAGGGGTCCTCGGCTCTGTGTTGGCTGCTGCAGTCGTTGGCGCCCTCGGCTGGCCGATGGAGCCCCCTACGATTTGGCCGGCCCGGGGGTTGGTCCAGCTGCCTCGTGCCGCTGATCGAGTGGTCTTGATCTTCTCTTCCACCATCAGGGCCAAGGCAAAGGCATCCTCCAGAGATTGTGGCCGCAAAGTCCTCACCTCGGCTTGAATGTCGACACGAAGTCCTCCGAGGTATACGCTTTTCAGCGCGGAGTCGCTCCACCCCACCACTCGGTTGCTGATCCTATCAAACTCCTCTTGAAAGGCTCTAACGGTAGTCTTTTGGATGACCCTTGATAGCATAGACTGGAAGTCATTGTACTCGGTAGGACCGAAACGCCGACAAATTGCTGCAGAAAAATCCTCCCAACCGTTGAAAGGTCGGGCTCGGTCGGCAGTTTGAAACCATCGCAGGGCAGTCTCTTCTAGGTGAAAAGATGAGATCAATACCTTTTGGTCCTCCGCTGTGCCATGGTAGTGAAAGAACCGCTCAGCTCGATACACCCAATCGAGAGGATCGTCGTCTTTAAACTTGGAAAATTTCAGCCTAAGAGTCAGTCCGCGATTTCCTCCCTCTCGATCTCCATTACGGTCCCGATCTCGTTCATATCCTCGGCGTGGGTACTCCCCCACATGCTGGTTCCTCATCTGAAAATTCTGGATGGGATCATCCTCCATATCCGACCCGTCGTCGATGCCAATCGGGCTCATCCCCCGAGCCCTAGCGCGTGCGCCAATCGGTATGAGCTCGGGTCGAGGTCTAGGTCGATCTTCTCCTTGGTCCAGCCGCATCTGCTCTGGTGGGTTGGGAAGGAGAGGCTCGCGAGGAGGGGGTCCCCTCCGTCCTGGTCGTCCACGGGTAGGGGCCGGAGATTCCACCCGGGTCCGACGCAGAGCTCCCCTCGGTGGAGTTTCTTGCCGCAGATTTAGCAATAGTTGCAACATCATCTCGATATGGCGTTGCATAGTATCCATCTTCTCCATCAATTGTTGTTGGCTCTGCTGCATAGTTGTTTGATTCCCACGCAAGAACTCCAAGAGACGGTCGGTGGAATCAAGATCGGGTCTCAAGTCCGCCGAGGCCGCGGGTGATCGCGAGCCTTCTTGATGTGGGTCGACGCCCCTTGAAGATGCCGCTTCTTGCTGCTTCGAGGTTGTAGAGCGGGTGTTCACCATCTTCCAAGGCCAAGGATTGAACTGCTCTGATACCAAATTGATGCGATCCGATAGAATTTGATCCGTATCCCAAGATTCTTGACTCTTCTTGATTTCTGGAAGGATGGTTCCGACTTGATTGCAGATACGATTTCTGAAGATCCGTCCGTCAGATCGATCTCAATTTTGGATATGTTGTAGATCTCCATGTTAGCTTTCCAGCGGTAGTCGTGGTCTAGAGAGGACGTCGGGATCTTGAGATATCAGCCTCCGACTGATGACTGCGCAGGAAAGGACGGGCTGATAATCCGACAGGATGGAGTTGTTTGTAGAGGCTGGAAGGGATCAAGGAGGAGAGGAAGAAGAGGGAGAAGGTGGCTGGCCTCTCGGGACAGAGGTGGTGCAGCCGGATGAAGGAGGGGGCGGCGGCCTTGGACGGCGGCCTTGGACGGCGGCCTAGGGAGAGGGGGAAGGCGTCGCAAGAAGAGAAGAGAGAAGGGAAGAGAGCTAGGGCAAAAGCCTTTCAATTAATTTTTGTATGCTGAAATAGGTGCTCACCACATCTATTTATAGGTGGCTACCTGACCCCTTAACTTGACTTGATCTAATTGAATTCAAGAAACAACTAAACCCAAAGCGACTCTAATAAAGGCCAAGTCGGCTAGCCCGAGCAAGGCTATGCTGAAATAAAATTAACATCAAGGACTCAAAAGCAAAAATAACCAAATGATTCAGTCCGAGGTGGTCTAGTGGATCCAACCGCATCACATGAGTCAACCCCTAAAGATCACGAGTCGACCCCTCTGCATCTAATAGTTTAAACGGTTAGTTTTTTGCAAGCTCAAAACAGAAATTCACTCCTTCAAGGGTTATTTTCATCCCTCTAATAACTAAGAATGATTTTCCAACCACTTCTGAAGGTATAAATGCTTTCAAGACAAATTAGAATGCACAACAAAGAGTATATCAAGTGCCATTAAGTGATATTCAAGAGAACTTCAAGCACACATCTACATACTCTTGAGAGCAATTAAGTGAGAATTCAGGTCAAGTAGCGAAGCACTAAAGAAGAGCTTTCACTGCTTCCAACATGTGCTTTAATGGCTTTTAATTTTGCTCAATAAGAAGCGGCATATTTTATTAATTATAAATCTTTATTTTTGTTTGTAACAAGTTTCAAGAGACTCGGAACTTGGAAAGAAAAAATTATTCAAACCTTTAATTGGATTCTAAGTGTAATAAAACCTAGGGAAGACTGTGAGTGGGTTGGTTTTCGTTGATTTTTAAAGAAAATCAATTAGATTTGATTGTGAGCCCCCAAAAAATAATCAAGTTGTAATCTTAGAATAGATTATAATAAAATTTTTAAGAAAGATGTCCTGGGGAGTTGATATATGTGCTAAATTTAGCACCAAATCTTCTCATTTATTGAACTTATTCTTTTAAATTTATTGTGGTACATACTTATCTTAGTTCACTTCACAAGCACTTTAAAAGTTGTTCTTTCCATTGCATGTTATTGTAAAAAATTTTAAAACCCAATTCACCTTCTCTCTCGAGTTGCATTACTGTGCAACATCATTTTAGCAAGAGTCATATGGTTTTTACATGCTCTAATTTCGTCAAACCTGATTTATATAGTGCTTGTTCTTGGCTACCAGCTAGATTATTAAGATAAAACATAAATAAATATAAATGAGTCATGAGAGATAGTATAAATAATTATAGTATCCAAATTTGATTAAATAATTATTTTACGTAAGGCACACGTTAAGTAGCATAGATGCTTGTAATCCTCCTGTGTTGACCTAAGGTTTTTATTCTCAAAACTAATTCAATAAATACACCAACCAATGAATGGTGGATATTAATTTTCATCTCATTTTTATTATTTTTCATGTCATTTGCTAAATTTTTATGCCATTCTTATGGAGGCACTTTAATAGCAAAAGTGCAAAAGCAGTTATGCCTTACTCTCCTAAACGAAAAAGGAAAAAGAAAAAGAAAAAGAAAAAGTTATGCCTTTTTTTTTTTGTAATGAGGAACAGCCTCTTCACCTTTACCATTCCCAACCGTCATCATTGTTAATTAGTTCTTTAGCTTGAGGCCCTTGGTATATATTTTCCTCAGCAACCCAGAGAGGAATTCAATCCGCCCTTACGTACGCTTGCCTGGGCTCATTTTATCATCCACCTATGGAAGGAGGAATATCCGCCTTGGGGTCGGGCGACTTCGCCGTCCCCCCGGCCGGACCGCCCGTCCCCGCCCCCGCCGCCGCCGCTCCCGGGGAAGTGTCACCCTACCCCGTTCCCCGAATTCTCCGGGAGGCGAACCTCGGCCGCCCTCCTCCGGGCTCACGAGGCTACCACCCTGCCGTCGCACTAAGCCTCGCCGCCGCGCACCGGTGGGCTCCCTACGACTCCTTCATGTCTGCCCTACGGGACCTCATGCTGGCCGACTTCCAAGAGTCCATCTCGCGCTCCAACGCGCGGGAATCCCTGAGCTCCCTGACTCACCATCACGTGCCCTTCGCCGCCTGCCGCCGGTTCCCGGACGACAAGATCTACGTCTGCATCGATCGGGCGCCGATCAGCTTTCTCGTGCTGAGGCTGAACCGGGCGCTGGCGATGGATCGGAAAGAAGGGAAGGAATACTACGATGCTGTTCAAGATGCGATGAATGTGGTGATGAGCGACGATGTCAGCTCGCCGCCGGTGATCTATAATCGGAACATTTTCGAGTCAGTGTTCCAGTTGCAATGGATAGAATGAGTGATCGGAGAAGCTCTTCGGGTTGTTTTGCTAAGTTCGTCGCTGTCTTCCTTTTCTTTTATTTCCTGGTGATATCTTGTATTTTCGGCAATTCTATTGCCGCTTTTGCTTGCCTCCTCTACTTTTCCCTTTTGTTGGCTTTCGTGTCATCTACCCTCCATGTACTAGGTGTGGCTTGGAATAAAATATCAATTTTTCATTAACCTTGCAAGTTTAGTGAAGAAGTGGACAAAAGTATATGAGAACTTGGTTAATAGTACATGATCAACTTTAATTGGATTGGATTATAGATTCTTCGCAATGCAAGGTGAAGAGTTTTGTTGCAACTTAGGTGCATGACATATTTTAATAAGCAAACAAAAAAAATTATATGTTATTATTTCTATTTAAAACCAATCATATATATGTAATTAATTATATGAGGCCCATTATGCAATGCTGAAAAAATTTCCTACCATTGAGATTGGAGAGTATTGGCTACTGTGGCTAAGCTACGAGATGTAATATTAATATTGATTATTACATATGATAGCTTAGTAGTATGCAGGTCTTGTTGCTGAAATTTGCAATGGGAATGTTAGGCTAAACTTTTTTTATTGGATCTTAATCATATTTTAGTCTTGTCATTATTATTGTTCCTAGTATATATTGTTGGCCCATTATCTATCAGTTTAAGTTTTTGGAATCGATTAGTCATTCAATATGGTATCAGAGCTCATGTTTGGGGTTGGGAGTTCAAATTCTATCCATGCTAATTACTTAGAAAGTTCAAATTCCCTCTATGCTGATTATTTATTTAATTATTCAGGGTATAGTTTTGACTTATTTTAGCATCGTTGTCATTGTTGTCCCCCCATTTGCATGATCTGGAGCACTGGGAGGGAAGTGGGTTCTGGGAATTGTTAAGCTAGATATATATTGGCGACTCGTTTCCTATCAACTTAAGCTTTTGGGGTCAATTAGTTACTCAATATATATACAAACATATTTATTGGCTATGTTTTGGATGCTTCCATTCGGCTCAGGTGGCAGAGGTACTGTCCGCCCTCATCATGAAAGGGGGCGTGGCTCTGAGCCGAATAGCACACAGCTAAGGCTGGTCGGTGGCGTGTGGTGATGTCCGTTCTCGAGAACAGTAAGATGTTGACGGTCGTAGCAGGGTATGGCCGGAGTAATTATGGTGCTGTCCTTTGACTGTCGAGGGCCAGCTATCGAAGCGTGGCGTGGGGGCGTTGTAATGTACCGCCATGTAGGAGAGCATGGGCGTACACATGGGTGCGGTTGTTGGCGAGGCCAAACCCGTTGAGTAGTCGTATCATGCGTTTGGCGAGGTCGGCTAGACGGGTACTGAGGGTAGCTCGACTTTCCGAATTTTGAAGTGTGCCCGGTCGAGCGCCCCGAGCTCGAGTGTCGGAGCGTACTACTAAAGTGAGCACCCCGAGCTCGAGTGTCGGAGCGTACTACTAAAGTGAGCGCCCCGAGCTCGGTCGGGGCGGGTCGGCGAATATTGGAGACGCCTCGAACTTGGTCGGGCGAGTCGGCGAATATTCGAAACCGATGGAGCTTTTGGTGGAGTCCAAGGCCGAGCTGATTTTGAGCCGGACCGAAGATTCAATCGGTTGGTGTTAGCATTTATTGGGCCAAAACTGGGCAGCCTTTTTGTTGTGGGCTAGACGATCCATTTCGCCCTCCATCATTTGCCCTCCACTTCTGAGGTCGAATTGCCCTTCAGCTTTGGCGAATGAAGTAGTCGGACTATTGATCGTCCAGCACTTCAGTCAAGTGCTCAAGAAGAGGTGCATACCGAGCCGGACATACCTTGGTGCATTTCATAGCTAGGAGCTCTGAGTCGGGCTCAAGTGGCCTGAGCTGCCATGTTTCCCTGAGCAAAGTCTGCCGTGGGGGCTTTTCAGTGTTCCACACACGCATTCTTTTTCAAGGGGTCGTCGGAAAGGAATGAAAAGGGGGCGATTATTAATGCCCCGTCCCTTGAAGCATCCCGCCTGACGGAATGCGAGAAGTCGGCCATTAATGCTTCCTTCTCCGAAGCATCTCGCTTGATGGAATGGGAAAGGCCAGCTATCAACATTTCGATCTCCGGAGCACCCTCCATAATAACCAGCATTTAGTGCCACGATTCGAAAAGATTTGCTGAGGCTGTTTTGAGGCCCGCCACGTGGCGGACCCCGGCTCGTCTGATCGCTCAGGCTATCCGATCAGAGCCGCTATAGTGGGCTATATAAGGCCTGAAGGGGGCCCTAGGATCGTTACTTGATCCTCTCCCACTCCTGGTCCTTTTCTTTCTGCCGCCATTGCCGTAGTGTTCAAGCTTTTCTTCGGACGCTCTGGGAGCTTTTCGACAACCTTTGCATCGGACACTACTTTCACCCCCCGGCGGTCATTCTTCTTCTTTTTCTGATCATCTTCTTTGGCGATCTTTCAGGTAGGCATTTTATCCCTTCTCTCGATCGTTCGGAGAGTCTTTTATCTTCTCCCACTTTCTAATCCTGTGACTAAGGCAATGGATTCGCGACGAGGGCCTCGATGTTCGGTGTAGGTCCCTCCCGAGCTCAGGCCTCTTCCGATGCGGGGAAGGCCGAGCTCGAGGTGGGCCCAAGCCCGTATGGGACCGGTTCGCTCATGAGTGATGAGTATCTGGGCTCGGTCCGAGCCTAAGTCTTCATTCCTCCGAAGTTCGTCCTCGAGCTCCCGGACTTCGGAGAACGAGTCACCAACCCGCCTGATGGTTGGGTGGAGTGTACGTAGAGACGCTCCGAGCAAGGCTGAGGTTCCCTCTGCACGGGTTTGTGGAAGAGCTTTCGATGGCCTATAGTCTGGTGCCTGCATAGCTCGCTCCAAATTCATGGAGAATAATTATCAGCTTCCTCTCCCTTTGCCTTGCACATGGTCTGTCCCCCTCGGTAAACGTCTTTAGGAGTTGCTTCATATTAAAAGGCAACCCCGTGGACAAAGGGTGGTAGCACTTCTCCCCACGAGGAGGCCACAAGCTTTTTGGGGGCATGCCTACTTCCATCCACGGTGAAGGATAACTTTTTCTTTGTTTTCTTCGAGCGATCGTGGAGATTTAATCCGACCTAAAGCTTTCCGCTGGCTTCAGTGAATAACAGGCTCCCGCAGTTGTCGCAGTCCAAGCAGGAGGTCTTAGATAGTTTGCTCGGACTGAAAGAAACTCCTCGGCTCTCTGACCTGCTCAGCGAGGAGGCTTTAGTGAATCTTGGTCTGAGCCTAGCTCGTTCCAAGGGTAAGAGTAGCTTGGCCTCTTCTTCTTCCTTCTCATGCTAGATTCTGATAAGACCTTCTGTCACTAGACATTGCAGGGATGATCTTCAACACCAAGACGCTGATGGCCACATACAGGAAGAAGAGGGCCGCCCCCAAAGGGGTCCGACCTGAGGGGAGGCCAAAGAAAGCAAGAGTTGCCCCGAGCCTCGAGACTGAGCAGGGAGAGCTTGCCCCGATTGAGGTTGCCGCCCCTATTCAGGCCGGGTTCAGTCAGGGCCCTGCAGTGGAGGTCAAGGTGCCCCAGTCGGCAGTTGGAAGGGATCCTTCTGACCAAGTAGCGGTCGCACCTGCCGATCAAGTTCCAGAGGTCGAAGCAGTCGCCCAGCTATTTGGATCGAATCTCGAGCTGGGGAGCAGGCCCAGGACTTCAATTCCTTCTACGATTCCGACGTGTGCTGAGGCTACGACTTTCTCCAAGGTTCTAGCCATAGCAGGAGTCGAGCCCATATTTTCTGAGTCCGGTGGGGAGCGACTGCGGCATCAGCGTCGTGCGTCTGAGGACGACTCAGCCCTCGAGTCCGAGGATGTTGCTCGCGAGCTCGTGCGCAGCATCATGCTCCCGCGTGACCATGCATTGATGGAAGAGAACTTCGGTGACCTCGTCCATCACGTCTACTCGGCGAGCGTGCGGGTGAGTAATGCGGCCCTTCCGTTTCTTATTTATTTTCTTTGCGAATGCTCGACCTTTGTTGACACTTTATCTTTCTGTGCCAGTCCCTTCATGTGGTCGACATGCTAATATCCAGCATGCTCGCCGACCGGGAGGAGCTGAGGGTGCTCAGGCCGAGGATAGAGCGTGCTGAGCTACAGAGCAGGAGCTTAAGGCCTGGGCGGCAACTGCTGCTGCGCAGCAGCAAGAGGCCGAGAAACGGGCGGCAGCCATTGAGCAATAGCGGCGTAAGGCCAAGGAGAAGGCTACAGTCGCCACACAGCAACTTCAAAAGGCCAAAAAGAAAGTACAGGCTACCGAAGTTCTGATAAAGGACAGGCTCGCCTAGATCCAAGATATGGAGGCCGAGCATTCCCAGGCTCGCTCATCTGCTGCAAGCTGCATCTCCGAGCTTGAAGCCGCCTTGATTAGACTACAGGGCGAAGCCGAGGAATGGAAGCTGAAGATTGGGTGGCTCGAGAATCTAGTGGAGTCATCCACCCGAGAGGCTGTCGAAAGATTTCGCCAGTCGGAGGAGTACCTCAATGAGCTGGCGGAAGGGGCTACTGCTGCCATGGTCTAGGGCTTCGATAATTGTTGCCTCCAAGTCCCGCAGTTCTGCCTTGGAGTTTACCTTAGCAGCCTTGAGCCAAACCTGGACGAAGCTGTTAAAGTGGATGGGGATGCTGCGGAGGCCAGTGCCAAAGTTAGGCCAAAGATCGCCTCCGAAGCCGCCGCCGGGATGGAATCAGTAGCCATTCTCGATACCAGCGTAGAAGCTGAGGCCGCCTCCGAGGTTAGTTGGGCTGGTGCTCCCAAGGTTGCGACTAGGATGGAGGCCGCACCTGACTTCAATGTAGAGTCGTCCATGTCGATTAACTTTCATTTTTATTTTTGTAAAATCGGCCATCTGGGCCTTTTATAGTTAACCCGACCTCAAGGTCGGGCACTCTTGTATTTGGCCTTCGGCCTTTGTCATCAATAGAGTCTACATTTCTTTCAGCATGTTGTGCCTTTGATCAAGTATTTGAGCTCGTTCCGTTTCGTGCTCGGATATCGAGATCCGAACTGTGTAACTTAGGTCCGGACCTATCTCGCATAGCAAGAGTCGCGTTTGGCATTTGCTGGAGTCTTCAGGCTTGGCATATACCTCCAATTCGGAGATAAACCTCCCATAGGATGAGCTTGTAACTCTTTGTATAATAGTGCACCACTTTCAACCCTGCCCCGGAGGGCGAGATTGGAGGAGGAAGAAGCTGACTGGAGATTAGCTTGAGAATAGAAGCCCGCCTGAGGGTCAATACCAACTCGGAAATAAAGATGAGCTTGGGGATAAGCATCAATCTGAGAGTAGAAATCTGCTCGAGGGCTAATGCCAACTCGAGATTAGAAGTTTGCCCGAGGGTCGACACCAACTCGAGAATAAAGACGAGCTCAGGGATAAGCATATACCCGAGAGTAAAAATCCACTCGAGGGCTAATGCCAACTCGAGATTAGAAGTCCGCCCGAGGGTCGACACCAACTCGAGATTAAAGATGAGCTCGGGGATAAGCATCTATCCGAGAGTAGAAATCCGCTCGAGGGCTAATGCCGGCTCGAGATTAGAAGTCTGCCCGAAGGTTGACGCCAACTAGGGAATAAAGATAAGCTCGGGGATAAGCATCTACCTGAGAATAGAAATCCACTCGAGAGCTAATGCCGGCTCGAGGTTAAGTCCGCCCGAGGGTCGACGCCAACTCGGGATTAAAGATGAGCTCGGGGATAAGCATCTACCCAAGAGTAGAAATCCGCTCGAGGGTTAATGCCGGCTCAAGATTAGAAGTCCGCCCGAGCGTCGACACCTACTCGGGAATAAAGATGAGCTCGGGGATAAGCATCTACCCGAAAGTAGAAATCCACTCGAGGACTAATGTCGGCTCGAGATTCGAAGTCCGCCCAAGGGTCGACGCCAACTCGGGAATAAAGATGAGCTCGGGGACAAGCATCTACCCCAGAGTAAAAATCTGCTTGAGGGCTCATGCCTACTCGAGATTAGAAGTCCGCCTGAGGGTCGATGCCAACTCGGGAATAAAGATGAGCTCAGGGATAAGCATCTACCCAAGAGTAGAAATCCGCTCGAGGGCTTACGCCGGCTCGAGATTAGAAAACCGCGATCGCCGGGCTTTCCAAAATAGGCTCGTGCGACTTGCTCTTTACCACAGTAGTAATCGGGGGAGATGCCTTCTGTGTGCATTCGATATAATGTCGGACGTCCCGAATTTAACTCAAGGGACGTCGTAGTAGATTCCTGCGATCGCTGGAGCACTAGGACTCGCTATCGACACAACGCAGGGCGTTCTGAGCCGAGCTCAAGGAGCGACTTTGTAGATGACCTCCACTCAGATCGGGGGCATATTTGTAGAGTCCTGCGAATGGGGGTGCTCTTCCTTGGCTCTCCATTGACGCCGTAGGGCATCCAAAGCCGAGCTCGAGGGATGACTTTATAGATGCCCCCCACTCAGATCGGGGGCATATTTGTAGAGTCCTGCAGACAAAGGTGCTCTTTCTTGGCTCCCCGTTGACGCCGCAGGCATCCCGAGCCGAGCTCGAAGGATGACTTTGTAGATGCCCCTCACTCAGATCAAGGGCATACTTGTAGAGTCCTGTGGATGGGGGTGCTCTTTCTTGGCTCCCCGTTAACGCTGCAGGGCATTCCGAGCCGAGCTCGAGGGTCGACTTTGTAAATGCCCCCACTCATATCAGGGGCATACTTGTAGAGTGCTGCAGACGGGGGTGCTCTTCCTTGGTTCTCCGTTGACGCTGCAGGGCATCCCAAGTCGAGCTCGAGGAATGATTTTGTAGATGCCCCCTACTCAGATCAGAGGCGTACTTGTAGAGTCCTGCAGATGGGGTTGCTCTTCCTTGGCTCTCCGTTGATGTCACAGGGCATCCCGAGCCGAGCTCGAGGGATGACTTTATAAATGTTCCCCACTTAGATCAGGGGTGTACTTGTAGTCCTGCGGATGGGGGTGCTCTTCCTTGGCTCCCCATTGACGCCGCAGAGCATCCCGGACCGAGCTCGAGGGATGACTTTGTAGACAAAATCTGCAACCCCGAGGCGAGCTCAAGGGGCGGCTTTATAGATCGAACCTGCAGCTGCGAGGCCCTCGGGCTCTTGCTAAGTCCTGTAGGACACCCCGAGGTGAGCTCAAGGGGCGGCTTTATAGATCGAATCTGCAGCTGCGAGGCCCTCGGGCTCTTGCTAAGTCCTGTAAGGCACCCCGAGGTGAGCTCAAGGGGTGCCTTTATAGATAGAACCTGCAGTTGCGAGGCCCTCGGGCTCTTGCTAAGTTTTGCAGTGTGCTCCGAGGCGAGCTCAAGGGGCGACTTTATAGATAGAACCTACAGTTGCGGGGCCCTGGAGCTCTCGCTAAGACCTGCAGAGTGCCCCGAGGCGAGCTCAAGGGGCGACTTTATATATAGAGTCTGTAGTTGCGAGGCTTTCGAGCTCTTGCTAAGTCCTGCAGGGCGCCCTGAGGTGAGCTCAAGGGGCGACTTTATAGATAGAACCTGCAGCTGCGAGGCCCTCAGGCTCTCGCTAAGTCCTGCAGGGCGCCCCGAGGTGAGCTCAAGAGATGAATTTATAGATTTATCAGTATATAACTCGTGCCTCCAGGGCATCCAGAGCGCGTCGAGCTCACTAGAGTGTTTCAGAGATGCCTTGAAAAAGTCTTAGAGGGTAACTTCATTAATTAACATAGTCTGGAAAAAGATAGCCCTGACCTAGAGGGGCTAAGGTCCTTTCCAGGGGAAATAATTTACATCTCCAGTCATCAGTCTCGGGCCGATGAGAGTGCAGCCTCTTCCCGGCCCCTTGGAGCTAGGGCGGCGTTAACGCATAAGACGCGCAGATGGGGCATTGATGGTGCCCATGCTGGGGCGACTGTCGTCAGGCCCGTCAGACGGCCGCGAAGTCTGTCTGTCGAGCTCCGCCTTGTCGGCCGGTCCACCGACGAACCGGCTCAGCAGGCCTTGGCGGACGATCATTTCAATCTTATCACGGAGCTGGTAACAATCCTCCGTGTCATGACCCTGATCCCTATGGAAGCGACAATATTTATCCAAACGTTTTCATGCCTTGGACAGTCGGATGTTCGGCGGGGATCAGAGGTAGCCACAACTCTTAATTTCTGTGAGGATCTCGGTCCAGGAGGATATGAGAGGAGTGTACTCCTCGAAACTTCGAAGGGAGACATGCCTTCCGGACCTCCGAGGGGACCTGCTCCTCAATCGATAGCGCTCCTCGCGGAGTTCCGCGGTCCGATCCCAAAGCATTTGGATTTGCTGCCCCACTTCCTCGACTTTCCTGTCGAGTTCGACGATTGATGAAGCTCCGATCGAATGGAGGGTTTGAATAACCACGGCAAGATGTCAGGATCAAGCGCTACCATTACACCAAAACCGACCGGTGTTAGTGAAGGCGCAACTCTATTTCCTTAAATCCCACCAAAGGCAGCGCCACGAGTCGACTCCGACCAAGGCCTCGCCCAACCCCGGACTCCGACCTGGCCTCGCCATGGGTTCAGGGACCCTCAGTATGACCCACCTATTAACTAGGCCATCGCCGTTGGCAGGCAGCAGGACATGCTGACAGTGACCCTCCCTGTGCTGCTCAGGGACCCCGCGGGTATGGCCCGCACAGCGGCCGAGTATGTCCAACATTCCCCTCCCCCAATGCGATGCCTGGGTTTCGAACTCGAGACCTCTGGCTCTGATACCAATTGTCAGGATCAAGCGCTACCATTACACCAAAACCGACCGGTGTTAGTGAAGGCGCAACTCTATTTCCTTAAACCCCACCAAAGGCAGCGCCACGAGTCGACTCCGACCAAGGCCTCGCCCAACCCCGGACTCCGACCTGGCCTCGCCATGGGTTCAGGGACCCTCGGTATGACCCACCTATTAACCAGGCCATCGCCGTTGGCAGGCGGCAGGACATGCTGACAGTGACCCTCCCTGTGCTGCTCAGGGACCCCACGGGTATGGCCCGCACAGCGGCCGAGTATGTCCAACACAAGAGCTTGGACTTACTGGGCGAGCAGATAAAACTGCTCTTGCTGGACCTAAGAAATTTGGTCCGCCGGTGCATGCGGTGCAGGGGTGGACTTTGGAGCTAATTCCTGGCTGCTCGATGCATTTGGGGATCCCTGGCTCATTATCCTCTGATCATATCTCAGGCCCTTCCTCTAGCGCCAGAAATGTTGTGGTTCAAATTTGGCCAGAGGGTAACCATACCGAAGGAGTCGAGGGAGCCGCTGGACGTTGGAGGAGGAAGACGGGGGCCACCTCCTGCATGTCAGCAACGGCAGAGGACCTGCACAAAGCCTCACCAGTGTCTCCGGTGAGGGCTCTCCGACAATCAAGTTAGAGTGGGATAAATTTGGTCCAGCCTCCAAAAGTCCCTTAGAAGTTATCTGACCAGGCTATTTATAATCCTAGTGGAGAGGATCAAGTGGCAGAGGCACTGTCCGCCCTCATCATGAGAGGGGGCGTGGCTCTGAGCCGAATGGAGTGCGGCTAAGGCTGGCCAGTGGCGTGTGGTACTGTCCGTTCTCGAAAACGATAAGGTGTTGACAGTCATAGCAGGGTATGGCCGGAGTAGTTATGATGGTATCCTTTGACTGTCAAGGGCCAGCTATCGAAGCGTGGCGTGGTGGCGTTATAATGTATGGCCACGTAGGAGGGCGTGGCGCGCACACATGGGTACAGTTATTGACGAGGCCGAACTCATTGAGAAGTCGCATCATGCGTTTGGCGAGGTCGGCTAGACGAGTGCTGAGGATAGCTCGGCTCCCCGGATTTCGAAGTGTGCTCAGTGGAGCGCCCCGAGCTCGAGGATCGGGGCGTACTACTGAAGTGGGCACCCCAAGCTCGGTTGGGGCGGGTCAGCGAATATTGGAGATGCCCCGAACTTGGTCGGGCGAGTCGGCGAATATCCGAGGCCGATGGAGCTTTTGGTGGAGTCCGAGGCCGAGCTGATTCTGGACCGGACCGAGAATTCAACCGGTCGGTGTTGGCATTTATTAGGCCAAAACTGGGCGGCCTTTTTGTTGTGGGCTGGACGATCCATTTTGCCCCCCATCAAATATTAAGAAAAAAAAAGGAAAGATCTAGATCAGAGCTTTTACTTGGGCTAGGTTACATTAAACCTGACCTTATCCCAATCCAATGTCAGGTAAAGTTCAGTTTGAAGACTCAAGCAGCTCCACTCAACCCGGACCCAACTTAAAACTAGTGCACTCTTTGGTCAACCAAATCTAATCTAAATAACCTCAATCTGTATTCCAATTGGACCCAATCCTTTCCCAAATAAAAATGAGGTAGCCCAACCTAACAAGATCCAACTGAAGAAATCTTGATCTTTCTTAACCTAATCTAAATAACCTCAATCTTTATTCCAATTGGACCCAATCCTTTCCTAAATAAAAATGAGGTAGCCCGACCTAACATGATCCAACTGAAGTAATCTTGATCTTTCTTAACCTTATAGCTTTGTTTCGATTAGAAATTATGAGATCAGAATCTGGTTTGAATTAACATTTATTAAGATATAAGTCAAGCTTGGTTAGGATTAGGTACTACACAAACTAGCTATCTATGGGATAGCCCTACGTAGCCTACCCAAGTCGATCATCTGAACATATAAGTCTTCAGCTAAAAGACAGACCAACTCAACCTTCAACTAAGTCGGTGAAATTTAGATTTATATTATTAATCTGAAGGTGATTTTGATAAGCAGGACCTAAATACTAATTAACTAAGAAAAAATATAGCACAATCCAAACTAATAATTTCAAAAATAGAAACAAAAAAAATTAATATCAGCATGTTGCTGCCCTTTCCATCCAAGAGAACTTGGTAAATCAAGGTAGAGGGCATGCCACCAAACTTATCTGGGCAAAGTTTGGATGCGTGCACGGGTATGCTATTGACGTTGGGTTAGTTGGAAAGATGTCGAAGAAAGAATAGAGAGTAGAGTGAATCCAGGTGCCTTGATCTTCAAGGACTTTTGCCACTGTTATATCATTATTCGAAGAAGATGGAACTAAATAGAAGTATAGCATTATGCTAGGATAGAAAGGTGTGACATAAGGCTATGGTGAGAATGTAGTACTGGCCTATAATAGATAATCTAAATTATGCCTACTTATAGAATAAATGATTAAGGTAAAAATGAAGATAAATATAAATTGATTGCAATAATTATCGAAGAATTTTCTATATGAAGTACAATTCCAATATTTATACGGATACATAATAACTGTCCACTCTGACAATTGTTATCTATATTCTCTACTCCTAGCAGTTTTATAAATGATGCCAGTTGCATCCCACTACTGTATGATCATTATGATGGCCACTCTATACTACCTATTAGACCGATACTATTACTTTATCGGCCTTGGCTTATCATTCATCTTCCTTCAGCCTATCCCAATATGCTTTGTGTTGGCCGTCTCTAATCATCCTGCAACATAATCATTACGTCTTGGAATAACCTTAAGATTGATTCATCCATTTTGCATTGTGTCGATCATAACTATTTTCATCTTTTAGCCTGCTTATCAACATCATAGTCGAATCCTCCTTCGGCCTATCCTTCCATAATTTGTGGAATTTATCATGGTCGAATTCCACCAAGTCTAGCAAGGATAATATAACCTTCGTCCAACTTGGTTCATGTGGCGCCTACTAAATGTTGCTTTCTAGGTTATCGAGATATGAGGCAAACAAAATATGATGAAGATGCCTCTCCCATCAAAGTTTCTTGATTGCCCATTCCAACTTATGCCTCCCAAATGGGTAAGTAACTAGTGAAAACTACAAAATACCTAAACTAGGATGGAGAAACTTACGAAGATATGTCATCTACTGCTCTTTGGCCTTGGTTTTGGATATCCAAGCTACCACCAAAGTACAGTATCATGCCACTTTTGTCATGTTCTTTGGCCTTGGTTAGGCTCTACCTTTGGAGCCAATGAGAATTTAAAAGATTGGCCTTGCTAAATACAACAGGGCTTGCCATGGTTGAGGAAAATAGAAGAATCGAGGAGAATTCTACTTGGGCTAGTTGGGTTGGGGAATGGTGCATCAAGACTTCACTACTGCCCGATGCTTTCAACTTGGCGTCTCCCTTGCAGCTTCAGTTCCATTACTCCTGTCGATACCTTTGGCTCTACGATTCCCTAAGTTGGCACTGAGAGAGTGGATCTCGATAAGTTGCTTGTCTGTGTTAGCCCACCACCACAAACAAAGGATGAAGGATCTTCTTGCATTGATGTTCCACCTCTCGTTGTTTTGGTCTATCGGTAAGAGCATCTTGTGCACACTCTTTGTCGTCGTCGCAGCCTCCTTCTGCTGCCTTAGCATCTAGTGTTATTTTGATGCTTACAAATCCATTGAGGCCATATGGAAGTGCTAATGCTATTAACTCAATTAATCCAGTACATAAGTGAGTAAGGAAGAAATATTCGATACATCATTGATAAATGACACACCCTCGATACATTCACGATACATTAAGAATATATGGTCAAAACCACTCTCAAGAATTGATAACGAGATAAAATTTGTAATAGAGAATGGTAGAAAGCTCAAGAATTCATTTTGGCAAAGTTTCACGTTAAAAATACCTAAAAGGGTAATTCGGTAATTTTTACTGTTAAGGTATGAAACTCTATTGTGCCATGCATCGTAATTTGCTTGGAATATCATATTGTTGTTTCAATGTGCATAACTAACCTTCAAAGTGCAGAAAAATATGGTTAGAGTCGACCCCAATTAGTTTGAAGTCGACCCCGATACATTTGGCACGCCTTGGAACGAAGTGGCACGCCTTTGGAACACTTGGCACAGAGTAGGAGTCGACCCTAGAAGAGATGGAGTCGATCCTGGCACATTTTAGAAACATTCTGGCACATTCTAGCACTTATGACACGGATGAACAGCACTTGGGTCGACCCAAGTGAAAGTTGAGTCGACCCCATCTTCAAGCCTCAAGAAAACAAGTCTCTGGAATTCCTGAGAGGGTCGACCCCAATGAAACTTGAGTCGACCCTACCTTGAGTCGACCCTAACTGAACTTGAGTCGACCCAACCTTGAGTCGACCCCAAAAAGAGTTGAGTCGACCCCAGTGAAAAACGGCTGAAATATAAGGTTCTGTGTTTCCTGAGAGGGCCGACCTCAATGTAGCATGAGTCGACCCCAGTGAAAGTTGGGTCGACCCTAAGTCTGATGAACAGTGGTTTGAGTCGACCCCAGAAAAGTTTGGGTCGACCCAAGCACGGGCAGAAGCATAACGGCTAGTTGTGCAGAAGTGCTTTTTGGACTCCCAACGGCTATAAATGGCTAGTTTCTTCAATCCAACGGATAGGAAGGTCTATTTAGAGGTTGGAGAAGTATTTAAGAGGGAGTATTCATCAGAGGAAGCAAGCTTTTGAAAATACATCAAGTGCATTCGAGAGAAAATCCTAGCAAGGCAAGCTTCATTCAATTGCTTCATTCAAAGAGCCAAAAGGAAGTGGTTGAGCAGATTCCAAGAGACATTAAGAACTCCACCAACCCTTGAAGAGTGAAGCAATCTTGACAAAGAAGAGAAGAGCCTTATTAAAGGGATAACTACATTCTAAACTCTTCTTTGTAGCTCATAATTATTTTATTTGCTCTTTTAGGAGCTTTCATTCTTTACTTATTCCTCTTGTTGTAAGGTTTGTTAGTAAGCCCGTAAAATCAACATTGTAGGTTGTTGGTAAGCCCGTAAAACCAGCGTAGGTTGTTGGTGAACCCGTAAAACCAATTGTGAAGGTTCGTTGGTGAGCCCGTAAAACCAACATAGGTTGTTGGTAAGCCCGTAAGACCAACGTAGGTTGTTGGTAAGCCCGTAAAACCAACGTAGGTTGTTGGTGAACCCGTAAAACCAATTGTGAAGGTTTATTGGTGAGCCCGTAAAACCAACATAGGTTTTTGGTGATCCCGGAAAACCAAAGTGTAAAGGTTTTTGGATTGTGAGCCCGGAAAACAATCCAACCGTAATCCGAGGGATTATAGTGAATTTCTAAGAAAAGGCTTGGGGAGTGGACGTAGGTGCTTGAGGTGTACCGAACCACTATACATTGTCTTGTTTGTGTTGTGCTTGTTCTTGTATTTATTCTTGCTTTATATTTGATTCTTGCTCTAGGGTAAGTTCACATAAGTAACTTAAGAAAGCTTCCACCGCTCTTAACAAGAAAACTTTTAAAGCACCAAAAATTTAGAAAAACCCAATTCACCCCCCTCTTGGATTGTCACCTTGGGCAACAAGTGGTATCAGTGCAGGTGCTCTATAATTTCTTGCCTTGTGACTTTGACCTAACCGTCAAAGAGCCAAAGATCATGACAACTCAAATAGATAGTTTTCTAGGAGAGAGACAATTAATTGATAGACCTCCACTATTTAATGGTATAAACTACACACATTGGAAAGCACGCATGCGCATTTTTATTCAAGCACATGACTACGATTTATGGAGTATCATAGTCAATAGGCTACACACAAGTACTAATCATGATAAGAAAATGGCACAACAAAATGCAAAAGCCATGAATATTATATATTGTGTATTGGATGATAGTGAACTTAATAACATATCTTTTTGCATAACTACTAAGAAAATATGGAGTATGCTTGAAGTTAAATATGAATGCACTAATATTTTTAGTGAATTTGAAACTAGCTCCGAAGAAAAAGAGCAGCAAACTGAAATTGAAAATTTATGCTTTATGGCACATGAAGATGAGGTATGTACTCGAATACAAAGTGATTTCTCAATCAAAAATCAAGTACATACTGAAGCTCAATCTGATTTTACATTTGATGAACTTCATGATGCTTTTTCTGATCTATACTTAGAATATAAGAAGCTTAGTTTAAAGAATAAAAAGCTAAATCAGAAAAATCTATCTCTTGCTGAAAGCTATGATATAATTCAGAAAAATAATAAATTGCTTTCAGAAGACAATGAAAGGTTAACTAAATCAGTTAACAAATTTAAGCCTATAGTTGAAAAATTTACTATCAGCTCTGAAAAGCTGAACTTAATGATAAATAATCAAAGAGCTGAATTGGAAAAGGCTGGATTAGGATATCAATCTTGGTACACACAAAAATCTCTTCATGATATATGTGTTAAATCCTCCACTATCTATCCTAAAACATATTCTAATTTTTCTGATGAACCTAATAGGCAAAAACAGAAAATTGTAAGTTTATCTACTACTCATGTTAAATCTATGTTTGTTAAATTTAACAAGAGGATGCAGAAATACACTCCTTGTAATCCTAAAATCTGCAAGCCTATGGACAAAATAGCTATTAAGAAAATATGGGTTCCAAAAGGAACAATAATAGCAAACCTACAAGGATCCAAAAGAGCTTGGGTTCCTAAGTTGAAAATCTGAATATTTTCTGCAAGTGTGTCTAGCACTCAAGGCTCCAACAAAAGATGTTAATTTAGACATTGGGTGCTCTAGACATATATTAAAGAATGAAACTTAAAATATACTTAAGAAAAGTAATTAAAATGAAAAGAATAATGAAATTAGTAATCCTTGCATCTCATTATTCTCTTTGCCTTAGTATCTAATTAAAACATGAATTGCAGGTATTAATCAATTTTGTGATATTGGTAACATTTTTAAAAATATAATCAAATCACTTCATTTTATAGTATGCTTTACTTACTGTTGGATAAGTTGCTAAATGATTAATCAATTTATTAAGAATAACTCTATGAATTCTCTATATGCTTGATTGAGAGTTTTTATCAATGGTATTATCTTTTATTGATCATAGACATAAGAATGTATACTTGGTATGCCTTTAAATATATGCACTATGAATACCAAGATTAAAGAAACCACTTTTGACATATAAAATCAACTCATACTAGTATGTACTTAATCTCAAAAGACCTTGTCATTGACTTACTTAAATTAATTTCTACAAGGTCAAAGTTTGCTATGCATGTCATCTAGAAAAACAAACTAGAATCATTTCGAAATATGAAAACATTGTTTCCACCTCTTAGTCTTTGAAAATTCTCCATAAGAACTTATTTGGATTTCTAGGATAGTGAGCCTAGGAGATAAGCTTCTTGACTTTGTAATTATGGATGATTTCTCAAAGCTAACGGTGGTTTTATTCTTGGCACTTAAATTGAAATATTTTCTGCTTTGGCACAAACTTACAAAAGGTTCAAATGAAAAAGGTTTGCAAACTGTGAAAATTCATGGCACAGCTTTGAAAACCAATTTGTTGATAAGTTTTGTACAGAAAATGGTATTGAATACAATTGTGCTTGCACCAAGAACACCATTGCATATAGGGTCATAAAAACATAAAAATAGAACCCTTGGAAAATTTGTGTAATAACAATGCTTTGTGATAGTAACTTTTAATTAATGCTATCATCACAGCTTGTCATATTATAAGGTTTCTATTAGATCTATGTTTGAAGAAAACCCCTTGTGAACTCAAAAAAAAAAGAAAAATCAAATGTTGCACACTTTCATGTTTTTCAATTGTACATGTTATGCTCTCAACAATGAAAGATATGCCAAATCTGATAAAACAGTGTTTCTTTGGATATTACTCTTCAAGCAATGCATATAGAATATTCAATGAAAAGATACTAGTTGTAGAAATATCAATTCATACTATTCTTATTAAAACTAGATCCTTTATTGAGAATATAATTTATCATTTTGATTCTATGTAACAATCTGAATTTTGATAGAAACAACTGTTTAAGATAATTTGATTAAAACTTAGCTAGCACGTCTTATTGATAATTATCTTAAGCAAATAGAATCTAAGCTAAATTGATTCTGAAAACAAGAAATTGATTTGACCTTGATGAATTTTTCTATTGCCTCACATGCTTGTTCTTGAACCATCTTGGTTAATGAAACTATCTCTTTAGTTCAAGTGACATGTGCTTGCTTATATTTAGGCAATCTCTTGAGTAAAGTGACTCAATATTCAATTATTGTCATATCTTATGTTGAGTCATCTAGTTAAGAAATATGTTGTATGAATGTTTTGTATCTTGAAGAAACTAATGACTTTCCTTCAAGAAAGAAAAAGATTTTGCTAATGATACAGGATTTATGAGCAAGAAATTTCAACTTGAAGGACACCTCGATGAAAGATACAATAAACATTCCCTTGCAAACAAAAAAAAGAGAGATTTTCTTCAGCCAAGGGTGTAAAGAATCTAAAAGGTATTTGGCTTGAAGAATGCTAAATGCACTGGTAATCTAAACCCTTCTCCTGTGAGTTAGTTGAGCAAAATCAATAGTCTGAAATTATATGGTAGCATGATTAAACCTTTAATTGCTGATCATCTTGATATCATGCTTCATTCTCATACTAATGATAATTGTTTCTAATGCATAACCATGAAATACACAAGTTTATGCCTCAAATCTCTAATTCAAAATAACTTGTGATAAGCTATGAATCATTGGGCATAATGAAAATGCTGTTTGCATGATATATATTTATATGCAGCATATTAGATTAATTTTTTATTCTGCTCTTTCATGTAATTACTTAAAAATAACAAAAAGAGAGAGATATAAAGAAAAAGAAAATGAACATTATTCGGAAGAAGTAAAAGCTAAGTAAATACTCCAATCTTAAGAAAAAGCAGAGCAAGCATAATATATTCAGCATATTTGTGAGACTTGTGTGAGCATTCTTTTGGAAGGAATAAAATTCATAATTAATTATATATAAATAGGGAGAGTTTATTTGAAAAGAATTAATTTTGATCCTCGACATGCTTGCTCTTAATGTTTTAATACATAATGTTATGACTTAATGCATATTATGTTTTGCATGTGACATGATGCTTTGAATTATGTGTTTTCAATATTCAAATAACAAAGATCTTTCCTAAATATAATTTGTAATGCTCTATGCCTAGATAATTTAATTGAAACATGTTTCTACCAACAACAACATCATTTTGTTTTAGTAAATATCTTCTAAAAAATAATAAAAAAAATAATCTGAATTTGCAAATTAGGCTGAATGAATTAATTCTGATTTATCTTTCATCTTGCCTAACATTGGCACATAATGTTCTGATACATGTTAAATATCCTCCAATTTGTACCAAAACTCAATATTAAAAATAAAGATTCTGATTGTGCTCTGATGTGCTTGAAATATGTATTTTCAATCTTAATGACTTAAGATGAGCTACAATGTAAAAGATACATATCTCAAATTATAAATTTTGAAAGCTTCCTTAAAAATTCTTATGAAATTCAGAATATGACCTAGTATAAAAGTTAAAACTCCATATAAAATGCTTATATCTTTGCATTTTTTGTAATTTTCATTATATGCTTCAAAGATTGCATCATGCTGGAGAATAATTTACTATGATTCTTAGATAAAAACTACAGCTTAAGAAAAATAGAATTAATTTTGATACCTTGATTGTTTGCTCCGATACGCATCTGAAATATATCATTTTTTATCTTATAAGTGTACAGAAATTGGTCTAAATGATGTGTTTTTCAATGATCTTGATTGTTAATAAATGTTTCTAAATATATGATGTTATTTTGATATTAAAAGGATTTATCGTGCTTCATATATACATTGCTGAAAAACTATGACTAAAAAATTAATATTTTGAATATACACTCCTGCATAATTAAATGCTTCTATCATTAAAAAGAAAAGCTATTTTTAAGAAGAGAGTTAATGATCCTAAAGCTTAAAATATTTCAACTCACTTCAATAATTCTTATAGGAAAGAAAATATAATTACTTTTGAAAGAAATTTGAGCTTCAAAAGAATTATTTTCTGATTAATATTTCCATACATATTCAAAAAAAAAGAAAAAATAATTTATTCTTGAAAGATTAAAAAGAGTGATTGCTATAAATTTTGAAAAATTCTGGATCACTCTACATTCTTGATATTATAGAAGAACAAAAAAAAAATTTGAAAAAAAAATTCAGAGGGAGAGATCATATAGAATTTAATCGTGTAAATTTACAACTAAAGATGAGAGAAAGAATACTAAATGTAAAGTGGTATTAAACTTTGTGCTTCATTGAATATCTTTGGAAAGTTGGATTTCCATCTATATTCATCGGTAAATCATTTGTTTCTGAAAATTAATTGAAAAGAATTCCATCTGTCTTAGTATCGAAAATTTATCTTGGAATCTACTTATGAGTTCTTATTGGGTTGCACTTTAGTGTTTCAATCCTGAACCAATTCATTTTAATTGATTTTGATGCTATGATCTTTAAAGGAGTAAAATAAAGTCTTTGAAAGAGCTCTAAAAGAACTTTCAAAGTCTTGAATTTATGTATCCTACATTACATAAATTCATGTTTTGGTATCTATGCCCCAATACTTTTATATCATGAAAGAACTTTGAAGTCATTAAGAATTAAAGATTCAACATAATCTTATATTTTTCGAGTATATAAGTTTTGATCTTTATCTGCTCTTATACTATACTCTGAAAATTAATTAGATTGCTCTCATCTTGCTATATACTTAATATATATATATAAAAAAAAGAGGTGTTGAATTTTCATTCGTGCCTTTTTGAATATTATTCTTGATACTCCTTGAAATAACTTGAAAAAGATTTCATCTACACTTGATTTGAAAACTATCTTTGGAATCTACATTTAGAGATCTCTTCTGGCTCACATCTTAAATGTCTCATTTTTAAAGCCAAACTTTTCATCCTTGATTTTGATGTGATCCAATCATAATTTTAAAACTATCTTAATTGGCTCTGATCTATACTCATTATCTTGCTCTGACAGTATTGCCTTGAGTCACATAATTTATATTCTTGCAATAATTTGGCATGCAATGAATGAAATATTGTCTTGTGCTTAATATTTCATTATTTTGCAATCTTTTTGATGTTGTCAAAAAGGAAGAAAAATATCTGAGTATATGCTCATAATGAAGCATGTTCATTATGACTAGTGTCTTCTAGATTTTGTATTTGTTTTGACCAGTATCTACTCTTTGTTATTATCTGCATTTCTTCTCTAGAATATTATACTTTTGGCAAAGATGATGAAATACATTTTTTCTTTACTCATGATCTTTGTGTCATTACAATACTATCCATTGCTATTCATTCTTTTTGATGATGACAAAAAGGGGGAGAAAGTATAAGAGAGAAACTAGAAGCAAATTCTATAAGGAAGATAATTCTATAAACAAAGACTGTATAAGGAAGAAAATATAAAAGGTATATATTGTATACTTACGGGGGAGACATGTATTATACACTTAAGGGGGAGACATTTGACAAAGAGAAAATCTGAATCTGGCACATAATTATAAAGATTTTTCTTGCCTCGATACATAGCTTGAAACTCTTGCTTTAACGGGGAGCAAAGCTAAAATTCATTAGACATTCTACTTGGATAAGATAGGGGAGCTTTTGGTTCATTGATACATTCTCTAAATTGGACTATTTGAAACTTTTACACCAAAAGCATTTCCTATACATTAAACCTTACTTCTCACATGAATATCAATTTGCTTATACTCAATGTTTTGTAATCATCAAAAAGGGGAAGATTGAGGATCCTAGTGTTATTTTGATGCTTACAAAGCCATTGAGGCCATATGGAAGTGCTAATGCTATTAACTCAATTAATCCAGTACATAAGTGAGTAAGAAAGAAATATTCGAT
The DNA here is from genome assembly GCF_051530095.1 of Phoenix dactylifera. Taxonomy (NCBI): domain Eukaryota; kingdom Viridiplantae; phylum Streptophyta; class Magnoliopsida; order Arecales; family Arecaceae; genus Phoenix; species Phoenix dactylifera. Next base: position 5,573,043 of record NC_143193.1, read on the forward strand.
ACATCATTGATAAATGACACACCTTCGATACATTCACGATACATTAAGAATATATGGTCAAAACCACTCTCAAGAATTGATAACGAGATAAAATTTGTAATAGAGAATGGTAGAAAGTTCAAGAATCTATTTTGGCAAAGTTTCACGTTAAAAATACCTAAAAGGGCAATTCGGTAATTTTCACTGTTAAGGTATGAAACTCTATTGTGCCATGCATCGTAATTTGCTTGGAATATCATATTGTTGTTTCAATGTGCATAACTAACTTTCAAAGTGTAGAAAAATATGGTTAGAGTCGATCCCAATTAGTTTGAAGTCGACCCCGATACATTTGGCACGCCTTGGAACGAAGTGGCACGCCTTTGGAACACTTGGCACAGAGTAGGAGTCGACCCTAGAAGAGATGGAGTCGACCCTGGCACGTTTTAGAAACATTCTGGCACATTCTAGCACTTATGGCACGGATGAACAGCACTTGGGTCGACCCAAGTGAAAGTTGAGTCGACCCCATCTTCAAGCCTCAAGAAAATAAGTCTCTGGAATCCCTGAGAGGGTCGACCCCAATGGAACTTGAGTCGACCCTACCTTGAGTCGACCCTAAATGAACTTGAGTCGACCCAACCTTGAGTCGACCCCAAAAAGAGTTGAGTCGACCCCAGTGAAAAACGGCTGAAATATAAGGTTCTGTGTTTTCTGAGAGGGCCGACCTCAATGTAGCATGAGTCGACCCCAGTGAAAGTTGGGTTGACCCCAGTGAAAGTTGAGTCGATTCTAAGTCTGATAAACAGTGGTTTGAGTCGACCCCAGGAAAGTTTGGGTCGACCCAAGCACGGGCAGAAGTATAACGGCTAGTTGTGCAGAAGTGCTTTTTGGACTCCCAACGGCTATAAACGGCTAGTTTCTTCAATCCAACGGATAGGAAGGTCTATTTAGAGGTTGGAGAAGTATTTAAGAGGGAGTATTCATCAGAGGAAGCAAGCTTTTGAAAATACATCAAGTGCATTCGAGAGAAAATCCTAGCAAGGCAAGCTTCATTCAATTGCTTCATTCAAAGAGCCAGAAGGAAGTGGTTGAGCAGATTCCAAGAGACATTAAGAGCTTCACCAACCCTTAAAGAGTGAAGCAATCTTGACAAAGAAGAGAAGAGCCTTATTAAAAGGATAACTATATTCTAAACTCTTCTTTGTAGCTCATAATTGTTTTATTTGCTCTTTTAGGAGCTTTCATTCTTTACTTATTACTCTTGTTGTAAGGTTTGTTGGTAAGCCCGTAAAACCAACATTGTAGGTTGTTGGTAAGCCCATAAAACCAGCGTAGGTTGTTGGTGAACCCGTAAAACCAATTGTGAAGGTTCGTTGGTGAGCCCGTAAAACCAACATAGGTTGTTGGTAAGCCCGTAAGACCAACGTAGGTTGTTGGTAAGCCCGTAAAACCAACGTAGGTTGTTGGTGAATCCGTAAAACCAATTGTGAAGGTTCGTTGGTGAGCCCGTAAAACCAACATAGGTTTTTGGTAATCCCGGAAAACCAAAGTGTAAAGGTTTTTGGATTGTGAGCCCGAAAAACAATCCAACTGTAATCCGAGGAATTATAGTGAATTTCCAAGAAAAGGTTTGGGGAGTGGACGTAGGTGCTTGAGGTGTACCGAACCACTATACATTGTCTTGTTTGTGTTGTACTTGTTCTTGTATTTATTCTTGCTTTATATTTGATTCTTGCTCTAGGGTAAGTTCACATAAGTAACTTAAGAAAGCTTCCACCGCTCTTAACAAGAAAACTTTTAAAGCACCAAAAATTTAGAAAAACCCAATTCATCCCCCCCCCCCCCCTCTTGGATTGTCACCTTGGGCAACAGCCTTGCTAAATACAACGGGGCATGCCATGGTTGAGGAAAATAGAAGAATCGAGGAGAATTCTACTTGGGCTAGTTGGGTTGGGGAATGGTGCATCAAGACTTCACTACTGCCCGATGCTTTCAACTTGGCGTCTCCCTTGCAGCTTCAGTTCCATTACTCCTGTCGATACCTTTGGCTCTACGATTCCTTAAGTTGGCACTGAGAGAGTGGATCTCGATAAGTTGCTTGTCTGTGTTAGCCCACCACCACAAACAAAGGATGAAGGATCTCCTTGCATTGATGTTCCACCTCTCGTTGTTTTGGTCTATCGGTAAGAGCATCTTGTGCACACTCTTTGTCGTCGTCGCAGCCTCCTTCTGCTGCCTTAGTAGCGAGGAGCCTCACTCGAGGGCCTTGGTCAATAGTCTCCAAGGCTATCGCCTCTTCCTTACTAATTTGATCAATGATGACCACATCCACCATACCACCCAGCCCATTTAAGCATATTGGGGAGCTAGATCTGGTCCACTTGGCTAGCCTAGATAGAGGAATCAACCCAAAATCAAAAGAAATAAAAAACAAAATTTTGAAAAAAAAGAGGGTGCGAGTGCACTGCATGTACAGTGAGGAAAGTAGGTTCCCGATGGGAGTTTTCTTTTCGATTTCACTGGAGAGAATCTGTCGTCGAGATGGATTCTAGTGCTTCCCCCTATTTTATTTGAAGCTCCAACCACCTCCCCATTGATCCCCCATTGAAAATCCTAGCCTCTTCCTCCTGAATGTCGATGTTTGCCTGAGCTCCATTCCAAACGAGTTCCACCACCATCGTGGACTAACACTATCGGAGGCTAGGTAAGATCCCTAATCTTTTGATTAAACCCACTACCACATCTTCCATAGCCCTTAGATTAAGGATTCCAATTGACCATTGCCAGAATTTTGTCAAAAAAAAAAAGATGCTCTATTTTTCTTGTTTTTGGATTTTTTTTAATTTTATTCTTTCTTTTATGGCCATCTTCATTGTGGGTGCCAATCGTTGGAGCTGTCGTCAGATCTTCCGCGTTGGTTTGAGGCCATGGCCGGAGTCCCAGCCATTGGAAACCATGTATCTACTAGTTTGGGATCTTCAGGCGCACCCTTTTTCGATTGATTCGTCATTGCTGGTTGTCTGTTGCTGTCGGCGGCCATCCATGGTGGTTGACCATCAATCCTCTAACCGCCAGTCCCCCCAGCAGCCACCCATAGCTCTCCCTTCCTCCATTGGAGAAAGACTTTGTTTTCTCTCCTCTCTTTTCTCTCTCTTACTCACTCTCTCACATATTTCTCTCTACATTATTTCTCTCTCTACATTATTTCTCTCTTTACTATCTTTCTCTAGAATTTGTTGGACCCTAGAAGAAGAACCCTCCTCAATTACCTTGATCAACCCTCATGAAAAGGTCTTGACCCATAGTAACTGGGCAGTGCACCGACCTCCATCTTAGCCCTTATTGTACACTACTAGATTTGGTTATCCTCGATTTCTGTTGTGCCACTTGTATCCTAGTCTGACCTTCATTAGATGAAATTTTTTTGATTGGACCGGCCGGAATGTCGGGCACTACTGCTTGGCCAGGTTTATGAGGGTGTTAAAGACTTCGAATTTTAACACTTGAAATTATAATCATAGCTAAACTTTTGAGAAACATATAATTTTTGAATATTAAGCTCTTAGAGAAATTTTTGAAGTTAATTGGATTTGTCCGTTGATTTTACTTGCAAGGTAAGTAATGATCTACTTTTTTTATTTTTTTATTTATATTTTTACACTGATTTATGTAATTTATATTTAATAATTATATTTTATATTATTACATGAATTATGTAGTTAGATTATTCATTACTTATTGTATTGTCCAACTTATTGTCTTTTTTTCTTCCAAATTCAGATACTTAGTTGCAGACATGGGTACCACTTTGAAAGTGAGACTAGAAGCGAGATTTAACAATATCGATATAGTTTAAGCTTAGCATTGTTGTTATACTTTTTTTATAGCTTTATTATTTGAGGTTTAATTGATATAAAACTCTTAAATTTATTTGTTAGTTAGATTCATTAATTAATTAAATTTTTCATTATAATTATTTAAATTTCTTCCACTACAATGTATTTTATATCATATTGGAATACCTAGCATGCTTATGAGAAGAGTTCTCTTAAGTATGCAACGATTATCGTAACCTCGATTTGCATTTTTTGGTCAGGGGCATGACATCCACATTATCAGTATTGTTGATTTGATGAATAGGGAGAGAGAGCAGATGGGAGGGGGGAGACAGAGAGGGAAAAAAAGGGGAAGTCCTTAAAGGGTCCCAAAAGGTGGCAAGCATCGAAACCTAGGGCTAAGGTTTCTGCAGGGAAAGATGAAAACATAAAGTCTAGAGAGGAACAGTTTTTTTTTGTATATATTATGTTTGAGAAGCGAGTAACCAATTCTCTTTTTGAAGGCAAATATCCTTTTTTAACTCAATTATGGTTGGGAAAATGCTTTGTGTAACTCGGCGCATACCTTATTCAATACCTCGACCTGATTTTCTATGGACCATTGGGGTAAGATGGGCATGAAAGCCTTTTTAAACCACCTGCCTATCATGTACCATGGGGCATGACACCTGGTTTGGTGCTCATATGAGGTACACCCCTGGGTTCACTTAGCCCTACTTTTTAAGATTGACATAGTGATTTTATAAGAAAAATTCTTTCCAAATGCATATGTTGAAGAATTGTATGAGATTTGTATACAGTGCAGTATTCCGGACCACTCAGCAAGATATAAGTGCGGTTCTATTTTTATTTCTGACCTGTCATAGGGTATAAGTATGGTTATAGTTAAAGGTTGCTAAGTTGAATGTGATTTATTTCGAATTGGATTTATGAATATGTATATGAGTATTTGAAAGATATTGATTTATTGGATTTGAGTTTTAAAAAGTAATTGATTATGTTTTTATATTAATTTATGAAAATTTATATTTGACTATTGTATCTTATGTTATTATATGAATTGTGTAGTTAAGATATTTATTACTTATTAGGTTGTTGAGCTCATTATCTTTTCTTTCTTTTTAGATTCAGATACTTAGTTGCGAACGTGGGTACTACTCTAGAAGTAAGACTAAAAGCAAGATCGATAATATCGACATAGTTTATACTTAGTATTATTATTATGATCTTTTTATAGACTCATTTTTTGAGGTTTAATTGATGTAAGGCTTTTAAATTTATTTGTCAGTTGGGTTTGTTATTTAACTAAATTTTGGATTATAGTTATTTAAATTCCTTCCGATGTGATGCATTTGATATCATATTAGAATGGTTGACATGCTTTAGAGAGAGTTTTCTACGAGTCTACAACAGTTGTTGCAACCTTGGCTTGCATTTTTTGAATTAGGGCATGACATCGACACTATCAATCTCATTGATCTGATGAATAGCGAGAGAGAGCAGATGGGAGGGGAGGAGAGAGAGAGAAGAAAGGGTGGTCCCTAAAAGGTTAAGAACCCAAAAGGTGGCAGGCATCGAAACCTAGGGCTAGGGTTTCTACAAGAAAAGGTAAAAATGAAGTCTTTCTGTTTATAAAGTCTAGAGAGCAACAGATTATATATATATATATATATATATATATATATATATATATATATATATATATATATATATATATATATATATATATATATATATATATATATATATATATATATTATGTTTGAGAAACCAATAACCAATTCCCTCTTTGAAGGCAAATATCCCATTAACTCAATTAAGGTTGGGTAAATGCTTTGTGTAACCTGGTGTGTACCCTAGTTAGTACCTCAACCTGATTTTCTATGGACCATTAGGGTAAGATGGGCATGAAAGCCTTTTTAAACCACCTATCTATCATGTACCATGGGGCACAACACCTAGTTTGGTGCTCATTCTATGCAAGCACCCAGGTATACTTAGCCCTACTCTTTAAGATTGACATAGTGATTTTATAAGCAAAATTCTTTTCAAATACATATCTTAAAGAATTATATGAGATTTGTGTATAGCGTAGTAGTTTGACCCACTTAACAAGATATAAATGTGGTTCTATTTCTATTTCTAGCCTAGCTACAAGGTGTAAGTGTAGTAATAGTTAAAGACTGCTAAATTGAATATGATTTATTTTGAATTGGATTCATGAATATGTATATGAATATTTGAAAGATATTGGATTTACTAGATTTGAGTTTTTAAAAAAAATGGTTATGTTTTTACATTGAATTATGGCAATTATATTTAATTATTGTATCTTATGTTATTACATAAAGTATGTTGTTAAGGTAATCATTACTTATTGGGCTGTCGAGCTCATTATCTCTTCTTTCTTTTCAGATTCATATACTTAGTTGCGAACATGGGTACTACTCTAGGAGTGAGACTAAAAATGAGATTCAAAATATCGAAATAGTTTATACCTAGTATTGTTATTATGCTCTTTTTATTGGTTTACTATTTGAGGTTTCATTGATGTAAGACTTGAATTTATTTATCAGTTGGATTCATTAATTAATTAAACTTTAGATTATAGTTTTTAAAATTTTTTCCGATGCAATGCATTTGATATCATATTAGAATGCCTCATATGCTTGTGGGAAAGCTCTCTATGAGTATGCGATGATTGCCGCAACCTTGGCTCGCATTTTTGGGTTAGGGATGTGACATTCACACTATCAATCTTATTGATTTGATGAATAGGGAGAGAGAGATAAGTGGGGGTAGGCATCGAAACTTAGGGCGAGGGTTTCTACAGGAAAAGATGAAAAATGAACTCTTTTCCTTTATAAAGTCTAGAGAGCAATGGATTTAGTTTTTTGTATATATTATATTTGAAAATCCAACAACCAATTTTTTCTTTGAAGGCAAATGTCCTTTTTAACTCAATTAAGGTTGAAAAAATGTTTTGTGTAACTCAATGCATACCTTAGTTAGTACCTCGACCTGATTTTTTATAGATACTTATCATGTAATATGGGGCACGACCTGGTTTGGCTCCCATCCTAGGTATGCATATGGGTATACTTAGCTCTACTCTTTAAGATTGATATAGTGATTTTATAAGCAAAATTCTTTTCAAATTTATATGTTAAAGAATTATATGAGACTTGCATATATTTTACTGCATGATGTAATCCATATTTGTTTCTTTATGTATCCTATGCCTTTGTGTTGGACAAATTTATAACCATGTTGCCATATAGATGGCTTATATCTTTGAGTACCATAATCATCAGATGTGTTGAACACCGCCTCTGCTAGATTATTTGTATCAATCGTAACATATTTTTAGTATTATATGATTATACATGTGCATCAATGTAAACTATCTGTTGAAATAAAAATATAAAACAAGCAGACTCAATAATCTATGGATGTTTACACATGAGTTTTACATGAAGCACCACATCATATAGGCTTAAATAAAGCAACTCTTTGAAGTAACAAATAAGTATGGCGGCATATAAACTACTCTCAATTTATAATAATTTTCAATAGTTTTATATGAATGTATGTGTCTCATCACTCATATAACAATAGACTCTGATATAAAGGATAAAGTCTTAGGAAATTGTGAATAAAAAAGATTTTATTTCTTTATCACTGACATGCAATATATTTTAACTGAAGTCATGGGACCATTCCATGTCCCCTCGCCTGCGCTTGCCCGGTGCAGGCTGTCAAGCTACACGAAAAAACGCACAAGACGGTCAACACCACCCATCTTCTGGGCCCCACTTCTTCATGCATCACATACACGCCAGAGCAGGCATCCGACAACGCCAGTGCCGCTTTTCCCCGCCCAACGGCTACTTCCTCAGTTCTCACTTCTCACCTAGTTCTCGGGCCCCGCCAAAGCCCGAACCAAGAAGCACTCTCTCCCCAAAATACCCTCACCAAAATAAATAACTCACTGTTGCACCACCTCACAACTTAAAAAAAGAAGAAAAAAAAGAGCAAAAGTAGACTGAATAATATATTTCAGGATCCATTTTTATATTTGAATCTATCCGAATACGAATAGTAACATGAGCATTCAATTAATATCGGTATCCATATTTATATCTATTAAAAAATAAATATAAATATAAATAAGGGTTTTTTCATACATATCTTTCTAAATATTGAAATTTGCATCTTCCAAAATTGATATTTGCATGCATATTCTTATAAAATACTTGTTTTGTGTGTATGCCCTTTATTTTTCTTTTTTCTTGCATATATGCCCATCCCATCTAACGCCGTTAAAAAATTAGTAGTTTAAAATTTAAAATGACCGAAATACCCTTAATAGGTAGATATACAAAAAGAAATATTTGGAGGATATTCGTACAAATTTTAATATTTAGAAGAGTATTTATGCAAAAATACAAGAAATTGTATAAATATCCTCCAAAATTACTATTTTCATGTATACCCTTATAAACGTTTTCTTTTGCATGTTTACCCATTAATAGTATTTTCGTCATTTTAATTTTAAACTGTTAACTTCTTAACGGCATTAAATGGCATGAGTATGCATATAAAATAAGTATTTGATGAGGGTATATATATAAATATTAATTTTAGAAGGGTATTTATATAAATTTCAATATTTAGGAGGGATGTACGCAAAAAACCTTATAAATAAATAACTATTCGATCGCTCTTATTTATAATCTTGTTTTATTTTATATAGAACTCATAAGTTTTTTTTAAAAAAATATAATAATATTTATATTTTATTAATGTAATTTACTATCTATTTAGTAATATTTTCAATTTTACGATCATAAAATTTAATTATTTGATTTATATTTATATTTTTATATGTACTTTCGGTATTCAATTTGTAATATATCTATTTAAAATAAATATAAATATAAATTTTCATATCTAATTAATATTTATATTTATAGTTTTATTTGTCAAATAAAAAAAACATGGATATAAATCCATTCATGGTAGGGTTATTTTCGTAAATGAAGCTAGTCGACGTTTTAGGAGTTCAGACGCTCGAGCTCTTCAGAAACGGCTACTACAAAAGATAAAAGCGACAAAAGAAAAGCAAAAGCGCAAAAAAAAAAAAATAATAATAAGGGAACCTCTTCTCTTCCTCAGTTTCCTCGTATTCCTTTCTCTCTCTCTCTCTAGTTCTCTCTCCTTCTTTAGTATCTAATTCCCTTCTCTTATTTGAAGGCTTAGTTGCAGTTATTTTCTTTGGGTGGTGGTGGTGGTGGTGGTGGTGGGATGGGAGCACGGGCGGTGGGGATACTGGTTCTGTTGGGTGCTATGATGGTAATAGGAAGAAGGGAAGTGGTCGTAGTGGAAGCGGCGACGTGGTGCATCGCGCGGAGCGGGGCGAGCGAGAAGACGTTGCAGACGGCGTTGGACTACGCGTGCGGGGCAGGGGCGGACTGCCTGCCCATCCAGGCGAGCGGGCTCTGCTACCTGCCAAACACCCTGCCAGCCCACGCCTCCTACGCCTTCGACTCCTACTACCAGCGCTCCAAGGCCGCCCCCGGCTCCTGCGACTTCGCCGGCGCCGCCACCGTCACCATCACCGACCCTAGTGAGTTCCTCTCCTCTTTCTTCTCTTCCTTTCCTCTTTTTTTTTTTAATTTATGTTAGAAAAATATGAGGCACGGTTGGGACCACAGGTTGGGGTGACGAGCGCGAATCTGAAGGTGCTGCTGCGTCTTGAGATGCGTGTCCAGCTGGAAAGTAGTGCTCCTGGAGAGATCTTTTCCGTGTGAGGGCCGCATTCTGTGGCAGAGTTATAGTTTCTTCCATTGGAAATGGCTTTAAAATTAGCACAGGGTCTAGGGGAACGGAGTCGGAGTGATTCTAGGACTTGGGTTTTTTATTTAACTTTTGTTATTAGAATACAATATACCATATAAATTTTGTGGGGTTTGGGAAGTTCTGGAAATGTTGTCTAGGGGGGTCTTTTTTTTTTTGGTTTTTGATTTTAGTGTTTTGAAACATTAATTTTAAAAAAAATAGTGTCTTGGGTCTTGTACATTGTTGGTGTTTTCCCTTTTTTTTTGGTTATTGCTTGTTGTTGATTTAATTAATTGTTATCTTGGATTCGTAATCTTGTGATATGGTGGATTTTTAATGGGTTTGGAATTGATTTTTTTTTAAAAAAATAATGTTTTGCAGGTTATGGATCTTGTACTTTCCCTTCGTCACAAAGGTATGTCTCTTGGGAATTCCTTTATTTAGTAGAACTTACTTTTTAAATTCGAAACAACTCTCTCTCTCTCCACACTCTCACACACACACTAGAAATATCTTCTCTTTTCTAGGATGTTCTGCAAATAACCCCTAATTTTTAGTTTTGGAATTATACAACTTTTTTTCATTTCTGTATATCACTTTTTTTGGGGTTTTTTTTTTTTTTTTTTTTTTTTTTTTTTTGGTGGGGAGGGTGGGCCTCCTATAAACTATTCTAAAAGCCATATTACAGGACATAGCGTGCTGCTATAGAGGCTACTAGTGGTCATGTTGATGCAAATCAATATTCCTATATAATTTTGGACCTTTAGAACATACAGTTAGTCTTAAGGTAATTTAATCAACTTCCTTTTTGGAGGCATAACTTCACGTAACTTCCTATAATAGAATGGTATCAGTACAAGATTCGATATCAAGATGGCGAACCTTAGCGCCGATTATTAGGACTTTCAGGAGCCTACCCATCTGCTCAGCTGCTTATTACCATCCTCTGGCCTCCCAAAAGGAAAGAAACCAGCCTAGCAGCTTTTTCTGCCATCCCTTTAATGGGCTTCAAAACATCAGCTCAGTAATGGCTTGTACAGGAGTCTCCAAGGTGTTAGTGGAATATTTCTAGCATTGGACGCATGCAATGCTTGTTAGAGGAAGCATCAATGGATATGACTTCCCATTTGACTAAAGATTTTTCACAACTTGTACAGTTATACACTACTTTATTTATACACTTCGCTTCTGGCTGGTGGAGTCATCTCGTTTCACTCGCTTAAAGAGAGCAAGAACTGAACCAAGAGGGAACTGCATGTCAGAGATGGAAGCAACTTTAGTAAACACATGGGGTCCAATGGGCATTGTTGTAATGCTTTAAGGACAGCCATACCCATGGCTTCATAATTTTGATGAATAAAGTTATCTGATGATCTTATCTCTTTATGATGGATTCCATGAAATCCTAAGGTGAACTCCTTAGCCTTGTACTTTATTTTGCTTTCATTATTTCACTCATGGCCCTTGTTGTCTTCTTTGTTCCTTCATCTGGATAACAGGACCCATATCTCAATTTCAATGATTCTTCCCTTGATCTCACTGGGTTTACTGCAAAAACCCTACAGCCTGAGATGATTTCCTTCCATTTTATTTACACCAAGGTTGTATGTAGTTCTTTTTCTGCAGTGTGGTTTAGTTCTTAATTACTTCCTATATTTGAAAAAACTATCGCACTAGTTACAATTGGTTTAGTGCTCATAGAAAAGCTCTGACCATCTAACTCCCGATCGCTATTGTTGGGCCTCCACCAACCATTTTCCCACCACTAGGAAATAACAAGGGTACATGCTGATGAGAATGTCATCCACAGTTTTTTCTACAATATGTCCCAGTTGAGTATGGTAGTGATAAATGAAGCCTAGTTTAACTTAGATGGGGCTGATCTTCTTTGGTGAGTTTGATTTGGAATTGAATAAATGTTTTGTAATTGGTCTTCTCCTTAACTCCATGTTTACATCTTTAATGTTTTCATCTTTTATTAACCAATTTTGCTTCATTCCTATCCATCCCATTTGCATAAAGAATCTTGAGAGGCTTCAAAGAAACTGCTCTACCTCCTTTGTTCAAGACATTTTGCAATGAATTGCTTGTCCCACATCATTCCTGCCTCTTCCAAAAGAAGTATAACTGTGAAATGATTACAGACATGGGCCTCCTGGAGCAAGAACAGCAGATTCTCCATTGAAGCAAAATGCTTAGCTGATAAGTAACATTGATTGGGGATGTCTTGCGTGATCCCACATATTATCGACTATTTGTTGTATAGCTTCTATAAAATATGGCATGGCTAGATATCTCTTACTCAATTCAGATTTTAAGAATGTGGATCAGTCAACCTTGAAAGTTTCATCTTGATGTTGCAATTAGTGGTCTTCAATATCTTTAAAAAATGTGTAATTGAGGGCTTCTTAGGCCATCCTCTAGCCTTCCTAACTCGGTCATTTTGTGATTTTGATTGGGTTAGTTGCCTAGAAATGTGTTAAATCCTTCACTGGTTATTGCACAGTTTTAGGGGAATGTTATATATTTTGGAAAAACAAAAAACAATCAATATCCTCTGGTGGAGTTGAATCTCACATTAGTGGCAATGTGTTATGAACCCACTTGAAGACTGATGTGTTCAAAGCTTTCAGCCAACAATTTTATTTTTCCATGTTCATGCAACCTTATGCATTTCTGTCATCTGCATCTTTCACTAGCACGATCACCATGCCATATGAGGGAATATGTAGAGTAGGGCAAATTAAAACCTCATGCATCCCAACCAAGCACCAAACTGCAGATTTGTTCGCTAAACCTTGCAGCAAGAATTATTACCATATTTAACATACAAGTTATATTTGATGGCATTCACACTGTGTTAAGATTTTACCCCATGTCAATAAGATTAGATGGCATATCAATGAGATACATCAGCATCACAACATCAGGTGAGTTTGACTAAGTAGATCACTGGCATTTAGTGAAATCACTGTATGCATGGAAAAATGCCCTAAAAAGTCACGAGCATATTTATCGCCATAACTGCAGATTGTAGCAATCAAGTGATGGCTTTGTGAACAAGGTAATGACCCCGGAGGTCACATTTCTCCTCTCCTTTAGGGAGGTTCCTTATTTGTATCTTGGGTGGTGCATCTTGGTACCTGGACCTGCGTATTTACACTAGGTGGGAGTTCCCTTCCTTTCTTCCAGATTAAAATATTTATGGCTTTTGGAGACCTTTATAAATTTAGGTGATTAAGTTTTGTTTTAGGAGTCCAGTCCAAGTGGTATTGACTATCTCATGCTTTCTGTTCTAGGAAGTCTAAAACTAGCCTATTTTTTATTCCTAGTCTTGTAGGAGATGTGATAATGGATCTTTATGGGGTGCCCTAAGGTCATCTATGGTAGCTATCAGTTTAATGAAATTTACCTGAAGGCTTAAGTTTCAATTCCTTTGAAGTAATAGAATAGCCCTTTTCCTCTTCTACTTAAAATACTGCTAATAGAAACCTGGGCACCAGCCACTTTCTTCATCTGTTACTTGATAAAGACGTTTAATCCATCTAAACAATTTGGTTTTTGTGTACCTCTTTTGTATAGACATAGACACTCCTTCAGTTGATAAGAAAAATATAGCCCACATAGGTTCCTTAAACTTCTAAATATAATCAAGAAACGAATGAGAGGACAATGTTTTGGAAGCTCCGTCTATGTGAATCGGACCACCTAGCCTTTCTAAAAATTTCCTTCAATTCAATTCTGTGCTTGCTTCAGATTAGGTCCATAGAAAGGACCTTTCTGTCTATATTCTTATCACCAATTATAAGAATAAGCCCACGTTGCTTCACATCAAATGTCTCCGATGCTTTGATGTTGAAGTAATTGAATAACTCTAATCCTTCCTCTCCCCATGGGTTACTGCTCTATTGTCCAAGTTTTGTTTTAGGTGTTGTAGACACTGTGTTTGTGCTTTTCATGGTTTTTTTTTTTTTTGTTTCCTTCTAATACTCCATCCTTCTCCGTTGTTACCCTACGAGCCTCATTGAATTCATTCCATCCTATGTCATTTGTTCCTCATAGCTTTGTCTGGGCATCGACTTTGCTCAGCTAACGGGCCACTCTTGAAGCCAGTGATGATGCCCCTGCATTCATTTACTTCTTTCAGCTTTCATTTCATTGTCAACATCAATTACTACAATGACTTGCTTCTTGATGGAAACCTTGTCTTTTTTGGATATGGATCTTGATAGAAACATATAGAAACCTTTTTTTGGGCATAACAGATGTTGTTTTCATCCTCTGACTATGACCCTGTATAGAGTATTCCTCATATTTTGTTGGAAGAATGCAAGAAAAAATATTATGATGCAATAAATTCTAATTAAGATCCTGTAATTGCCGTAACATGGACTGGTTCTAGGTATAAAAGAATACAGTTATTTGAGATTCCATCTTTTGAAACTTATGCTATAATAGTTATAATACCATGACACGGGAAATTCCAACATGTCGAGCATGTACTAATACAAATGACTCACATCTCTTGGGAAAAAAATAAATGAAATGAATTATGAAAACTGGACTGTTGTGTTGTAATATGGCAACTGGTTAAAGAAATTCTGGGGGTTTGCTTTTTAAGTATCTCACATGAACATTAACAAACATTAATTTCAATTCCAGCTTTTCCAAATTGATGCCCATAAGGAAAATGAATCAGGGGTAGTCCTTACTAGAAATAATGGAAATGTCTAGTTATTGCTTATTTATTGAAGACATTTGGTGACTTGCTTGAGATAGCTAATTCATCGAGTTTTATGTTTCTTCTTATTTCAGATTTATTAGTGCAGGCAAGACAAAGTTAAAAAAAATGAAGGTTTGTTCTTTAATATATAGTTAATCCAATGGTGCAAGAAATGTATGTCTCCCCTGCAGAAAGAATCCTTAGTGTCTCATCTAATGCCTTAGCAGCCTAGCAGTCATTGTGTTATTTCTGATTATATAAAAATAGTTTCCCTTCCCCTCGATCCCTTGCTAGGTTTGGAGTTAGAGTGCAGTTTTGATAACAGAATGGAGAAAACACAATTAGGAACCATCATGGAACCCACATAGCTTTTGGCATGTGTTTCCTGGTGATTTTTATACATTTCCCTGATGCATTGTTTGATTCTTACTAGATTTTTAAAGACAATGTTAATACTTACCTTGAGTATTCTGGCAGCGCCACCATGTTTAAATGTTGGCCATGGGAAGAAGAATGATGTAGCATGTTTACCCAACTACTTATATGACTAGGATGTACTCATGTTTTATAGCTAACAATGGTGGATGTCTTCCATTGCAGCACTGCAGGAGGATCAGCAGCCAATACTCCCAGCACAAATACTCCTACAAACACATCGATGAATGCTCCTCCACTGCCAGGTATCGGTGGGCTGAGTCCTCCAGGGCTCGGCACGTCAGTCCCTAACTATGATAGCTCTGGGGCTTCTCCTCTGCTTTCCCTCCTGCTATCAACTTGCATCTGCTTCCTGCTGCTGCTCCATTGGATAACCTAGACAGGCTGTTGTAGTCGACATTTTTGTGAAATCCACCACAGTTTTGTTGTACAATTGGTAGCCTCTTGTGGTACTTGTTTAAAAACTAACTAGGTCAGTCATGTAATCTTGAAATGTTTGCAAGAATGAAAGAGTTGGTGGGGGGTGGTGGGATATGGAATCTTCCTCTCTTGGTCTATTCAGCAGCTAGGGACTTTTGAGTGCAATGTCATGTAAGTTCTCTCTCTCTCTCTCTCTCTCTCTCTGTGAACAAAAAAAGGGGGATGGGGGGGGGGGGGGGTGGGTCATGTAAGTTATATTCTTGGGTCCCATGCAAGTTTTTAGTTTCTTTTTGTCTAATCTAAGAATCAGAATATGACGTACTGTATGAAGCATCCGTTTCAGCAAAAAAAAAAAAAAAAAAAAAAAAAAAAAAAAAAAAAAAGAATCAGAATATGAGATGGCAGGCAACTGGACCCAACTGGGTTTGGTGATATTTATAATTGTATGTGGGGTCATGTAAGTTCTATTCTTGGGTCCCATGCAAGTTTTTAGTTTCTTTTTGTCTAATCTAAGAATCAGAATTTGAGATGGCAGGCAACTGGACCCAACTGGGTTTGGTGATATTTGTGGTTGTATGTTTTGATGTATGCATGGTTGCATGTGGGTCTGGCTGGGATTTGGCACATCTCAATTTCAAAGTGTGCATGCTAACCAAGTTTATTTTTCATTTGGTTTAGATTGCATTGGGTTTAAATGTTACTTCACTGGTCTGTTGGTTATGGAAAATCCAAAAACAAACCATAAAAGGACATGTGCTAAGTGGTTACTTAATCATATCATTAACATACTTTGCAAGAAAATAATAAATAAATAATATAATTATATTATTAACAATTTTCTACATAAGGATTGATAAAGAACTACAACTAAATTGTAATGAACAATACAAATTAATATTTAACTACATAAAAGTTATTTTAAAATAAAATTAATTTCTTAAATATATAGAATTGTAAGATAGGCAGTGCTTAAATTGATTTTGGATATGAAACTGAGTGCTTAATGTTTCATATCCAGTGTATATTTAAAATTTTGTTATATTTTTTGATCCAAGTCTATTCTTAAACCACATTGGATAGAATTTTTAACTTTTTGTTGATTCCAAAGCACAACAAGCCAATCCTCTAGCATAGATGTTAAATGGTACTTTTTCTTTGGTCATTCTCTTGGTTCTCCAACATCCACATCATCTCTCTCTCCATTCTCCATTTCCCTTGAATCTTTGGCCTCACCTCTTGATGCTGATCTCCACTCAACTAGGAACTCCATCTCATGAGGGCCTGTTTGAGTAATCTAGCATGATTGGGATAGATTTTCTATTAGATTTGTGCATATCAATTCAACACCCTAGCCTAAATTCTGTAGGGGGGAAATAAAATTGACCTTGAGTCCTTTTCATCTGCTCTTGTGAAAGTTCGATCCTCTGCCTCTTCTCTCTTCTTCCCTTCCTCCTTGATATTTGTAGGATATTTCTGTAAGAATGTCCAAAAGAGCTTTTTGATAGATCAGGACTAGCTTTCTCAAACTTTTTGCTTGAAGAAGGTTGTCATTAGGACTTGATTTTGATTAAGAGCTCAAGATTGGGTATGCACCTGTAGTGGGGGATATTTTAGAGATGGCCCACTTAATTTCTATTTTTGTGTTTATAATGTGTTTTAAATTTTGGAAGTGAATTTAGGTGCTTTAGATCCCACGCCTTAATCTCTCATTGCAGCTGCCACAAATGGCTATAGAAATTCTTAATTTTTTGCAAGATTGATCCAATTTTAGACACTTTTGCCTTTAGCATCACATAGGCACTCCAACCATGTACACTTTTTTTTTATAGGTGCATCCAACCAAGTACATTCACTATAAGAACAATATATGCATTTGATTCACATATTGCTGGTGAAAATGCTTTGGACTAGCCCTTGCATTGAAAAAAAAAGAAAGAAAAAAAGGTTATACACACGAATGCTCTCTTATTGCATGCTGCGTCCACCATGAAGTGTTTTTTCTTGATACTTGGTCACACATTTTCAAACCTAGATCATCTCTATATGAAAAATAAACTGATCCAAATCTGCGAATAAATAAAAAAATAAATAAAATAGGCTAGAACACTTACCTAGCTTGCATCTCTAATGTCACAATCTTGAATCTCACTCCAAAAAGTTTAGTCAGAAAGTATTATTATTCAAAATCTATTCGGTGCATAACCGTTGTAAAACTAAACACACGCTTGCATGGATCCTTACATACTCTTCTTGTTTAATCCTTAGCATTATCGCCAAACCAAGGGTCCAAATCTATTCAAATATAATTACAAGAACTATGATCTCCTCATGATCAACCTCTATAAATCTGTTCCCCTAGACCACATAGACCATGGGTTAGATCCAGCATGATATCATTTGGCAACAATCCAAGACCTCATCTAAAAATGCTAAGTAGAATGTGTTATTTAGGTTGCTTAACCTTGTATAAGAAACCAACATCTACCTAGTGCATAATCGGACTAAAAATATACCCACATGAGCCCTCATATCTATAGTTGACTTTTTTTTTGGCCAAGACTAATCTTTGAGAGAGAGTGAGTGAGTGAGTGAGAGAGAGAGAGAGAGAGAGAGAGAGAGAGAGAGAGAGAGAGTGCTAGCTAGTTTTCAACAAATTGTAGTGTGCCTTGAGACAACTGACATGATAGAACTAACATGAACCTAAAGGTTAAAGCAAATAGGATAAAGAGGTTAAGAAGGTCCCCTAATTCAAATGCTCAGAAAATAAAAATAAAAAAAATCAAAAGTAAAATGTTGAAGGATGGAAAAACTCTCTATTTGTAGAAGAAACTCTCAGAAGTACTAGTGAGAAAAAGAGAGATTAGATTGTTTTTGAATTAATCCTGGAGAAGTCTATTTAGAGACTCTATTTGGAAGATCAAAAAGACGCCATAGTTTCAAATATACATAATGTTTTGGAAACACCGTATTTTTTCGAAAACCAGCATTCTTTTTTGAAGAGTCACAACTTATCTGAAAAGAGGCGTTTCATAAAAAAGTATTTTAAAGCATTTATTTTGCCTAAAAACTATTATATCTCTATTTTATAAAAGTATTATAAAGAAATAATCTACTAGAAAAATCAGAAGATTGAAAAGAGCTTGCCTAGATCGAGATGCATGATATACATTGCCCTAAGAACGTGTTTCGCCTCTTATGTATAAGTTTGCGGCGATCTCATTTCCAAGGTACAACAATCCATCTCAGCTTGATCCTCCTCTAATGAGCATGATCACTGGGGAGGTTTGATTTGGCCGACTCTTTCAAATGCCCAGATGAAAAAGAAAAACTTGAAAGATGTTTGAAAGATGAGAAAAAGAAAAATGAGAGAAGAATTCTTTGTTTTGTCTCATAAAGTAGAGAAGTAGTAATTTGGATTGAGTTATCCAAAACACGGGATGCAGAGCCTATTTATAGACGCTCTCCGATGACCGATACGGTGCGACATTTCTGAAGATGCGATCTTTCAGAAACATCGCATCCTTACTGAAATCGGAACCAATGTTTTTCCCTGAAGAAAAAAAATAAGAGTCTTAAAGTTTCTAAACATCTAAAATTTAGAGGATAAAGCTATTATATATATTTTTTAAAATTATTATTATTTTTTAAAGTTAAAACTCCAGCATAGAGTTGGACCAAATGCATTCATGTGTCCTAATGCATGCCGGCAGTCAGCTGTTGTCTTCTTGCATGAGCAGATTCATTGTGATTGGGATAGTAAGGTTCATGTGACTATAGATGAATCAAATGCATGACATGCATCTTGGTGCAAGCAGAAAGCCAATTTTTTTTCTTCATTTTTAAAATAGAATGAGAATCTATTCGAATCCAACAAACCTCTTTACACATCTTTCTCTCATTATATAAGCTGGGGGTTAGACCTGGCCAGATCCTTTTTGTTTACACCTTATAAAGATAAAAGAATGATGTTCCATATGAACCAGAATGTAAAATTATCATGAAAAGTCCATTAACATTTTTGGTATATGCTTCCACAGTAGACATGGTGTGGGCTGAGAGTGCTCTTGTAGCCTCAACTCATGCTTATAGCCCAAATTGAGCCCAAACTATCCTGAGATAGACATCTGAACTACCAAATTGACTCAATTCAAGCTCTTTGGAGTCAAGGCCGGATTCTCTCTCAGTTTCCAATGCACACAATCCATGCCTGGGCACTTAGGATCCATTTTGTTCGTGGGATTTGGACAAGAAAAGTGGGGCCAACAAAAAAAAATACGAAAAATACCCCGTGTTTGATTGCAATTTTCAAAAAATAAAAAAGTAACATTCGTATGAAAAAAAAATTCTACATTTTATAAAAAAGAAAAACCATATAAGACATAGAAAAGTCTAATTTCCACTGATTAAAAATTGAGATAATTTTTCTTTTCTAATAACGCCCTTAAGTTTTTAGATAGAATGAAATAAGATCTCTCATTTTATCAGATATAACAGGCATTTTACACACTTTCCTAGAAAAGTAGATGCTCAACAAAACATAAACCATTCTACAATGTGTCATTTTTTCATGGTTAACCCAATATACAAAAATTACTTTCCAGATATCAGCTATTCAAAAAAAATATTGAAAATTTTGCATGCGAACCAAATGAGTCCCTGGTGACACTTCTTCACCTAGTTTTACTTTTAAGCATAACCTTTAACCTTTAACCAACAACCTCAGCTGCACAATAATGCCAAAATCTATAGTAATTAGTAACAAAGCCATAATTTACATGCATAGCATAATTATAAAGCATAATGGATTATGTTCGGTTGGATTATCAATCTTTCAACAAAACAATGTCAAACCAACTCACATAAGAGTTTGGGACTCCGCATAGCCAACGTCTGAAACTATTTCACCAAGAAGGCAAGAACAAGGTCAGGCTCAAGCGGGTAGAAACTGGCCCAAATCTACTTATCACCCTAACCAAGTCAAAGCCCAGCCCATCAAGATCCCTTCTAAATACCGGACTCTCCCTCTCCTTCTCTCTCTCTCTCTCTCGGTTTCTTTCTGCTTCGAGCGCGCTTCCTTCTCGTCTCTTTCGCGAGAAGAGAAGGAAAAGCCATGCCTAAGGGCCGAAGCTCCGCCCGGAGCGCCGCCACGCGCGGCGGAAGAGGGGGCGGAGACATCGAGCTGGACGACGCCGAGGTCGGGTTCGCGAAGCTCCAGGGCGAGGACTTCGAGTACTACATGCAGACCTACTCGATAATCTTGGGGAGGAACAGCAAGAAATCGGAGGTGGACGTCGATCTGGCGAGCCTAGGTGGCGGGATGAACATATCCCGCCACCACGCGCGCATCTTCTACGACTTCCAGCGCCGCCGCTTCGCCCTCGAGGTCATCGGCAAGAACGGGTGCGTCGTGGAGGGCGTCCTCCACGTGCCGGGCACGCCTCCGGTCAAGCTTGACTCCCAGGACCTCCTCCAGATGGGGGACAAGCAGTTCTACTTCCTTCTCCCCTCCCGATCCATCTTCGAGACCGCCCGGATCGCCCGTCGCCCTTTCCGCCCCGCCCTCTCGGCGCCCAGGGGCCGGCCGGGGCCGTCCGACTACGGGAGTGGCGGCTACGGCGTCCGCGACGATGGAGGAGACGACGAGGATGATGAGGGGGACGAGGAAGAGGAGGATGAGAATGAGGAGGAGCAGGAGGAGGAAGAGGAGGAGGATGGAGAAGAGATAGAGGAGGAGGTGACGCATGCCGTGCCTCGGGGGACGGGAAAGAGGACGCGGGGGGCTCCGGGCGATGGCCGGATCGAACGGCGCGGCCGGGTGGCGCAGGCAGGACCATCAGGGCATCTGGGTTAGTATCGAGATTTCTTCCTTGAGGTGTTTGTTTAGTTTTTGCGTTCTTTTGATTGATTGTTACTGATTAGTGGAGTCTGTTCAGATCTTGCATGTGCGAAAAGTTTGGTTTTTTAAATTGATTTTGTAGCAGTCTGATCATTTTATTTTTTTCCCTGAGTCCTATTGGGTTGTGATGTGCTTTTCATGGATGTTGGTGATGTGGAGAAGCTTAATGAGGTTTACATGCGAGCAAATTATATTTGTGGCTAATTATGTATATTATTTTTGAGAATTTAGGGCCTGATTGATACGCTCTGTATTGATACGTTTGGCAATGAATTGTTAAATCAATCCTGTTTATAATCTGCAAGGCTTGTCATGTGCAAAACAAATTTCAATGTAGCAAGTGAGTCTGAATACTAGTTACCGGGAAAAGAAAGAAGTTTTGCAAATGCTAGAAATGGAAGCAGGTGTTCTCTATTTATGGAGTAATATATATACTTGAATTGATACTGTGAGATGGCAATCAGGAGTCCATGTTTTCCCAATAATTTAGTTTGATAAGACATCTTGTGGTTGATATTTTGGATCACATACAATCCTCCTCTGACATAACGAGTTTGCGCTGGTTCTCATATTCTGCCTAATTAAGAGAAGGGATGGGATCATGGGAAGATGGTGAAGGCCTTGGCATAGTAAGGCAGCGGCATAATGAAAACAATGAAGAAAGGCTTGCTTTTTGAAACATTTTTATATCTTACTTTATAAGGAAGATAGATCTTTTAAAACATTTCTTGTTATGGAATTTACAAGTTTCTGTACCATTTTCTAATGAACTTTAAAAATTGAAGCTTATTTTCACCTGACATGCATTTATTTGCTCAATAAAACCACCTATTATGTCAGGATTTTCAGATTCATTTTTTCTGCAGGGATTAATACTTCTTTCTTGAAATCTAGGTTTTAGTATATTATATTCTTTTCTTCAATAAACATGATTGATCAAGATGGCAACGATAAACCAAGATCAGACTTATTGCTTGCCTTCCAAAGAGGCATTAACTAATATTTATAGGTGTTCTATTGGCAATTTGAGAACTACAAGCAGAACTACAAGCAATAAAAAGCATCCAGATGCCCCTTCTAACATACTATTAAAATCTAATGAAGAGATTATGATTTTGGTTGTTGAGGCTTATTTATTATGGTTATGGTCACTAGGTCTTTTTGGTGACTTCAAAGGCTTAGAGCGACATGTAACCTTTTATGTATTTGCACTCTGTTGCCAGTGAGAGGGGAAGTTGATCTTACAAGGAGACTGTCAGATTTTATCAATCATGTGTACAAGTTCCACTGCAAATGAAAGGATTTTAGAAAATATGTAACTTTGTGAATAATTCTTTGTCGGACTTTGTTTTTCCTTTAGAGAACATGACAAGGTTCAACTTCTAACGATTTTTTTCGGCAAAAAGCTAGATTTTACTGTTCTTCAATACGCTAAAATGCTTGAATTTAATTGCATATGTGAATTTGTATTAAATATATGTTCTAAATTATTAAAATGAACTTATAATAAGTATGCCTTTCCCTTTTTCATTCTTTTCTTAAATTGAGTCTTGCTTAACTTAGAGTTATGGTCTATAGCATGTTTTAAGCCCTTGTACTAGGCCACGTATGGATACCTTATCAGTACTATGGATATGTCTTACTAAAAATTGTTAATGTTTTTGTACTGATACATGGTATATTGTTGGAAGTGACACAAAAAATAGTACCATCTGCCATGGCGGGTGGTATGCTAAGCCCGATACCGATATTGAAAACCTATTGGGTTGCTACAGTACTCTCCATATCATCCGGTATTCAAAATGTTAGTCTATATGATATATAGAAAATGGCATAAAAGTTTGTCATCAATGTTATATTTACTATACTTAGAACATGTATATGGATGAGTAGGTACTATGTGTGCATCCAACACTTTAAGCCTTAGAGTTTTGTGGTTTTGTCTTGAATATGCTTGCATATCATATCACTCTAATTTGGCCAAATGATTTTTTAGAGGTTATCTTCTTTAAAAAAAATTAGAGGATACATCATTAAAATAGAATCTCTCCAATTACATATATTGTTATGTACTTTGGTTCATAGTTACTAGCAAAATTTGAAGTATGTTAGCGTGGGAGCATATGGGTCAGATGTCGTCATGATGTGTACTTCCATATGCCGCTATATCTACTCATTGTTTTTGGATATAGGGTGATGAGGCATATGGTACATACTGGTATATACCATAGTCTAGGAAAGTAGGGGGCTGTATGTGCCAAGGTATGGTCGGTTCTTCAAAACTTGGTTACTAGGAATCACATATCCTACTAAAATAGGAGTTCTGTGTAAAATGCATTTAGGCAAATGGATCCAATTTGGTCTCTCAGGAATGGAGGGATACATTCAAAAACATGAAGGAGGCATTTTGTGATAAATGTGCTAAAATGATAAAAAATAGTGAGGAAGGCAGTAGAAAGAACAGGATAGGTATGATGCGGTCCAACCTAGCATTGCCACCAAAAGCTGTGGTCATCGCTTGCGACGGACATGCATATGAACATAGAGCTGCCTAGCACCTACACATATCCACTCACCATTCCCCAAATCCAGACCTTAGAATGCATATTGAATGGAGAGGGGAATGGAAAAACATGGCTTATTCCTACTCTTTATTGCGCTTATAGAATACCTTTAATGATATGTCCATAGCCACTTTGTTCTCTTGCTTTATGCGGTAAACAAGAGAATGATAATTCTAGCTAAAAGGGCAAGTCATGTATCAGTCTATATAAAGTGTCCACTATTGCGGTTTCAATAGCCACCTTAGAGTTGAGTTTTTCAGTGGATGGGCTTCACCTGAGAAATCAATTAGTTTATATAAAGTGTTTACTAATTGCAATAATGCATTTGCATTGATATATTATGCATGGCCTATGGCTTACATATAAGCCATAGCATGGCGCTTTGTACCAATCCATATTAGTGTGTACCAAGCATACCATATCATAGTACGTAGTGGGCATATCATACCATATTAGTACCAAACTAGTATGTAGTATGACGGAAGTATGGGGACTCGGCCGACTCGTTAGTCTTCTGAGTGGGCCAATGTTGCTCCTTCATCTGGAGGGAGATTTGCTCCCAGGTTTTCTTGGTGACCTCGGAGATTAGATGGGAGATTGGGGATGGGCGAGCCATCGGCGTCGTGGGGGACAAATACTTGGCGGATCTGCTGCTATGTAGATGGCCATCTTGTTCGAGGCCGATTGGCTGGAAGGATGTAGGGTTTGTGACCTATTTACACCAGGGAAGAGGAGATGGAATGAGGACCTTGTACGGAGGGCGTTTGGTGAGCAGTTAGCCGAGAGGGTGTTGGCGATGCCGATCCCTGCAGGAGAGATTGCAGACAGACAGATTTGGAGCAGTACAGGCAGGCCAAAGGTGAAGGCAAGGAATCTTCTTGGGCTGATCAGGAGGTCGTCGGCACGATAGATTGATGGGAGTTGGATCTGGAGATTATGTATTCACCTCCGAGTGACTTTATTCGTCTGGAAGGTAGCCTGGGGCTGCCTACCCACCAGAGGAGTGCTAGCTCGAGGAGGTGTACGCATCCCCCCAGGATGTTGGGCCTACCAGAAGGAGTCTATCTTTCATATCCTTTTTGTCTATCAGCGTGATGTTCGGATCTGGGAGTGCGCTTCGGCTTTCCCTGACATGCGGCAAGGATGGTCGTCAACCGAGAAGTTTCTGACCTTCCTAGAGGTTTCTTCATGAAGGCCTGGCCTTGTGGAGCGAGGGATTAGGGCTATCAATCTGGCCTATCACTGCTGGCTAGGTAGGAATGCTTGTGTCTTTGATGACAAAGGTGCTCATTCGAGGATAGTGGTGGACAGAGCACTGCTCTATACGGTAGAGGTCATTGGCACTACTGCGTCATCGTCCCTTGGGTTGGCTAAAGAAATCTACGATTTTCATTCTCCTCTTGTAGTGTTCAGGGTTATGCTCGTTTTTTGGGAACCTCAACCCTTTGGTTTTCTCAAGCTGAACTTTGACGGCAGCGTCGGCGGGGTAGGGAGCAGCAATGACGTCGGATTTGTTATCAGAGACCAGAATGCTAGAGTAGTGGCGGCTAGGGGTCGGCAGATCTTCGACCAATCAGTTGTCGGAGCTGAGCTCAGAGCAACATGGGAAGGCGCCACCTATTCGAGGTGGGGTGTTGGGCGCGGACTGTATCATCCTAGAGGGGAACTCAACCACGGTGATCGAATGGATTTAGGGTCGGGGGCACGCTGCCGGCGGGATGCGCTTGCTCCACGACATCTACAGTTTGCTGGGTGAGTGTGCCTCCTACTGGGCTTCCTATGTCTACAAAGAAGCCAACAGTGCTGCGGATTGGGTGGCAGCCTATGCTATGCAGCACTCGGGAGAGTTCGTTTGGGGGAACCACATGTCTATTCCGTCCCCACTGCATTATCTACTTTTTTTCTGATTTCATGGGTTGTACTTACACTCATTGTGTGTGAGCCGCCGTTGTACCAAAAAAAAAGAAAGTACTGAGTATTGATATGCCGAGCCGACCCATGTACCGAGCATTATCGACACTGTACCAAGATGGTATCGATAAGGATCTCATATTGAGATTGCCTACCTTAATACAGGTCATCTAAACCATTAAACTAACCAAACTATTCCTTAATCAAACTTTTCATTAGTGGAAGAAAGAGAATCATTTTCATCCCCAATCATGTTAATTAGATTTAGGACATGATAACTTAGTCGAAATGAGCTCTTTAGTGGATTTAACACATCTAAGAGGTGTATCTTATTGAGGCAACAAAAAATGATTTATAATCCAAAAATAAAAAAAGTAATAAAAATTAAATTCTGAAAGTAATAATTCATATAACTCTTGGCTAAGCATTACCGGTCGATCTTCATAGCCCCTTCCTTTTTGTAGCCAAGCTTCAGAGCATTTATAATAAATTTTCTAGTTACATGGTAGAGAGTTTGCATATCTATGATTGAAAGTGGTCCTAAGGCAAGGCTTTAGAGGTTATGGATATGGAGTTAAAATGTAAGTGGCTTTGGCACTTGATGTGAAAATGCTTAGTATAGAAGGAAGAATTATTAAGAATCAATACATGCAAAGAGGTGAGTGGGGTTCGAGTATTATTGTAGGAATTTGGAAAGACGTATTGATAAACAGGTAAATATAGGTTTAAAGGGTTAACAAAAGTCCTGACATGTTTTGTGGTGTACGCACTATTTTCGCCATCTATATACTAAATTCCCTACAATCTCACTAGATCTTGATGCTTTGTTTAGTAAATATTTGAATAAGTTGTGAGGGAGGACTTATGAATGTTCGTGTTTAAACAATCATCTTAAACTCTTTCAGATATATCTAGCATCTTAAGTCAAGCTAAACATGTTATCATTGAGCACAATAGACATATATATAATATACTATTTAAAAAATCTAACACATGAACTAACTTAATGTAGCCCTACAATATATGAAGCAATCCTAAACAAACATGAAAAGCACAATTTAGATTGGCACTTGTAAAAGATCATAAAAATACTTTAAGATACTACAGCATGACTCGAGAAGACAAGGTATGAAACTACTTACAATGAACAAACAATACTAAGAAAACCTGATAAACAAGCTCCTGTTTTGTAGAATATATAAAGACAGCTAGCGTACTGCGTGTCATTAGTTCATTAGCCTAGATAAGTTTGAGAGTGTTGGCAACATGGTTATGTTCTTCAAGCCTTTGAGGTTTGGATGCATGTATTCAGACCATTTGGTACATCATCATGTATCAAAATCAAGATTTACACATTGTTTGAAGTACTCTACCTTACAAGTCCATATTAAACAGTATATACCCTGCCAGACAGGTACTGGCATGGTACGAAGATAACCTACATGAGCATTGCATGTGGCATGGTCGTCATACTTGTAGACATCTTACCATACATAAATTTCCTAATTAGATTATTATCACTGCCAGTCACTGAAATTAGCTCAAGTCATCTTAACCTTCCATTTAACTATATAATCTGCCCACTTACAGTCATGCACAACCAGTCGGAATCTCAATCATGCTCTGGTGCATCTAATCCACTTTGGGAACTCTTACAATTAAAGAAACCACTTGGTAGTCTGGTGTGGATTCCTTCTCCATCTCTTCACCTTCATAGTCACATTGACCCATTTTCTCTGTGAATATCTTGAAGATCCTGCACAGATTTTCCAAATCCCTCCAGACTCCTATATAAGGAGTTCACATATGAGCCTCTGCAGTCCCCTTAACTACTACTCAATCCTATATGGGTTCCTTTAGTCATCTCCTTGCTATCTTTTGCATTCACACACTATAGAGATTTCCTTGCTGTAATGGATTTCTATGAGACATGCATATCCAAAAGCATTGGCATAGCAACCCCATCACATGCTCAGTGGATGTATTGAATTATCTCTTTAAATGACCTCTTACCTTGGGTCCATGTTTGAAGGGAATGGTGTGAGTTGCAATATCTTTGATTCATGAACATGACTTCCTGAATAAAGGTCCACAAAACAACAGAAAATGCAAGCCCTCTTCAAACAAAAAAAAAAGAAACAGAAAATGCATACGCACACTAGTGAATACTCAATTGAATGTGACAAGATATACAAGTGAAAGATATATTGCACTTGCAGGCCCTTTTGTGTGCTCCAAGATGACTCCACTCTTATAACTTTATGATGTAAGTAAATTTGTCATTTTATAATCTATTTAATGATAGGAAACTGGGAAATTATTGGGGGATGCTTGGTGGACTGCCAAACTGCTACTTAGTGTTGAATTAAACCTGTTTAATTATTTGAAGTTATTAAAAGGGTGATTGAACAAAATTTAAATTAAAATGCTAACATTCTTTGACAGTTTGACCTATTTGATTTTATACTAGGATGGTCAATAATGCAGGCTATCTTTTTTACTTAGGCAGTTGATAGTAAGATACAGAGAAAAAAACAAAACTAACCTAGCCTGGGCAGATCTGTCAACCAAAAGAGGGAAAAGATGAGTCTACATATGGTCTTGTTGATCTGGAAAAAGATTATGATAGAACATAAATGGTGATTTTTTTTTTCATGGGGGTGGGTGGGGGGGCACTGTTGCTTGACAAGGATGTGTTTCTGGTCATGATGTACTCACTCATCACTCGAAGGTCTGAGGACATCATTCTTATACTATTTATACTGATGTACCATGCTGCATGCTACTTGCAAATGATATACTATTGATTGACAAGAGGACAAGGTTAATGCTAAATTAGATTCATGGAGTGAAAATTTCAGAAGATAAGGGTTTGAAAATTAGTTTAACATAATTAGAGTTTATTGAATGTAATTTCAAGGAGAATGGAGATGAAACTGGGGCTCCATTCAAGATTAATGGACAAGTGATACCAAGAGAGATTAGTGCTATTGTTGAATTTAAAGAGTAGAGTTTTAGAGAGATGGGTGAAGATAATATAGTTGGATGAAATGAAGAGGAGCTTCTGAGTTGGTATGGGACTGACACATATTTTTACAGCTTACATGAAAGTCCTATAAAGCAAATATAATCTCCAATATTGTGCTGCTGAGTTTTTTAGGGCAATAAAGAGGATCCGATAGGAGTTACTGAGGCTGAAGCTGAAGACTTACATTAACACCAATGTTTGCTCTTAATAGGAATTATTTGTGAATTTGGATTCATAAAATTGACTTCAAATAGTTCAGACAAGGTTTGACACTGGATTTAACAAAATTTTTTATTTGTAATTAAATTTTTTGAGGGATTAGACTGAAGAAGAATTCTTAGACAGTTAAGACTTAAGAGTGTATTGCTTTCATCTCAAGGCTACAGATTTTATCAGTTTTTTGAGAGGAAGGGAGGGCATATGGCCACCCAGATTTATTAAAAGAAATAAAAGAATTACAACAAGAGAGAAAAACGTCCATCCCTCAAAACAGCAGGGTTGAAGAGCCAGGAATATTTTGCTTGCATCTTGAGGTTTGAAGATTGAGTCAAGTAAATACTCCTTCTTGAGGTTGTTTATTTCCTTAATGAAGATTAGGCACATTGTTCCTAATCCTTCCTAAAAAAGAAAATATTGAGAAGTAGATTTGGCATTTCAGTGAAGTGTTTGTAACTTTAAGCCAATATGTCTTAACACATGGTATATTTAAGACTTGGGAGTATCTTAACTTGCATAAGTGTATTTTGGCTACAATTTCCAAAAACCTATGCCAAGAGCTGACACTGCAGATGCTCCATCTTTGCAGTGCCTTGAAATATCATGTATTGTGTCATAAAGCAAAACAAAGTGAAGTGTACACTCCTAAAGTTGTAGACTTATAGGAATTTAAAATATAAGAGTAGCAATCCATTTTTTTGTGTTTGCAAATGCATTCGCGTATTATGGGAAGCATTTTTTCAAAAGATTTTCACATTGAAAAGATAAAAAAAAAGATATGTACAAATGTGTCCCCTTTAACATTTATGAATTAGTAGAGCTCTTGCTGAGATCCATAAATGTTAAAGGGGACATAGCCTTTTGGGTCAGGGATGGGTCCAAAGATAGACACCAATGATTCATGTTTGGTCCTGGCTTTAGTTAGTATTTGCTTAATCTGGACCTGACTTGATCTGATCATGTAATATAATAAGGTTTGGATACATCTTTGGTGAACCCTAACTGGCTGGCTTACTTCGCTGTACCATTTCGAATCGGACAATACAGAACTTACCGTATCGGTTCGGTACCGGTATGTAGTACGAGAGGCATACTGAAACTTAGTAAGGAGGTATACCGACACTCGGTATGCCAAAAAGACCTCATATTGTTCTGTATCGATAGTGCTAGTGAGACACCGATACGAGGTCCAGTATCGAGACGGCAAACCTTGATGGCTGGCTGGATAGGTTACCGGATATATTCGTTCCAGATTTCTTATCCACCAGGTTTTTTATTCTTTCAAACAAAAAAATCAAGCCCTGATTTTCCTCCTCCATGTCTCCTCTGCTAATGCCCATATCACTAGATCCTTTGGTGGGGTTGAGATGATCCACCAAGTTGTATATCACCAAATAAGGTGTGAATTCATATTAAATAATTTACCTGATTCGGACCTGGACCTGATCTACACCTGACCCAAATGATGCAAACTTGATGATCATTAAGTAGAGAATGGTCGTAAAATGCCCATACCCTACCTATAGACCCTTCGGGCCTGTGTAAATGAAAAAACTTTAAAAAAAAAAGTTTTACAAAACTGGTTGTTTGGCTGCTCTCATTTTAGTAGAAGCAGTTCTCCTCCTACTTTTCATAAAACCAGTTTTATACAGTCTCGTGTTTTTTGGATGTCTGTTTCAGGAAAAATTGCAGAGATATAAACAGCCCCTATGGGTTTTATGAAACCTCAACTACCCTGCCTCGTATTTGTAGCAAAAAGTCATAAAACTGGTTTTCTTTTTGAATGATTACTAATGCAATGGCACGCATAACTTTTTAGAAATTTACATCAACATGTAAACTGTTAGTTGCTGCATTTAACTATGTTTCTTATTTGAACTGTTTCCTATTGTTGCACTTTTGAAAACAAAGAGCTCAGTCTCATATGCTGCATGCTAAATTTTAGATGAATAATACTCACTGCCCAACTTGGTCTCTGATTCTAAATGTGCGATGACTATATGTTCATGTGCATAGATGTGCACATGATTATAAATTGATTTGCTTTTTAACATGTCCACTTGTTTTTCATTTTTTGTTAATGTGATAGCATTTCTAGGATGCTGTATTATGTTAAAGTTTTTCCTCTTAACTTGCTTTTCTTAGATGATAGTATTTTAAAATCTACATGGTTACTTGTTAATGAACCGGAAATCATGTGAAATTGCCATGTTTTTGAAATTTTTAGGAACCATTTTATCTGGTCATAGGAGGTACTGTTCATTTAATTGCACATCTGGTCAGTGAAAGCACCACTATGATAACATGATATTATGTTTATTTCTGCAGTCAAAAAGTCAGAGGCAAAGTCAAAGGCTGATAGAGAAGCAGATAATCAACAACTGTTGCTGCTGGAAGAGAAAGATGTCATCTCAACTGTAGCTACTGTGCTTTCTGATCTTTGTGGTCCAGGAGAGTGGATGCCCATGGATAAACTTAACGCAGAGGTTAGCTTAAGCATTTCTCTGACAATATTTTGTGCTTCATTTTGGATATTGTGGATGAGCTTGCATGATGGTTTTGTCTGAAAAAAGTTCTTTATCATCTCTACTATTATAATGCGGACTCCTTGGCCTGGATGATAGACTCATATCTCCGCTGACAAGTTTATATATAGTCTTAACATATACACTCCCTCTTGGTTCAATTCTCTTTCTTTTTAAGAAAGAGATGCAAGAGAAATACACCAAGAGTGTTTTTATCAGTCTATATAAATATTTTTTTCTGTTAAATTAAATGTTGGTGACCACAGGAATACATACTTTCACATGCATTGCATATTCATGACTCTTATAGGCATAAAGAAGATTGACTATTTTGATGCTCACCTTGATAGCTTCTTAATATAGATTACCTACTGCACAAGTACTGGCTAGGATATAGGGAGATCCAAAGTTCAGTTTCAATTTAATGTTCTGCGCCTCCCTCTTGTTATAATTATCGGAAACTACTGCTGTTAGCCCTCCTATTTGCTCAAGGGACTCCAAAGACATTTGTCCAGTAATATGAAGTCTAGGAACTTAAAGCGCAAAAAACTACTGTTCCGACTTGTGAGATCTGACCAATTTCTACTGCCAAGATTTAAGTTTCACTATCGGTCAGTTTAGTTGCAAGTGGTAACCTTGAAATTGTCATTTTCTTTTGAGAGGATGTATTGTCATCATACATGGTTAAACATTCGTAGTGTGGTTAACCATATCATATGAAGGTCAATCAAGGACAAACGTATTGACTAAAATCTAAGCATTGTCACTGTCGACTTGAGAGTTGAGAGAAGTGACTTTCCTAAGTGAGAGGCAATTATGTGAGTCCGACCATTTGGCGGACTTATATACTAAATTCCTACAAGCGGACTATTTACATGATTTATGTGACCTGCATGCCCATTTAGATGCAACCAAGCACCTCATCGTCAAATTAGAATTTAATTCCTAGTTTGAACAAATCACGAATAAGAATTCACAAGTCTCAACATCAGATGGGTTCAGATGGTTCTGACAAGCTGGTCATTGTGGTTGTAGTTATGGAGATTGCAATGATGTGCTTCAAAAATTACAATTTGTATGGAATTTATACTGTCTTCTATCCTTACAAGCCACTATTGAAGACCAACTGCCAAGTTGATAAGCTAGTAACCATAATTTTAGCAGGTCAAACGCCCACACTTGCCAGAATTGGTTGTTTTGTTAGTTTTTCTTTTTTATCCTATGTGGCTTTTTTATGTTCCTGATGATTTTCATTTAAATGATTTTAGTCGTGATGGAAACCGTGCGATTAGCTGTTTGTTAGAATATGCTTCAAAATTTTCTACTATGAACCTAAGTTCCTGTTTGGCCAATTTTATCTTGGTCTAGTTAACTTCAAATTTCAAACCGTGAAAGAACAAAATAGTATATTTGCAAGCTTTTACTGGGATACTGGATTTGTACTGATAGAAGCCTGTTTTGGAGATCAAGAACTAATAATAGATGTTTGATATCAATGCATGATAAAACTGCATAAAACTGAATCATTGCGATGCTTCAAACAATTTCTGCTGAGTGGTAATGAGTTACTTGTACCATTAAACTTTTTAGCTTATTTCCGATAGTTCTGCATTACGAAGCTTAAGGGTGCTGGCTTAAGGTTCCAGCAGCCTTTTTTTATTATCTTTGCCCAAATGGTTTGCAATATTTGAGTCTCTTGCTCCAAATTTTATGTCTTTCCTAGAACTAGTGCTCTATGTACGTCTAATATATATAGATATTGTAGTTTATCAAATATTTGTTGTTTCTAAATACATCTTCTAGAAGATCAGTTAACTTAACAATCCTTAATGGAATGCTTGTTTTGATCCAGCTATTTGAGCAATACGGCAATATATGGCATCATGGTAGGGTAAGAAGATATCTGACGTCTGAAGAATGGCCAGAGAGTGAAACTAAAGGGAGACCGTGGTTCGGTCTGCTGACACTGCTAAGGAAATATCCTGAGCACTTTGTGATTAATACTAGGTCAAAGGGGCGGGTGACATCAGAGTTTGTGTCGTTAGTTTCTTTGATTTCATAATCATCTCCTGGAATTGTCATTTACATTGTGCGGTTATCAAACAACTCAAAGTTGTATTAGCTGATCTGTTGGTGTTTCTAGTTTCCTTTTTGTTCCTATATTTGAGAGGAACCTTCATGTATAATATGGTTATAAGTGTCAGTGAGTAGTTGGTTCCTGGTTTATGTCTCAGAATAATGAATGTCAGAATGCTTTTATTGTACTGTGTTTGTGTATATATATATATATATGGATGTTTCGGACCATGTGAGTGCTTGTGGCCTTGCATGATTAGTGCTGGAGATTATGTTGGCAATCTTGAATGCATCTCTATATTGTGGCTGTTGAAGGTAAGTAGATGATCAGGACCTCTGAAGGCTGTTTCCGATTCCCAGTCAAGTGTACAAGTTGAGGGATCAGGTTTTGATCTATCACTAGTCGGCAGACATCAATGTTATGTAGTTTAAATTTCATGAAGTTGGCTATCATTGTTGTTCTAAAAGAAAAAAAAAAGGAAAAAGAAAATCTGTGGCAGGAATTCCCCTGAAGTCTGTTTACACATTTGAAATCTGCAGGAAGCTTCAAGTGCATATATTTGCATTGGTTCTAGGAGATGAGTGCGATGGCTTCGAGCCAAATGGAATCAATATCAACAATCTGATCCAAGGCCATGATTGGAGGAATTTTAAGTAAGTTTTTATGTTCAATCTAGGTTGTTGGTTATCAATTTCTACTTCAAGATACTCTAATGAACAAGCAAGCTTTGAAAAGGTTAACGTGAACTTTGAGTTTGTATTTATCTGAATTTTTCGTTGAGTTTGCTATCAATAATGTGAGATTCTAGTCACAATCCCATGAAGAACTATGCCATGATACATGCGAACTCCAGTCGCAATCCAAGAAAGAACCATGACAGATGTAAATTAACCTGATTGGACCGATCAACCGATGGCTCCCCACCAGTTGGATAATTTTTAGTTGGACCAAATCCACCACAAAGCCGCTGGACCAATCCAACTCCACTGTGGGACTAAGTCTACCGCACAGCAGCTAAACCAATCCAACTGCAAAGCCACACGTAAAGAAGATGTGCCCTTTCCATTTTGTCCGTTTATGCTTACTGTTCCACGGTTGGATTGGTCGATTAACCGCGCGGTCCAGTAACCACTCCCTCCTATCCAAGCTATGAGTGGGTGGAAGCTGTTCGCCTTTATCAAAATAAAAAGGTGCCTTAAAGCGCGACCCACATCCAAAGAGGTTTATTCTCGTCCATGCAAGCTATTTTTTCCTTCTCTTCCAAACCCGCTGCAGAGATGATGCATGATGGATGCAATAAGCAAGTACTATAACCATAAAGAACATGCTGTGCAAGATCTGCCAAACTGATATCGAGAATCTACCGATCGGCCGCCAGTACGGTTTGGTATCAGTTCCGGTATGGATAGGGCATATCAGTTCTGTACCAGCACATTCTTTTTTTTGAGTTTTCAAAAATATTTAATTAGTAATCGCTCTTTTAAACTTTTTCAATAATTTTAAGTCTAATTTAATTTTTTTAGATATTTTCTTGATATTTTTTGATGTTTTTATGATCCTGCTTTAACCTAAATGATGCATTTTATTATTTTAAAATTATATAAATCATAAAATAGTTAGTAAGATGTTGCATGCCATGAGGAATAACATAAAATATCTTTAAGTCAAGAAGTAACGTAAAAATTATAAAATATTATAATCAATTATATATATTTAAAGTACAATATATATACCGATATCTAAAATCAGATCAAGTGGCGATGCCTCTCGTAGATATCCGGATCATCGGCATAATTAAAAGGCATGTCAACCAACCCTTCTAACTAAGAGGTATTGTAGTCTTGTACATTCATCCTACAAAAAATATGTATTGGGTTATAAGCACTCTCAGATCTCTTGCTAAAGTTTTGATTCTGAGAAGTGTCCTTTGATTGATAATACGGTTGTGGAGGGGCCTATCTGAAGATGCCACTAGAAGATGCCTAAGACGCACCATATCCATATCCGTATGGGTCATAGACTGCCTGTGACTGCAGATAATAGAATCTATTATACGACTCGGAACCTAATACGTCTATATATCTTACTCCAAGTGTGAGGTCATCTACAGCTACATCATGTCCTCCTGAATGATTTTGAGGAGCTCGTCTCCTATATGCAATCATATCCTCGCGGGCTTTACCTGATTGTGCACTGTGGTCACTATTCTATGTAGCATGCATAAACTAGAAGTCACCAGTAAATCGAAGACCATCCTATGACTGTGTCTCATAAATAGTGGTCTCCTGTTCTCCACTCTCTTCCTACCCAACAGATTCATGACCACTAAACTATCATCGCTGCTGCTCCTGGTCTTTGAATTTGAGTGCACTGACTCCTCCTTGACACTCTCCATTAGGGCTGCAGGTGTTTTTTATTTTTCTTTTTTGATGTGCTGGGCAGCTACCTTCTTACCCTTCGTTCCTTTCATTGCCTGACTATACTAGGAGGATGTATGTCGCCCTCCAAACCGAGTCAACCGGGTAGTATAGTGACCTCATCTAAGCATCTCTCGATCATATCTCTAAGAGGATGTTTCGGATAAGGAGTCATGTCGTGACTGGCTCCTCTGTGGCTGTGGTTGATCAGCTAGAAGAATGCCTGAAATATTGCGCTCAGCTCATTGCCCTACATTGACCCTAGCCTCGTTGGCTACAAAACTGGCCGATCATGAAGGGGATCTTTGTTCATCAAGCTCTAGCTCCTACTGCTGGCCCACAAGCCATTCGATCATAAGATCATCCTTATCATCAACGAAAATACCATGGATCGAATATGTATACTTGAGCTCCACTTTCTTTTGAATGTACTTCAGACTCAATCTCAAATTGTAGTGAACATATACAAAATCGTTGAGGCGCTTCTGTGTCAAACGGATCCTCTACCTGCTATGAATGAGGATAAAGGTAGACCAGTTGCGCTCACAGCTACTCGAGGAGACCGACTGTGAGAGGATCCGAATAGCTAGCTGCTTAAAATTTTTCGCGGACAACCCAAGATAAATCTACCATTCAGCTGCTAAAACATTAAAAAAAATAAATATAAGATAGTACCATTTTTTGTAACTATCTAACGCGAGGTAAATATCCTCCTGATGTGTAACATACCTAAATTCATACATTTTTTGTTTATGATAGTTGTCGAAACTTCAAAGTTGTCGCTGCCCTTTCTAAATATTTTGGTCTGTGAAAAAGAACAATGTTGTACTATATTAATAATAGAAGACACTAGTTAACTTACACATGTCACTTAAGTTAACTTTCCTCTTCTAGATCTAGGGCCGCGACTTTTGAAACAAGCTCCTTTTTGTAAATGACAGTACATAGAGCGGCCAGAAGTTCGTCATCTATATCGATTCCAGCTATGCTGTACTGGAACCAAAGGTTCAGATAGTATGCTACATATAGAGTTTGTTATTGTCTTAGTAAAATTATACAAGTACAGGGGCAATCTAATTTTCAATATTTTTGCTTACCTGCTAGATGCAAGTCCCTACCCATCTAGTAGTCCTACTGCTGCTCAATGATGTCAATGTAGTCCTAGGCATGGGTTGGATTTGCCTCCATGATCTGAGTCTTTACCCTCTCCATCATGTGATAGAAAAAACTCATTTGGGGGTCCTTCTCATTATCTACGGCTTGAAGCAGTTCATACAATGGTCTGATAGCTTTAACTATCGCAGTAGCCCACTGCTAGAATGTCTGTGTTATCACCAAGTCCTTGACACTACTCTCTTTAGTGCCAACTCTTGCATATCTACTTTTCTGCCACTCGAGACTGATAAACATCTAACGTAGGGCTGCTTTCTTCTCAAGAAAGTTATCAACTGCAATGTAGTTGGTAACAAACCGTATGACTCTTGGTCTCAAGATCTCTCTTCTTAGTAATGGTTTGGGTTATCTTCACTATCTGCTGCACCCTATGAATCTTCGTAATGTCTATCAACATAAAGTCGATACAATGTGCAGCACATAAGGTCCAGAAAATAAATGGCCGCTGCTTCATCAAGATCTCCACAACGGCCTTATATTGTGGCCAATTATCAGTGATGATCTGTACGACATTCTCCTCTCCTACCTGATCAATCACCTCCTTCATCAGTTGAGGTTGTACGCGGCTTCATGCGCCAGATCAGAAGCATTAACCAACTTGTGGAAGAAAGTCTTCAAATCATAGTATATCAGAAAGTTGATGATACTTCATCTAGTAGAACCGGTCTAACTATCATATATCGCAGTCAGTCCATACGTGGGTCACTTACTATTGTAGGAGAAAATTCATTTCTCTAGCTCCTCTTTATTACTATTAAGAAGTTCACCTAGATGTCCTTCGAGCCTCGAGGATCTAACCATAATTTGATTAGACATAAAAATAGAAGAACAAAGCATATTAAATATGGAGTACTAGAGAGAATTTTCGGTTTTCAAGATCACAAATCTAGCATAGAACATTATGTGCAAAAGTTCTCCAACCAATTTCATCCGTGCCTTCTGAACTAGCTATAAAAGAAAATCAGATCCTTTTTACCATGTCAACCAGAATATTCACTTAGCTAGTTGAAGAAGGCATTTGTTACTGGAGCTAGCGTAGTCCAGCAAAATGCCCTCAATCCAAGTTGCTTAATATTTTCTTGGTACCACTGCCAACACTGATAAGTGATAATCAAGTTTGTCAAGGAACAACTCGAGCCTACAATCCAATATAATATGTGGCCACTTCTTAGCCATTTTTATCTCCTGTTCATTCAATAACTTCTAAAAAACAAAAAATATTGGCATCTTATCCTATTCTCCTTAAGTTTTATGTTTTCCTTCTCCCTATGTTTCCTTTTTTCCTCAGTTTCCCTTCTTCCTATGTCTCCTTTCTTCCAACATTAAGCTTCTCAGTGCCGACATAAGGTAGGCAACCTCCAAATAACCTTAACTAAGAAGCCTCATGCAATCTTCTTGGGGTTGTTTACTAGGATCAAGGTAAAGTCAACAGAGAGTTTAACAATCATAGTCTACAAATTGGATGCTACAAACCTGGCCAAGATGACTATGAAAGCTCGAAGAAGGCCTGCTTGTAATTAGAAAATTTCTGCTCAACGACCAAGTAGTAAAGAACTCAAGAATTTAAAATCCTCAGCAAAAGGTATAAAGCAGGGAATTCAAGAAGATGGACAAGCAAGAATGATGAAGTCTATGCTTATCAATCTACTACTTCACATGAAGAAACAGCCTGCTCTGCCAAATGCAGCACGCAAAACTCTCTGATCCACTCTCAAGAACCTTTCAATAAAGGAAAGATAAAAAAAAAGGAAAAAAAGAAGAGGACGAGGAAAAAAAAAAGAAAAGAAGAAAATTTTACGGACAAAAGATGGCTGACGGAGTGGCTGGCACCATGTGGTGCGGTCACGTCGCCGGCGACGCCCAAGTTGTCTCCTTCAAATCGCAAAGAAAGGGTTAGAGGAGATGCGAATGCAGGCGTGCTTCCAATTGCATTCTTATGGCTTGGTCTCTCTTGCTCTTGATCGTCTCTCAACTCCACACCACGCGACTTAGCGGATGAGTGACAATTTAGAGTTCATTACTACCCATCAGGTTCTACCAAATAATAGGCACAGATAATGATTAAATCCACTCCAAATTCCATCCAAATACATATAATTTTTCACAAATTTATTTTTAAAAAATTATATATATATATATATATATATATATATATATATATATATATATATATATATATATATATAATTTTTTGGCTTGATCTGATACTATTTGTCCAACTCATTCCATCTAACTCTACTCATTCTTCTCCATGTTGAAACTCTATTTGCCTCATCGCTCCGAAGCAAGTATGAGGCAGTATAGATAAGGACCTATCCAACTCGTTGCTATCTCTAACTTCATCAAGTCTTGTCCTTATTTAGTTTACCTTATCTTTCTTCTAGACAAAGACACCCCATCATCACCAATCCGATGAGAACGCCCATCTATACTCTATTACATTGCCGGATTTTTCATTCTTTTTTTCCTTTTCCTCTTCAAATAAAAACCTTATATAAAAATGTATAGTGATTTATGGCATGACACTTTTTCTTAATAATCTCTGCCGTGTGTATGCGTGTGTGGGTGTGTGTGTTTTCTAATTTTTGTTAGCGGTGCATGCACGTTAAAATTGAAGAGGTTGAATAGGTGTATGGTTGCAAAGATTATCCATACGCCATATAAAACAATACCTTATCCCCTCACATTTTAGTCTTGCATGGAGAGAGAGTCAATCATAGGTCGATCATGATCAGTAATCTTTGTTGTTGTGGTTGTTTTTCCAAACTTTGGTGGCGAGTTGCATTTAATTAACTTTGGTGGTTGGACAAGTTATGGTTACAAAGATTATTATCTAAATGTCATATAAAACAATACTCCATTACTACTTATATAATGGTGCATATAAAGAGTGAGCATGAACATTGAACTCCTTTGGATAAAAGAATACTTCTTTAGTTTCGTACCAAATTAACTAGCCATTGGCATAGGAGACAAAGCATATAAGATTGGTGATACAGATGGATAGAATTCCATCTAAATAAAAACCTTCACATTTCTAACTTGCACACTTTTTTTTTTAATTTTAAACCAAAAAAAATTAATTAAAACATACTTTTATTTAAAACAGAAAAGATTTTGGGATAGGCAGGAGGTAGACTGAAGACTGAATGATTGACAACGTTGTGGGAGCTTCAAGCCCCCACAGTACAATTTACCTCAAGGTGAACCATTTTTCACCCCAGACCAAGGTAACTCGACACTAAGTAATTCAATCCCATCCATAGTCTTGGAGCTTTCTAGGATTGAAGGCAGTAACATCATTGACGCTAGTAAAATTGTTA
Organism: Phoenix dactylifera; assembly: GCF_051530095.1. NCBI lineage: Eukaryota > Viridiplantae > Streptophyta > Magnoliopsida > Arecales > Arecaceae > Phoenix > Phoenix dactylifera. Next base: position 5,613,410 of record NC_143193.1, read on the forward strand.
GTGGACCCATGAGGAAACAAATCTTCGATTCATGTCATACATTGCCATTCTCCTCCAGTGGAAATCCTGCTTTGTGATATACTTTAAATCGAACTTGATGAGACAATTCCTTTACTGCAAGAAAGTTGTATGCTTTACTCTGCCGTAGCTTGGGCATATAGCAAACAAGTATAGATTACAAGGTGCAGGCATTTGCAACATGGAGTGAGATGCATGTAAGCATAGGGCATGAGGTAGTGCTATGGATACAGTGATCTAATTTAGCACAATTTGGTACATCAGTGGAGGCACACAGATGTCAACCTAAAGAAGTTGAATTGTCTCTATTATAGCCTTGTAGGGCTCAACTACTTAAAACAATAGAACAGGAAAAAAATACAAACAAAAAATGTCTGATCATTGATTGCGTAGATCGATAAGTTCATGTCTTAGCATGACCATAGCTGATTTAGACCTAACAATGATAAAAATCACTGAGGAAGGCACAATGCATTAACATAAACTTAGCTTCAATTGCTCATACTAACAGGGTAAGTTTGCATACCTCTGAGCCTCGTGCACGGGAACATCCTTTTTGACTTTGGAAAAGAAGCCTCGACATAAATTCAATTGCTGTGAGATGTTGCACTCAAAGAGACAAGCACATTAAAGTCTGGAGAAGGTTTCCTTTCAGATGCCATACTTGCCCCATGCAAGTATTTTTAAGTGGTCAGAAATAGGAGTACTAGGCGCAAATACTGCAATTATTTTCACACCCTTCTTTCTCATGGACAGATGTCTTAACATGTTCTCCACGCTCAAATAATGTAGTAGCATCAACGAGAGTAAAGCAGGTTTCAGTTCGAACCAACCTTCAAAACCTTCTCATTTGGAAAAATCATTAGGCACAGATATGTCAATATTAATTTTAACTAACCAGAACCATTAGAAGTTGGAGAATTGTTTTGATCAGAATGGGACTCATGGCATTATTCAATCAGAAAAACATGGACAGTATGCTATTCACCCCAGGGCTGCAGCCAGATTCTATGCACAGATTCAAACAGGCTTTAAGAACAGCTGTACAAGGAACCAAGCAAAGGAAAATGATAAAACACAATCTTCGGGCTAAAAAACTCCAAATGCAGCCTTATAATGGCTAGTTGAAAATGGCAACAGAATTCTCCTACCAGAATTTAATGCATTTCATCAACCCTTGCTTGCCCTAATAGGGGCTTTATGCACAGCAATTTAATGGAGAAATATAAGCTATATGCTACCTATATGAAATATGTAGATATAGACTAATCCCTATAGGAAAAATAGGGGTCAGTTGTAATTTGGCCTTTGGCCTGCTTGCATTATTATGATTATGAGACAGATGTATCAGCGTCTCCATCATCAGATGCTGATGAAGCATGGGTGCCTTTCTCACGCTCCCCATCATTACTCTGCAACTGGCTCTCAGGCTTCTTTCGCCTATCCGCACCAAGCCTTTTCTGATGTTCTGAAAAATAAAAGCAGTTTAACAATTATTACAGCTAATAACCTCAGACAACCATTGTATGATCAGTACAAGTGAACTCTTAGTTTTACTCTTGTTGTTGATGGCGTTGCGCGTCACTGCCAAGAAATCTTCCCACTTGTACTGTCTTAGTTCTTGCTTCTCCTCCTCTAAGAGTTCAAAGTTGGGTTCTCTCCCGCACATAAAAGCAGCTCTGTAAACAAAGATCCAATTTCCAAACTTGAGGAACATGTAGCAACAGAGATATCACCTTATACATAATTTTTGAGAAAAGTTGTACATAGTAGATTTAATTTACAATTTAAGTTGTACATAGTTGTACATGTTAGTCATATTAATTTACAATTTATTCATGGTAGATTTGGCCCTTCTCCGGTATAAATGGATTTATTTTGTCATTATTTTATAGTGTAGTTGTTTCTATATAATCAAAATCATGGCCCATACAAAATGATAATTTTTATAGCACCTGCACAATACATTGATTTCGGTTTTTCTTTTTACTTTTTAACATTCCAAGTGTAATTTAGTGAGACAAGATTTCTAATGTATTATGCTAATATGGTTCTTCTAAGAGACTTTTGGGTCCACGCAAAAAGATATGTACAAGGGGGAGACAGACAGTCTTGATGTGATCGTAAAAATATTAAATGGCATTTTTAGCTACAATCAAATAACAGTAAGAATGGTGAAACAAATTCAGACTCTAGTGAAATATGGACAAAAGCTTAAGATGAATGTGACAAACATGATGAAATTGAGGTGGGTGTTGAAGCTAGGAAAAATAAGATATTTTTGAGTACATAGAATGGGGCTGAGAAGTAGCACGTATAAGGGATTTAAATAAACTCCATAAATGGCCAATAAAGCATGTAGCAACCCAACACGTTTCAGATCTATATATTGTGGAAGCAAAGACCTGGTGAAGTGACCAACGAAGGCTTTGGAAGAAGGGGAGAAGCAATTTGAAGACATTCCAATTCCAAGGACTCCGAGGATATCAGTCACTGATAAAGTAGGATCAAAATTGATCCATGGATTTGTAATGCTGTTTATGTTAATGGCTCTTTTTGACCACTAATTATGGTCTCTTTGTTGCTGCATTCAGGAAATTGAAAGCTTGAAAATACCATACTTACTCCATTGCAGAAGCCTCTGCCACATATAGGAACCCAAATCACCCATTTCTCTTCCTAACTTTAGCTTCCCTTTCTATCGCCACCCTCCATTCATCCATATGTTAAGGGCCTTATTCAACTTGGCACAAGTTATGTAATGACAGTTTCAAAAACAACATGATTCAAATTCCAATGTCAGGTTCCCATCTTTCAGCTAGGTCCAAAGCTAAGGGCTTAAATCCACCAAATGTAACCTAAATTCTCACTAGGTCTGTCAGTTTCAGGACAAGCACTTCAATTGAGGACCTTGAGGCAGCATCATGGGCATTGGTATACATTTCCTCCATATTCTAGTGACAAAAGTCACAAAACTATGAATCTTTTGACAGTATCTTGTAATCCTACTAAATATACCAACTTCAAGGAATAAAGCATAATCCATGATCATCAGCACATACCATGCCGATGTCGTATCAGCATGTGGTATAAGTTACACATACGAGTGTATGTGTTTGTCTGTACGCCAAGCACTAGCACGGAATAGCATGTATTATGCAATGTGAGGCTGGCAACAGCACCAGCAGACAGTAATTTGACCAAATTAATAGCATTACCAGCTGTTTGATCAGGTTCTGTAAATCTGCAACCAACAGAATGGAAACTAATCTTTAGACTGAGGGTATCAAAGGTGGGCAATTTTGTCATCCAATTCTCCTTCTCCTTAAAATTAGTGACATATTTTTGTATTTATAATAGTTGAGTCAGTGTCATCCCTTACAGTTCATTCCTCATATGCTAAATGGGTTTTGATAGGGCTGTAAATGAGTTGGACTTGGGTTGGATCTATCTCGTATCTGCGTCGGAACTCGATATGAAATTTGAGTTCCAATTTGGCATTGGATCCATCAAGATGAGTATGCTCCGAACTCGAATCCAATCTCCATTAATAATTGGATTCAAGTTTTTTAAAGTTCGATTCAGCACATGATTTTAGTGGACCAATTAGACAAGGGTTAACTCGTTTCAAAACTAAAAGAACTCTTATCACAAGAATCCTGTATATATAGTAAATCTGTAACAAATTCTAGTGGAAAAGGAGCATGATACGAGAAATGAATGATTCAATTTGAAAAAGTCCAATCTCTTTTGAAACAGATTTAAATTTCTATTTATCTTTGGTTTGATTAGAACATATTCAAAATCTAAATGTCAGCCAGGATTTTGTCGGCTAGGATTTTGGAACTGAAATAGTAGTAGGCGAGAGTTAAGGAAAGCATGTTTGAGAAAAACCATAAATACAAACATAAAGAAAAGGAATTAACACAAATCGTGTAGCCAATTCTCCTTATATTCTCATATTTATATATACTACATAAATATAGTTTGTGCATATGTATTCAGGTTATCAAGTTTTCATATTTGAATATAGCTACACCCAAGTTCGATCCATTAATAAATCGAATCCTATAATATAAAATCCAACGCTGATCCAATTAGGTCATCGAAAACTTAAATTGGATATATACTTGATTATTATAAAATAACCTGGTTGGGTTATCAAGTTTTCAGGTATCATTTACAACCTTAGGTTCTGGGTACCTTCTTCAAAGTTCCAAAATTCCAAAACTTAGTTTCGGACTTTCAGGTAAGTTGTTGACTGTAATATCTAGTAGTTTCAATATTTGTGATCCAAATATAAACAATTCTATCCAATTAACAAAATGTTAAATGTATGATAAACAAAAAAGAAAAATAAGAAAAGATACAGATTCAATACAAAGGTAAGAAGAAGCAAATACAAATCATTTGAAAGTATACCATGCTGTTTTAACATATAATTCAGCTTTTTTTCCCAAAGTTATAAATAAGTATTTGAAATTATATTAAAATAGACTACTATAACAAGATAAAAAAAGGAAAAAGAGAATTCATGATAAACAGTAAAATTATAAAAATTTAAAAAATATTCAAATAAATTCTCAGCCAAGAATGCAACACTTATTGCTGTGAATAAGTCTTAGTAATACAAATGGTTTGGGTATCTTCAGTGGTATCAAGAAATAGAGAATAAGAGTGATATTGAATGTCAATCAACAAAGATAACAATACAGAATTTAAAGGGCTTTTTGCACCTATATCCTTGCAAATATAGCCTATTGCATATATTTGCCCTTTGTAAATCACTATTTGCATATACCCCTCAAATCATCCTGTTTTGCATAGGTACCCCTCCTTTAGATTTTTTGAATGATGGTGTTATTAAATAACAATCAAAAATATAGAATTACTTTGTTACTCCTTTCTCAACACTTTTCACATAGATGCCCCAGGAAAAAACAATGGCCAAAAATGATCGGCTTGCACTTACGGGTACCGGCAGTTTAAAATCCATGAACTTACAGAGCACTTTGTATATAAAAATACAACTCTTTTTAATACAAACTAGATATTAAATTTTTTAGAGGTATTAGCGTAGAAGTGTATTAGTGTGAAATAAGAAATGCAGAACCGTCCCAAACCGGATGGTTCTGCCTGTTTCGATCCGCACCGGTGGCTTATCGGTATGGTTTTGCCGTAGAAAACGGTTCGCCGAAGACGGAGAAGAAGAAGGGAAAGAGAGAGCGAGCAGGGAAGAGAGGGAGAAGGAACGGCGGTAGACGCCGGCGGAGGGCCACGGGGGCCAAGGTCGTGGCCGCCACCCCCTTGCAGCCTCCGCTGCCCCCCCCGCCCCACCCCTGCAGCCTCTGCTGCCGCTCCTTATCCCTCCCTCCCCCGCTCACTCTCTTTTTCTCTTCTCCTTCTCCGGCAGGTTTTCTCTCTCGGTACGGGCCCGGCACGGCCCATACCAACTCGTGCCATCGGGCAACCGATACAGTGCCCAAAACCAGCACAGTAGACCTTGGTGTCAAATGATATTTAAAACACGTCATTAGCCAAAAATCAAATGAGGGGCATCCATGCCAAAACAAGGTGATTTGAGGGGTACAAATATAGGTAAATAGTGATTTTCGAATGGCAAATATGCAACAACCCATAATTGCAAGAGTATATACAAAAAAATCCAAATTTGAAGGCACAACTAGCAATTATTGATTCTCCAAGGAAAATGCGAAAAATTAAATTTTCAAGTATAAAATGTTAAATATAAAATTTGCTTCATCAGTTGGTAGGTTCAACCAAGTACGCCAAATATAAGTACATGATGAAAAACTAAAAATTCCTCAACATCCAGATGCTCTTTTCAAAAGATTACAACATTGAAAATTTTAATTTCTTTACTTTGTATAAAAGTTATACCACAAAATTGGGAGTTTCATTAAAAGTAACAAGATCTTATTTTTTGGAATTGCTCACTTACAAAAAGAAAAATCCAAGTTTAAAGTCATTCATCACTGGCAAGAAATTTTCCATGAGCTTAAATTACTAATAAAAAAAATAGTTGAAAAAATATTCATTCCAAAAAATACCAAAAATGTTTCCAAATCTTTAAAACTCACAAAATTGAATATGAGTCTCACAGAAGTGCTTTGTAAAGGCCCACTTCTTCACTAACAAGAAAGCCCTACCCATCAAACAAAATAACATAAAAAATAAGAAGAATCCCAAAAAAAGGCTAGAATGCCTTACGTAAGTTGTTTAGACCAAGGCTAGTGAATATCTGATAAAAAAATAAAACAAGCTAAATTTACTAAAAATTTGGATAGGCTCTGGATGAATTTCTAGCAAAACCAATACAATTTGGCGAAATTTTTCAGTTTCAACAAAAACTTTAAATCACGATCCAACCCTCCGCATCATTTATCTCGTGCTAAACAAAGATTTGAACATAGCATGGCCTATATTTTCTGACTATGTTGAGCTAATCACCAATCTCATTTTTATTTCTTCCTTTTTTTCACTTCCAATTGCATTATTATAACTTTACTTAATAAAAACAAATCTAATGATTGTTAATTATTCTTTTCCTCAGTAATCTTCTTTTCCCTTTTCTGTCATATAGAAATAAAACTTTCTAGATGACATGATTCACTACAGCCTTCAACATTTACAGGAAAAACTAATAAGTTCCTAAGCTATCAGCTAAGTTATTATCATATGCTGAGTTTTATTCATGAAAATGACTGACAAAATCTGCAGAAGAAGCATCTGTTGATCTAGTGTCCAACAAATATTCCTGACAATTTCTTCAAGATGTAGTTCCTGATGTTGACGTGTAATAGCTGTAGCTTGAATACAATAACTAAAATCAAGCTTGACAAACAGATGTTTTAATGTCATGATAATCTTGGATGCATGATAAGTTAATCCTATCATGATAAGTGATCATTTTTACTCGAGTCAATAAAAAGGGTTACATATTATATTCTGCGGCTGCCCCGAACCTTCAAATATCTACCAGGAAGCTGCACGACATATTAAATTGAATGAGTTTTAGAACATGAGTTGGCAAAGTTTGTAGAGGTGCACCTAAAGTAGAGAAAATTTTAAGACGTCGGTTGGAATACACTCCATTGATGCAATCCGAATCTACATCAGACAAGCTTTTAGTTGCTGGAGGGCAGACTCAATTGATACCATCATGAGTACGAGAGAGTTTAAGATATAAATTTTTTCATCTGTTTTACACAGCTATATTATGTGTGCAATGCATATCCATGGGATATGTCTACATGCTAAGTTTGAGAGGTTATGAACCGAAGACCTAGTGTAAATGTGTACATTAAAGCTGTCTCTTCTGATGGATCGTTCCACATAAGCAGAATTTTTGACACTTGCTCTATCCACTTAAACATGCAATGGAGTCAAACATATTAAAAATGCAAAGAATGAACAATAACAGGATAAAAATCCATGGTAGTGTACATCCACTTATTAGGAAGTCAAGCATACAATTAGCAAAAGATTTTTCTATGGCAGTCGTAAAGTTAGACAGAGTTCTGATTTAGAGTCCATTGATGAAAAGTATGAAATAAGACCACCTATATGTCTTGTTATTGTTGACAGGATTAACTATAAGAGAAGTCTACAAAGGTTAAAATTGAAGCTTGAAGAGTTAGAAGAGCCTACTATAATTTATGTACAGTCCTATAAGGGCTTCTCTAGGAGATTTATCTATTCATGAAATAAAAATCATATGTCAAAAAACCAACAGCTAAAAAGAAATGTTGGAACATTATTTAGCTCTTTTATCAGTGTATTGGTTAATTAAGTGACGTTATCTGACCAACTTAAGTGAGTCATCTGGCATGTTATTTAGTTAAGTGACTTAATGATGTAATCATTTGACTTGTATGGTGAAAATCTGAATAGCCAGGGCCCAGGTGATCAGGCTGGAAAAGGAGCCCAGCTTCAGAAGTGAGAAATGAGATTTGAGTTTGCATAGTAGAAAGCTTATTTCTTTTATGAAGATAATAAGATCACCCTATCGGAAGTAGTAAAAGGGTTATCGCCATTGTAAGGCTTCTTAAATAGAATTTTTTCCCCATGTTAAGATTAAAATTGAAATCCATAACTTCCTCTACACCAGGTGATGGCTTCTAGGGTTTCCACAGCAAAGACTACTCCCAGCAAAATAGGCCACAAGATAAATTTTGAGGCTTTTTCTGCTGTGATTTATCTTTCTGTGGTAACAAGATCCTTAAAGACATGAACCGCAATCGAAATCTAGAACACAGACTCTTAGTGGAGCTTTTGATACACATCTATTTATACATAAAAATAAATTACTGCTTTTATCCATCAATATTAAGTTTTGCAATTTTCGTGCCTAAAATATTCAGTTGCTACCTTACACCTCATTCCATCTGGGTTAGACCTGCATCAAGTAATCAGTAGACAAAGATCAATGACGTGTTATTAGATATGGTAGTTTAGTTAATAGGTAATGAAGTTTAGGGCATCCTCACAAAAGAGTAGCAATAAAATAATAGTCCTTTCAAGACTAAATCAATGATCAATTTTATTCATTGCAGAAATTTTTGTATAAGTGCATGCTTCAGTCTGAGAAGCAAATTTGTTAAAGCAATTTAAAATTGGATACAATCAAGAAAAAACACAAGTACTTCTTTTCAAATTTTAGGACACCAGTAGAAATGAAAATCACATAGCAATCACTTTGAGTACTGTGTGCAAATACCTGTCATACAATCGGGCCGCTTCCTCTTGTGATCCAACAGTGCCCAAGTGTATTTGCTTCTTGTCAACTTTTATTGCTGCCTGCCATTTCATATTTTTGAAATAAACACCCCTCATTACGCATGGTTCTTGGTCTTCAAAGTGCTTTCTCCTGTGTCGCTTCCTGCGTTTGATTTGTTTACCTGCAAATTGAAAGAGCAATAGCAAAATTTATTGAAAAAACACATCTAATATTGATAGAAATGGTGGCAAGGTAACATATCAGCTTTCTTTCCAGATTACTCTCTTTTTTTAAAAGAAAGTATCTCTCTCTCTCTCTCTCTTAAATGAAAGTCAATACAATTGAAAGCTACAGATCGACAAATTCATTACTAAATGAACTATAAGAAGGGGTTAAGAATAATTTGTATCTTCAAAACAATTGTGTGCCCTAGTCAATTCAAACCGACAAAATGAACTAATGTTAGTGTTCCCTTCTTGTTCCTTCTCTTCATCAGTCTAGCACAAGCAAATATTGCAGAAAGAGAAGAATGTCAAATATCAAGGATACAGTGAAAATGCAGAAGTCAAAAAACAAATGTAGGACTATCATGTATTTTACCATCCACAAACAAGAAATCCTATTGATGAAATGTTCCTTAAGGAATGTCCTTTTTCCGTTTCTTTTTATTTCAACAGTTACACACCAGCTTATTGAGTTCCTGAAGGCAGTAAATATGTTCGTGTTCTGTTTCTCCAAGATTATGTTTACCTCAAGGAAAAGACTGGGTCAAGATGGAATATAACCTCTTTAATCACCTACTCCAGATATTTTGTTAAATGCCTTACAAGAACCAACTTTATCCTAGGGGCAAAGTAGGCATTTTAAAAGTAGACAGCACCACTCTCCTTTTGAGCCAGAGTAAATTATTCAACCTACAAGGTAGAGTAATATACTTAGGAATAAGGTTCACAATCTCGGTATTGGATCCCATACTAATTACATATCTATACAGTGTCAACATGCCTTGTATAAGAGTCTATATCGACACTCGACACACCCTCGTACGATGTATCAATTCGGTATCAGTATAGTACAGCAGGCCCAGTCCAGGGCTATACACACAAGTATTGCAAAACTTGCTCAAGAGCAAAGTAGGTTAGGAATATAAGAATCTAATTGATCCAAGTTAACCTTATAGGGCCCAATAGAATAAATTGCTATATTGGTATTCCAGCCCTAAGCATGAGCTCATTGAGGTTAAATGTAACTAACATTCCATATTTTCTCCAATGTGGAGCTTTCTTTTCTATTGGTATTTTAACCAAACAGTGCTATCAAGGCCAATGGTGGTCATCCTGAGTAATCTGAAAACCTACATGAAAAACCCATCATGAATATGTTCATTTTTCCTAGTATACAAATTGTTTGGGGGGAAAGTAGATCACCCGGAGCACATAGTCAAGGCACCGAAACCCGGTGGCGAGCGTGACGACGACAAGCATGCTCCCGGCAGTTACGACCTCAGTGCGACCGACCTCAGCGCGCCCGACCTCAGCATGAACAACCCCAGCGCTTGCTACCTCGGCAGGCCTGTCCTTGGAAGGCACAACCTCGGCAGGCATATTCTCGACTGAGCTAAAGCTCGATTGACCTCAAGATCGAGAAAGACCCAGTCAAAGGGAGAAACCGACTCCCACTCCACCGAAAATCAAGCCGACCCCTACATCGTAACGCCCACATGAAAGAGTCCTCAAGTCCTCCTTATTCGGGATCAAATCCCGCAATCTCCGCCTCAACGGCTGTCAACATTTGAATTCACGCAATCTCAACCGATCGCCAGCTAGCCCGAAATCTCGGGCCATTTACGATAACTCATTTATTCGCACAACCACACCCGATTGCAGGTAACCACTACACCCCCTCCTATAAACAGAGGGGGAAAGCCCTAAGGAGGAGGATCTTCTCCCCTGGCCAAAGAACATCTCTCGATTATCTCCATTAAAATATCTCCAAATTTCTCTCTGACTTAAACATCGGAGGGCTTTCGCCGGAACCCCCGACCAAAGGCTTTTTGCAGGTCTGCCGGAGATAGCCGTCCGCCACTACATCACAGCCGAAGCTCCTCTTTCTCGGCTCGCGGTCACCCCCGGGTCCAATTTCCAGCAACAGTTGGCACTAGAGGAAGGGACCGAGTCATGATCATGAAACTAAGGAGCCGAGGAGCCTCTAATGCCTCCCGGCATCATGCACCAAGTCCTGGCCGCTCAGTCCAGAACCCCCACCGAGGCCTCCAGCAGATCAAGTTCCGCAGATCCAACCTGAGCAATTTAACATGCTAGTGTAGCAAGTCCAAGCACTAGCAACAGCAGTCCAAGGCCTGCAACAAGTGGAAGCCCCTCCTGTGCTGCCTCCACGGGTTCACGTTCGATCGGCACTTCTTCCAGATGGGTCTGTGCAAAGATCAACAATGGAGAACGGCGCCGTCACCAGGTTCTATCCGAATGTCTCCCCGGAGAGAGCCCTTAAGGAGCCACCAGGATAGAAGGCCGCAGCCTTCGAAAGCCGAATCGACCCCAGGTCAGTCGGTACCAAAACGGACCACCATGGCGACTTTCCAAGGCGGAGAACTCGACAAGAAGGTCAAAGAACTCAAGCGGCAAATCGAGGCGCTTCGGGATCAAAGAATCAGGCACAAGGGCAACCCCGATTTCATCAAGATTCAAGATTCAAGATGCTCCAGATAGAATCCTACAACGGAACCACCGATCTCCTGGATCATCTGAAGTGTTACAGAGCCCTTATGCCACTGCAAGGATCCTCGGAGGCTCTGCCGTGCAAGACTTTTTCCGCAACCCTCTGAGGAACGACCCAGCTTTGGTTCTCCAGGCTAAAGCCGAGCACCGTGCTCTCCTTCGAGCAGCTCGGCAGGCAGTTTGCGGCCAGCCAGTCGGCCCTAGCGGCGAACGTCGGATTCTCGTCTCGACATCAAGCAGAAGGAAGAAGAATCCCTGAAAGACTACATCGACCGCTTCACCGCCGCTACTTGGAAAGTCCGCGAGCTTGATCAATCGATTGTCGTGTCAGCTTTAAAAATAGGAGCTCAGTCCTACAGGTTTCTCTTCTCCATCGAGAAGAATTTTTCTGCCGACTGCACGGAGATGCTGGCCCGAGCTCGGAAATATGCAAAGGCTGAAGAGGCCATGGCCTCTCGGCGAGACGCCGCCTAACGACTCTCGAAGGGGCAGAAAAGGCGTCGCGACAGCGCGGCCACCCAGGAAGTCGATCACCTCGCCGCGAGAAGAACTTGCCTCGATTGAGAAGTCCACCTCGCCCGAGACCACGGCCCCGACCGAGATCACCGCCTCGACAGAGAACACATCAGGGAGGTACGAAAATTATACTCCCCTCACTGCTACTCGGTCCGAGATTCTCATGGAGATAGAAGGCCGAGGCTATCTCCGAGCTCCACCACCAATGCGAGAGTCGGAAGCTCGACAACGCTCTAGAAAGTACTGCCGCTTCCACCGAGATCACGGCCACGACACAGAGGAGTGCTTCCGACTCCAAGACGAGATTGAAGCGCTCATCTATCGTGGGATACTCAATCGGTTTGTATAGAACCGGCGTGACGAAGGAGCATCGACCATCACTTCACGTCGGTCGCTCATCCTCAGACTAATGGAGAGACGGAGGTGACAAATCGGACAATTCTTCAAGAGCTAAAAGCCAGGCTCGACAAGTCCAAAGGGCAATGGGTCGAAGATCTCTACAATGTACCATGGGCCTACAGAACTACATTCCGAATCCCTACCGGCGAAACTCCCTTCAACCTGGCTTATGGAACGGAAACAGTCATCCCTTTGGAGATCGGGCTCCCGTCGCCAAGAGTGGAGAACTACGATGCGGCCTCCAATTCGTCACGACTCAGAAGCAATTTAAATTTTCTTGAAGAGACAAGGGAAGCCGCTCAAATCCGCATGGCTAGGTACCAATAGAAAGAGGCACAATATTACAATTCTAAGGTGAAAGTCAAGCTCTTCAAAGCAGGAGATCTCGTCCTGAGGAAAGCTGAAGCTTCTCGACCTACTGAGCAAGGGAAGCTTGCCTCGAACTGGGAAGGACTGTATCGAGTCGCTCGGATCCAACGGCCTGGAGCATACAAGTTTGAGTCCCTTGATGGGACCCTCATTCTCCGAAGTTGGCACTCCGAGAACCTCTGGATGTATTATCAATGAAGCCCTTCTAAGGGTCTCCAATGTTTGAAAATCCAGCTAATAAGGTATTTTTCAGAGATTTCTCCTAACTATTCAAAGCTTCCTCTAATGATGATCTGCTTGTGAACCTCAGGATGTTCCTGAAATGTCTCGAGTCCTTAGGAGAGACCTAATGATGCCCCGACTATGCTCGGGACGCCCCGCTGTGTCGACCGCGAGCCAAGTCTTCCTCGATCTCGAGTTCTATCTAATGATATCCCGACCAAGCTCGAGACGCCCCGTTGCATTGACCGCGAGCAAAGTCTCCCTCGACCTTGGGTCCTATCTAATGACATCCTGACCAAGCTCGGGACGCCCCGCTGTGTCGACCGCGAGCCAAGTCTCCCTCGACCTCGAGTCCTATCTAATGACGTCCCGACCAAGCTCGAAACGTCCCGCTGTGTCGGCCGCGGGCTAAGGCTCCTTCGACCTCGGATACTATCGAACGAAAATCGAAGCTATAGTCCGAGACATCTAAGGCAGATGCTATGGATCGAAGAGCACCCAAACCTGTAAAAGCTCACGATCCTAACAGCCGAATAACAAGTCGACCTCGGACCGCACTACAGCTAGATCCAAGCCCAAAGACTTAGCAAAATTCTACAAGAGCGCCGGAATTAAGTTCGAAAGTGAATGATGTGCAAAGTCCTACTCAAACAGTCAAAGACAAAGGTGCGTTGAAAGCGCAAACATTAACAAGTTGAAAGACACAACAAAATTGAAGAACACTGAAGTTTTATTGATAAAAAGCTGGAAGGCTGAGTACAAAATATTGGCTCTGAAGCCAACCCACTTAGCCGCACAATGGCTTCAGTGACTGACCTCGTTTACAAAAAGAAAAGAAAGGAAAAGCTAAGCCCTAAGATATCTCCGGGGTGGCGATGATCTCGACACCGGCCTCGGGTTCTTCCGCAAGAACCGCCTCGAGATCCTCTGCTGGAGCAGCCTCGGGAGCGTTCACTGTGGCAGCCTCAGGTAAAATTTCACTGGCTGCCCGGGAACTACCTCGGACTCGGGCTCGACGGGCACAGGGGCAAGGCTGTTCGAAACATCCTCATCTTCAGTGGACCCCAACCGAGGTCGAAGGTTGCTGAAGTCGAGCTTAAGGCAAATCCTCCGCACCTAAGCCCGAAAATCCTCAAAGCCGCGGATGAGCCCATCGACCGCCTCCTCCTCCAACTCTTCCCGGTACTGGGCCGACTTGCGGAAGATCTGCACCGCGTTCCGAGCGTGCTCTAGTGCCTTCCTCTCTCAAGCTTCAAGTTGCACAATCTTCAGCCGGAGGACCCCCGCCTCGTACTTTTGGCCTGCGAGCTCAGAACGGGCGTCGGCCAAACATGCCTCAGAGCCACGGAGCTCCGACCTAGTCAGAGCATGTGAGGCCTCCTCATCAAGGTGCTCAGCCTTGGACCTAAGCTCGGCCACGGCAGCGTCCATCCTCGCAGTGGCCTCCATTCGCTTGGCCTCGGCTTCGGCGAGCTTCTCGGCGAGCTCCTGCTCCTTTTGACTCTTCCAAGCCTGATCCTGATAGTTAACCGATGCAGAGGCTAACATATCGATCACGTGGAGGTGCTGCAACGAAGAAAAGCGATAGTTGGCCAAAGTCAAAAACTTAAAAGAACATGAAAATAAAAGCACGAGAAAGACTTACTCGAACGACGGAGCAGTAGGCCTGGTCGATGAAATCGCCGATCTCACCGACTTCGAGCTCGGCTCGGTTGACTGGGAGCAACGCGCAGCGGACGACCTCACGAGCAACTTCGTTGTTGCGGAGAGCCGAGTTGTCCTCGAAAACTAACCACTCAGGGCAGTAGAGCCTCCTCTCAGGGCGATCATCGACCCCTGCAGAGCTCGAAAGATCGAGCCTTGAAGAGCTCAGCGGCGGAGCATGCGAAGAACTTGGGACCCCGAGACCGCTGTCCGGTTCGGGTCCTGAGTGCCGCAGACGGATGACCTACGAGCTTTTGGAGGACCCGAGGTCGGGCAGGCACCGGCCGCTGATCCTTCTGTAGCCTCGGCAGAAGCTGCGCGCTTGGCAGGGGGAGCCTCTTCTGACCTAGGCTCCCCAATCCTCTTCTGACTGCTCTTCCGAACGAGCTGAGGAGTTTCTGCCTCAAGGTCCTCGACCTCGACAGGGGAAGAAGTCGAGGTCGGCCTAGGCCTCTTCCTAGACAAAGAACGAGCTCCGCCAGCCTCGGCCACTCTCTTTCTCTGAAAAATGAAGAAAGAAACTCAAGTGTCAGACCAACCCTAAAAATAAAGAAAGGAAGAAAAATAGAAAAAATAAAATGAAGAACAATAGAATGAAGGGAGGAACAATGCAACCGCCCTTACCCCCAGGGCGCGCCGAACTCAGGCCAACGTTTATCAGGACCACCTCGCTCAAGAGGTCGCTCAAAAGGATATCCCCTTAGGACCGCGAAGAGCCGCAAAGACTTTCTACTCGCTCACGGTTAGTTCAAGGGCCTTATTATTGACCTTAAGTATCGGCAGGCCCTACGTCGGGTTGAACCCCCACTGACACTCGGAGGAGAGAAAGAAAAACTTTTCCTTCCACCATGGATGGAGGTAGGAGCACCTCGGAACAACGGCCTACCTCCCCGAAGGGCAAAGTACAGCAATCCTCTATCCGCGAGGTTAGATTTCAACATGTAACATCCGTGGAAGACGTTTACCGAGGTCGGTATCCCGTGAGCAAAGTAAAGGGACAGGAAGCCCATGATTATCCTCCACGAGTTCGGAGCGAGCTGCGCTGGGACAAGGCGATACCTCTCCAGGAGCTCATTCATGAACCTGTGCAGGGGGGCATCTCAAGCTGGCCCGAAGTGTTTCCACGTACACTCCGACCCGACCTGAAGGGGGCCTAGTAACACGATCCCACGGCCCCGCGAGCTCAAAGGCGAACTCGCGTGGGAAGAAAAATTGGGTTCGAATCATGCCCAATTCTTCTTTGGTCAGGTTCGACCCAACCTCATCCAGATCATGGCTCACCTCTGGCCCGAGCTCCATCCCACGAAAAGAAGCCCCAGCAGAGGGAGAAAAGCCGCCCGACATTGTCTTGCTCACAGTATAAAAAAGAAGAAAAGAAGAAGAATGGAGAAGCAAAGAAGAAAGAAAAGTAGGCCTCCGAGCGAAAGTGAGAAGACCTACCGTGGTCCTCGCTGGAAAGGCTGACGGTCAGAAATGAAAAACCAAGAGAAGTCGCCAATAAACACCCCCAAGCACCTCCAAGGAAGACCAAATAACAATCGGGGAAAGGAGAAAATGAAAGAAGAAGAAGACAAAGGCTACGACGGCCAAATAAAGGTTCTTATGGCTGGCTTGGACCTTATATAGACTCCTCCGACGGACCGGATCGACGAGAGCAGGCCGCGCCTTCCGTCTAGATCACGCCACGTGTCGCCCTCAGAAACCGAACCAGCGTATTAACGTAGATCGTCGCTTTAAAAGCAGAATCGAAGCGGCCGTCTCTTTGAATACTGGAGTCTCATCATGAATCCGTAGCTCAAAATCACCTCGACAAGCAAAAATCTGCCGCCTCGTGTTCTCATTAAAAACGCCTCAAAAAGCGCATTTTTCCTCCTTTCGAAACAACAAAATAATTTAAAGTCAACATGACGGAAATGGCTACTTCCTTCGCCCGAGCTCGGAGACGGCTCGAACTCGAAAGTCGGAGGGTAGTGTTGGGGGAAAAAGTCGATGAGCATATGGTCAAAGCACCAAAACCTCGTGGCAAGCATGACGACGACAAGCATGCTCCCGGCAGTTACGACCTCAGTGCGGCCGACCTCAGCGCTCACGACCTCGGCATGAACAAACATAGCACTCGCTACCTCGGCAGGCATATTCTCGGCTGAGCTAAAGCTCGATTGACCTTAAGGTCGAAAAAAATCCAATTAAAGGGAGAAACCGACTCCCACTCCACCGAAAATCAAGCCAACCCCTACATCGTAACGCCCACATGAAGGAATCCTCAAGTCCTCCTTATCCGGAATCAAATCCCGCAATCTCCACCTCAACAGCTGTTAACATTTGAATTCACGCAATCTCAACCGATCGCCAGCTAGTCCAAAATCTCGGGCCATTTACGGTAACTCATTTATTCGCACAATCACACCCGATTGCAGGTAACCACTACACCCCCTCCTATAAAAAGAGGGGGGGAAGCCCTAAGAGGGAGGATCTTCTCCCCTGGCCAAAGAACATCTCTCAATTATCTCCATTAAATATCTCCAAATCCCTCTCTGACTTAAACATCGAAGCGCCTTCGCCAGAACCCCGGCCAAAGGTTTCTTGCAGGTCCACCAGAGACAGCCGCCTGCCACTGCATCACAGCCGAAGCTCCTCCTCCTCGGCTCACGGTCACCCCTGGGTCCAATTTTCAGCAACACAAATAATTTATTGCCAATAAATTATCACTGAATGGAAGAAAATTGCAACTTATTTATTATATGCTTGTCTTGACAATATCAAAACTTAAATTTCAAATTTCCAAGAACATGCAGAAAGTAGTGAGTACCCAGTATAACACAAGGAATAAATACATCAACTGTTTCCAAAAAATATCTAAAGAACCCTTTCGGGCCTTAAAATATCAGGTTTGAGTTGAAAGAACTAACCTGGATAATAATGATTTACCTCTTCCTTGGATGAGCTTGAACCAGATGCATTTGAAGATCCAGGTAATGCTTCAGAAACATTAATCTGTCAATAACATCAACTGATGGATCAGGTTTCAGTATAGGAGAATCATCAATAAAGTAGAAGGTTAGACAAAAGTATCGTCCAATAAGCAGTTGACATTGCACTAAAATT
Source organism: Phoenix dactylifera (assembly GCF_051530095.1). Lineage (NCBI taxonomy): Eukaryota > Viridiplantae > Streptophyta > Magnoliopsida > Arecales > Arecaceae > Phoenix > Phoenix dactylifera. The sequence goes on from NC_143193.1 coordinate 5,631,218, forward strand.
ACAGACAGTATTAGAAACAGTAGCTTAAACAGTTGGCATGATTGCAGAAAAAACATAGCACCAGTAACCAGTATGGCATAGAGAACATAGACATAAGTACATGTCATCCTACAGACAATTGCTTGATGCAGTTTCCATGCTGTGGTATATCAATCAATAATTCCTATTGCTTTATCACCACAGGCCATGAGATGGGAAGAAGATATCATGATATACTTAACAAAGAGCACTAATATGCCAACTTAATGTTTATCTTAAGGCCTGTTTGGCACCGTTGCTGTTTTTGTGTTTTTATTTCTTTACAAAATAGCCAAATCCCACATGGTGAGGATTAATGTGAAAGCAGTTGCACAACTTCTGTTATTCCTTGTTTTTATTGTCTCTCACTATGAAAGCAAATTTTCTTCCATATACTATGAAGATTTCCAAAAAAAAACAATTTGGAAATCCAAAAGATTTCATCATACAGAGGTGTGATCCAGTATATTTTCTTCTTCGGTTTTTGAAAGTAAGAACAGAAAATGAAAGCAATACCAAGTTTTTGAAACCAATAACAGAAAATGAAAGCAATACCAAGCAGGCCCTTACCAAATAACTTTATGTTTAGTGTTTGAAGTCATCAAAAACAGCAGTTATTGCAAAATATAGTTACAACTGTAGGTCAAAATTATTCAAAAATCTTCCCGAACAAGTTTTAAGTTAGCTTGGTTCTATTCCATAAAAAAGAGACTGACAAGGATGTATCAACAGATTAATAAATCAGTTTGATGAAGCAAACCAGAACATGCCTCTAGACTACAGAGTGCACCAATGCCACTAAATGACACTGAGATTTCTTTGGTTAGAAAGGGCAGTGCTAGGACAAGCTTAATTCATGAACATATTGTTGGAAGTGAGGACAGATCAGAACATGAGAGGCCTGAACAAAAATGAGGACATGTTCGCAAAACGAGTTAAGAGAGCAAAACGAGTTAGGAAGAAGATATTTAAGATACCTGCAAGTGAATTAGATGACAAACAGTCTAACTAACAAGCTTGTTAAGAAAGGTCTCAAGATTCCTCCAATTTCTTACACCCAGAATTATGAAATCATACCAAGGAAGATGAGTGAACATCTTTTAGTACTCCAAATACAAACATGAAATGATTACAATGAATTTAGATTTTCTACAACTTAATCAGCAAGATATTTAAACACGATTCACATTAGGGGCCCATTCCTTGGTGGGTAAATATCTTGGAAAGTTGGTCAACTTTTCCATTGACCAACTTATCCATGTCTCATACTTCTCTAGGTGGGTAAGTTATTTTCTCATCAGCCGAAAAATAACCTTTTTATTTCATTCCTAAAATACTCCTAACCTTATAAGAATAATATAATAATAATGGTATAATACATATTATTATAATATAATATAGTACTATATAATATAATATAATATAATCATAAATAATATATTATGATATATAATATCATATACTATAATATTGTAATAATATATTATATTCTCATTTAACAAATTACATTATTATAATATTAGAATATATTATACGATTACAATATAATATTACATAATATCATATACTATATTATTATTCTAATAAAATATGTTATTATATCATTACAATATAATTTATAATTATAATATAATATATCATTGTTATTATAATAAATATTTATATTATATTTTATTATAATGTAGCATATTACTATTATGATATATGATAATATATTATTGTAATATAATGTATTATTATAATAGAATATAATATACAGTAATATTATATACTATATTATATTATATATTATAATATATATATATATAATAATATAATATAATATATAATTATATTTATATAATAAAGGGTATTATGGAAAATATAAATAGATCTTAGCAACTTACCTAGAAAAGTACTAATACAAAAGAATATGGGTAACAACTTCTGAAGCCATTTTCTAATGCATAAAAAAATATGAGTAAATTATTTTTCTGTTGCCCAAAAAATACTTACCCAGAAAAATACGTATTCCTGAGTAAGTTATTTATCCTCTTAAAGGTAAGCTATTTAGAAAAAAACACAAAAATCAAAAAAACAGGTACGAAAACCAACATAATTTGGAAAAAATGAGCTTAGGATGATAAAAAGCCATCTTTACCGGCATTTGAAGGCTTAAATTATCTGAAGGCATAGGATGCACACTGAATGGCTTCACATTCTGATTAGAATTTTCCACAGTGTTCCCAATGGCAGCAGGCTTGGGAAGCTCAACAGGAATGGAGCTTTTCCCTGAAATGATATATTGAAATTTTGATTATATTGACATGTCCAATGGAAATAAGTTCATTGAAGTACGGGAATGAGAACATGATTTCTAGAAAAAAAAGCAAAAAAAAAAGTTAAATATAAATCCATGTAATCAAAAGTAAGAATGGCCTAGGATGTCTTCACAGACCACCCCCCTAAAGCATTCCAGAAAGAAATAAGGATTAGACATGACATTAGGCTATAAAATTCATATCAAGGGTAAAAAGAAGGTCCTTATTTAACTGTTGGACTTTTTTCTGGCCACTTATTATGAAAAGTTAATTAATTACCAAGCTCAAAAATGTGGAATTTTCAGATTTCAAAGAAATCCAAAATGAAAGGTAATTGAACTTTTATAACAATTTATTTATTTTCCATTTCACAGCAATCTTTAGAATACCAACAGTATTCACTAAGCATTCTAAAAATGAACATTCATGAAATGAAAAATATAAGTCATCACACCTGGACAAGGGAAAATAAATTAATACAATGTCATTTTCATTATCCATAGTTTAAAACTTGCTTAAAATGTTAAAGCATAATTAGCATACCTGTGCAGAGGCCCAGATATCTCCGTCTCCTTATGCTAACCATGGCTGCAATCTCCTAATGCAAAATTAAAAACGATTCAACATGAGAGAATTATTCAAAAATTAGCAGAAATTTATGATATAACATAAGGAATACTGATGATAGCAGCATTAACAACTATACAAGTTATGATATAGACAGGCAAACTTGAACTATGTAATGAATCTGAATAGTAATCAGCCAGTGTACAGCAACAATCATAGAATCAAGTTTTTAAATACCAGCAGGACACCGTCCTCGAGTGTTGGGAATGGATGAGTGGGAAAATGGACCAAGATGGGGTGGGAAATTCATTATCTCGAGTATTAGGACCTGGAGCTTCCTATTCCATGGGAAGACTGCGACGGCCGTGCCTTAGGATATTTAAAAACTTGCATAGAATTTCTATTGGAGCGAAGTGTGATCCCTTAATAATTCACAGAAATCCTTAGTTTTTCCCAATGAATTATTATTCTAGAAATGCATGACAGTAACTTCATGTACTTGGTTGTTTAGATTATTCAATGATCTCACACATAGCATGGATGTCCTGTGAATTGGCGAGAAGTATAGCGCAACCATGGAAAAAAAATGTGACATACAAAAATTCCTTAGTATTCTGAATTTACAAGCCTTCCTATCAAATTATAAGGGAAGGTAATGAAGTGTAAATTACAATATTTAAGTTGATTAACTCAATTTAATTGAGTATGCAATTATAGGAGAAGGATGATGGAAAACAAACCTTTGCTTTGGCAATTAATTTAAGTGAGAGATAGACAGAAAGACTGCATGTATACATGTGCATGCACACACAGAGACAATAGACAGAAAGAGACAGACAGAGAGAGAGTGTGTGAAGAACAGAGGTAGAAATATGTACTGAAAATTCACTGAGAGTATTCAGGATGTCAAATAACCGATTTCAAGAGCAAGTAGTAGTTGTGGCAATACTAGTGAGGCTGCAGCTTTCATTCAACTTGCAATGGATGAATAAAGTCAAATTCAAAATAAAACCCCAAAAAAATGTTGTACACATGTTGATATGAACTGTATAAATTATAATAAAACTAGGGATGACAAGGGTCTAGAAACTTGTAGACATTTTATATCAACTAAACAAAATACAATTTTCAAATGAAAATGAGAAAAAATAGAAACCTTGTAACTAAGAGATACACAAAGGATTATATCATCTTCAGTCCATCATCAACTGCAACTCAACTTTATTAATATGATATGGGAGCAAGAGGATCTTTCTTAACAATAAAGGAAGAATCTCTATTACCATAGTCAAAGAATGAATAAAAATTGCAAGACTTGACAGATTTATCATTTTAAAAGAAGGATGGACTGAGACTGATGCTTATCCACATATTAGAATTTTAAAAAAATGTAAATCACAAAGATCCATGATGGTGAATTTAAAATCCAAGATCATGAGGCCAAAGCTGGTGGTGCCCCAGGGCTTGCAGACAAAGACCATAGGAAAGTAAGTTTCTTTCATTGAACATTAAGGTTAATAGTCATAATAAGAAGGCACAAGTGAGATGAAACTCGATTAGTTAATCTTCTAAGAAAAGATGGAGGATAATTTCATTGAAGAACACGATCATGAGCTAATTGTCAGTCCATCAATTAACCTTGAAGTCCTAAAGATGCCTATAGGTAAGGTATTATCTCACCAGTGAGATTTGCAAATGTATAAAATAATGCAGTACACAATCAAGAGACCATATCCATCAATCCCAGTGCTAGCTGCAGAACAATTGTGACTGATAAACAGAGAAAGTTGTTCACAACGTATCACATAAAAGGTCAAATTTGAAGCATCCGAACATCCAATTGTTAACCAATTGATAAATGAATTATTTGATTACTAACACACAATGTCAAAGTTCAAAAAAAGCAAGCAGGATTACTTTAGAAGTTTATTTAACTTCCAAAAAAACTTGAATAATGCATCCAAGGACCCTGTTACACTTAAACAAAAAAGTCCCATTGTTATACACTTGGGCAAGAAAGATTATTGTTCATATGGTCTGAGTATAATATAACTGGATTAGGAGTTCTAGTTTAAGTTGTTTGAACAAGTTATATTTCTATTACTAGTCATTAAAGAGTACAATATGTGCTATGATAAGGGGAAGAAGGTGAAATTTAAAAACATAAAAGAAAGGATGCCCCAGTGCATGAGGCCCTCACTACTATAAGCTCTAGGGAGAGTTAGATGTACGCAACCTTACCCCCGCATGCAGAAAAACTATTTCCGTGTTTAGATCCCATGACACCAAGGCTACAGTAAAGCAACCTTACCATTATACCAAGGCCTGCCCCGAATTTTAAAAAATAAAAGAAAAAACAAAAAAAAAGATACAAAACAAGCAAAAACACAAACAACATAAGATACTGAAACAAACAAAGAGATAAATACGGAATGAACCTGTGAGGTCAGTTGAAACCGCGAATGGAAAGGAAGGATCTTACGGACTACAAAATGTTAATCAGATATGAAATGCGAAAATACTCAAAAGAAGCATGCTGTGGTAAGAAGGCTGTCATGGCCAATAAATTACATATGCCTAGAAAATCTATCGCCAACAGAGTCCTAATCGGCATGACATGTCACTTTCTTCATACCACCAAAACATATGGATTAATGGATCAGGATTTCACAGTATTGCATAAGTGCACTGGGGATTAAATTTAAGCACCACATTACAATTAGATGACATGGAGACAAGCCACATTAGCATGAAGGCACCATGGGCACACCCTAACCCCATGGGGAATTGCCTATCAAATTAAACAAAGAAATAAACAAAACAGACAATTAGACAGAAAAGAAAAAGAATTCAATCAAAGGAGCACTATGGAAGCTGCTAACAGAATGGAAATTGCTGTACAGATTTTGATATCACAAATTTCTAACTGACATAAGAAGCACATCTGGAAACAGAGAAAAAAAACACACGGAAAACCTTGTCAAAACCATTTATTATTTAAATTTGTATCAGTGTATCCAGATTCCCAGTTATTTTCTCAAAATACAAATAATATATCTTACACAAGCTCTGAGGAAATGAAACTGAATCAGCTTTCCAACACAATTTTTCAGCAACAATGACGACCACATCTGGCTCCCTAAGCATCTCGATATTCATGCCAACAGCCAAATCCAACTCATTCACGACCCCAACTTTAATCATGCATAACCAGACTTCAGCCAACCAAAACCACACTCACAGGATGCACTTGAAAGAAACAACTCCACACTCACACAATCAACAAAAGAACGAACCCCTTCAGACAAAACAAAACAGGATGGCGAGCCCCTGAGCTCCACCAATCAAACGCAAAACCCCAGAAAACCATGTCCACAACGCAAAATTTGCACGACAAAACTCAAACCACAAAGGAAAACACCTCAACAAATCGAATCCCCGAACCTTTTTCTCATCACGAACCACCCCACCAACAAACCCCCCACCACCAATCCACGACCCCGCAAAGCTTGGCGATGCTGAACTCTCCAGCCATCATCCTCCTCCTGCCAAGGCCCAGAACCCCACCAAAAATCCAACACCCAGGACTGCTGAAAAACCAAGCTCCCAATGGCGGCAAGCCCATCAAAACCCAACATCCAAAACCCCACTCCTTACCGAAACACAACATAAAACACAAATATGGTAAGCGGCGAACACATCAAAACGACAGAAGGAAAACCACCCCAGGACCAGCAAACAAACACCAAAAAAAAAAGGCAAGTTCGTACCACGACGGCGCTGAGGGAGGGAAGGATCAGGGGGATTCGGGGAAGGCGGGCGGAGGTTGGTGGGCTCACAGGGGAATAACCGGAAGGCGGAGATGAAGTTGGCGAAGGTGACGAGAGCGAGGCTCTCTCATCTACCACCTTTCTCTCCCTACTTTTTTCCTCTCTTTTTTTTTTATTTTTTGGTTTCTCTTCTCGGTTCTGCGCTCTTGTGCTTGTGGCTGGTGGGGTTGAAGTGAAGGGGGAACGTATGTTTTTGTGTTTTTCTCTACTCTCGGGTTGGATTCCGAGAATGCCCCCGGAAGTTAGGGAGAATTGCGGAAAAGTCTACGTAAATTTCGGGCTTCCTTTAAAGGAACCAAATTTGGAATTCCCAGAATGCCCCAGGCGACCTTTCGGGAGATCCGGGACGGGAGCGAGGAGATCCCCGATTCCAAGGAAACGGTTTTCTCGTCTTTCCAGGGTCTCTGATTCCTCCCAAAACTAGAATTCCGATCTAAATTTCCCCCGTTTTTATTAAAACAATCCTTTCTTAATGCAATTACCAGGAAAAATTACTTAAATTTATCGGAGGATAAACACTAAAAATCGAATAAAAGCTGGAGTTTTTAATTTTCTTCTAGCAAAAATCCCCCTTGTGATGTAAATATTCGAAAGTTCCCTGGAAAAACGCCATTTTTCTAGGGAAAACAACGAATTTTCATCGCGTAAACCTTATAAATCAATTAAAAGCTGCAGTTCCATCGCGAGTTTGTTTTCCGTTTAGAGAACAATCCCTTTTTTGATGTAAATATCCAAAATTTCCCCCGGAAAACCCCCATTTTCTAGAAGAAAAACGAATTGTTCATCGGATAAACCCTACAAGCCATGAACAGATGAAATTTTCATGGAAACCAGCTCCGGACCCCCCAGAAAAATCGATTTTAACCTAAAAAATGAGGGGAAAAAACGTCCTCTGATTCGAATAACTGAATTGCTTCGCTTCGCCTTCTACTAATTTCAGCATCTACAGCGGCGGAAGGTTCGGAGGACGGGCAGAACGGAATTCCGAGGAAGGAACGGAGGGATCGAAGGAGGGACAGATCCGGAAAATAAAACTTTCTCAGGGGGGGGGCATTTCGGGAATTCAGGGGTGGGGTTGGATTTTATTGGCTCATAGGTCGGGTGACGAGAAACAGAGGAGAGAAGGCTTGGGCGGCAGCCACCGACGAGATGGTGGTTGGATGGAAAGGTGGCCATAAGGCGTGCGGATAACGTCCGCCCCCAACTACGTTGCCCCTCATGAACCCTCTACTTAACCTATTCCTAAATGATCCACGCCCACCTCACTTTTTTTTTTTTTTTTAATAACCTTATTTATATTTTTCAGAAGACAAATAGGGCTGCAGACTCGATTACCTCCTTCGTTGTTTGGTACTCTAGAACAGTAGATTTGTCTGGCTGCACTCATACACGAGCTGGTACCAAAAAAAAAACATTGGTTATAATTGGGTAATTATTAGGTTAAGAGGCATTAGGCTAAGTAAGGAGGAGGTGTGGAGCAATGGAAAGAAGGATTATTGAGTAATGCTTTAAAAGTGTGTGTCCCATGGGGGTGATGGTTTTGATGGGTGGTGTGGGAGAGAATCAAAGGGAGGGAAGGGAGAGGACAAAGGGGTGAGGGTTGACCTCAACCTACCCGCCAAACTTCTTCCTTAAGAATTTGTTTATTATCTTGTTCTTTGGCGAAAGTTTTAAATTAAAAATTGTGCATTAGCATAAGGGAAGTGGGTCTTCATGGATGTGCCACTTGCATCACCATGTGGATTCATCACCTTAGCTGGTATCAATGCGATTGGTTGTTTGTTGTCATGGTAGGAAAGCAATACTTTCTGTTTGATCGATCCTTTGTATATTCTCAAGCAAATTTAGATTTGGTCAGCTTATGTTCAACTTTGCTAAATCGAGGATCAAATCCGTGCTCCGTGTTCGAACATGTCAGAGATAAAAAAAAAAGTTGGGTTGACTCCGAATAGTTTGTATCCTAATCATATATTTAGAATTGTCTTAATTTGCATGAATATGTGACAATTGCATGGTTTTGTACAAAATATCTAATGATACTCGGGCTTTTTAGCCATCTTCCTTGGAAAAATAATTTATGTTTTCATTTTTTGTAATCTATGAATTTTATGTATGTTTTTTCTATAATATTCTATTTAAACTTTCTGCAAGAGAATCAAGTCATGAAGTAGAAAATGGATCTAGGAGGAAAAAAATACATGAGCGGACTGGGAGCAAGAAATAATGGATACAGAGAAATTATGTTAACCAAATCATATGGAAAATAATCGAGAAGTTGCTTAAATGTTAGTTTACAGCGATTGCCTACCATTTCTCTAACAATTTATAAGTGCAATATTCTTCACTTTTATTTTTGTTCGATATTTGCACATATATTTTTATTTTGGAAAATTGGATACAATTATTTATTAAATATGCAATGAAACACGAAGATCAGTGCAAAAAATATTTATCTCTTGCAATTATATGGTGAGGCTATTAGAAATTGAGATGAATACAAAAACTAAAAGAAAAAGAATTACGAGGCCGCATTATGTAATTCTATTTAAATTAATCCAGTTCTTGACCAATTTAAAGGAAAAGCTCACCTTTCATGATTTTAGGCCTCAATCAAATACCTAACCGGAGCTTATAAGCAAGACACGGGCCATTCAATATTATAATTTTAGATTTTTCTCTCTATTTATGTTCAAGTTATTTAAAATTATTCTAAACATTATCATGCTGCAAAATTTATTGTGGGATTCTCATCATATATATATATATATATATGAATATCAACATCATAAAGTCCTAGAGGTCCCATATATATATGAATATCAACATCATAAAGTCCTAGAGGTCCCATATCTAGATCTAGCACTATGTTTCTACATTGAAGGTCTCTTATTGCTCTCTAATTTCAGTGAACTTTATTTCAGTACTACGGTCACATGGTTTCATGGAATATGTGAAAGTACTTATTGACATTCTCTTCTCAACTGATCTAATTCCTTGCTTATTACTTCTATCTCCTTGTTCCCCCTCCTCTATCTTCTTTGCTTAGATATAGCGAACCCCTCACCTGCCCAGAATCCAATCTTTTCCTGCGCAAAGTTACCAGTCTTCGACCCCATATCAGTGTTTTTCTCACCGAATTGTGGTATTAACATTACTGCATGTCTGCAATCATTATTTTTTCTAATAAGAAAATTAGTGTGCATATTGTCACCCTCCGAACTCAATGTGTAACAAATGTTATATATCTGTAGAGTGAACCATACAAACATGCAAGACTACATATCAAATCATAATAATCTCAAAGTAATAATAATAATTCTTCAATTCTCAAAAATTAATTTAATCAAGATCTAAATAAATCATTCTCAGAATCAATTGTCCCAAAGTAACATAATTCAAATTATGCTAACTAATTATTATTATTATTCAAATTGAATAAAATATTCAAACTAAACTAAACTAGTCTAACTAAGGGAAACTAGAAATCCAAATAATTACAATTATCTCCAGCAGATAGCGCACACCTCTAAGTCCTGAGCAATCATGATTCAGAATTTAAAAAATAGAAAAATAAAAAATAATGTCCTACACCAGCCCAGTAAGGAACATAACACATCAAAGTGGGGTCTGAGCATGCCAAGCAAATAAATAATCAAATAGCATGCTTTAGATTGGGAATAAATAAAATTTCGAATAATATATACATTTCTTTCAAATTTTATTTTTTTATAAACTGATACTAAACCTAATAGTAGACTTGGTCATGTCGCCCAATGGCATGGGTCAAATAGCAAATACAAAGTGCACCAAGTACCAGATAATAGATATCATTATTCTAATCATCGATAGCTTAGTGTCGAAACTAGTTTCACAAATTACAAATTAACAAGACCAACAAATAATCTCTATTGGCGGGGCCAGATCATAGCTATGTTGAGAATACATATATAAAACAAATTTCATAATTTACGTGGTCATATTATCTAAATTTTATCTTACAAGAATATAATAAAAATAATATATTTTAAAATAATTACAACTGTAATAATAACATACTTGACTCGTTTAATTAAATATAAAATAAAGATCACAATCAAATTTAATAAACTAATTATAATTTTACTAAAAATTAAAAACTACACTTTGAAGTATTATGTTACTTACCTCTTCTTGTTTTAAAATTTTACTTCAGTTAGGCAAGTCAGCTTCACCTATTCAAGCTATTAAATCTAAGATCAACAACTTTGAAACTCAAGATAACTGAGAATAGGTTAAAATTGGGCAAACTAATCCAATTAGGGGTACTGCAAAGTGTATGGGTTCAAATCCAAACCAAGGTAAAGAAAAGATAGGGTCAGCCAAGCGGCGATACCAATCTAGGTCAGTCCAACAAGATGAACTCAACTAGTCAAGATCAAACATAGTTTAGATGACTCCATGAAAGTCAATGATGACCAAATTTCAAAAAAACCTGACAAAGGCTGAGGTAAGGGGCCGGCCTACTGCTTGGGTACTGGGATAGTTTAGGGCCCCAGCCTTAGGGTCAACTTAGACCCCGAATAGAAGGAAGATATGGCTTACACTAGGATCCCTAAGTCTTGCTTAGAGAGAGAAAGAGGGAGAAGAGAGAAAAGAAAGAGAGTCTCAATTCGGGTTCAATCAGGGGTTTAGGTTTTATTGTTAGTGGTATAAATCATCATTGCATCTACTCCATGGCTAGAAAAGATAAATTAACAACTAGCGAAGAAACTCAGAATTTCTCTTTTTTAATAGAAATTAATAAATAAGAGAATTAAAGATTGGAAGAAGAACCTAAAAGAATAAGAAGAAAACAAGGAGAAAGAGAGGAAAGAGAAGGAAGAGAAGAAAGGGATGTGTTATATGGCAGTTAAGCTTGATATGGAAAGGGCTTACGATCGGATGCGGTGGGGTTTCCTTAGGCAGGCTCTGGCGAGGCTAGGATTTCATGAGACTTGGATAGCATGGATTATGGGATGCATGCAGGGGCCATCCTTTTCCATCCTGGTTAATGGCTCACCTTCACCTTTCTTCCAGTCCACAGTAGGGCTTCGACAGAGATGCCCTCTGTCCCCCTATTTGTTTAGATGTGCTGTCCCGGGCCCTCTAGGCTGCATGTCGAGAGAGGCCTTGGAGGCCTACATCCTAGCCCCTGGTGCCCAGCTGATTTTCCATCTTCTCTTTGCACATGACTGCCTCCTCTTGGTCAGGATGAGGATGAGGGATGCGTGGGCCCTTAGAAGGATTCTGGAAGACTTTTGCATGGCTTACGGGCAAAGGGTGAACCTACTTAAGTCCACCATTTGCTTTAGCCCGAAGACGAAGCGGCAGGTGAGGCAGAAAATTAGGGGGTTCTTTGGCATGAGGGAGCAAGTGGAGCTGTGGAGCTACCTGGGCGTCCCTATCACTGGCAGGAGATTGCAGGTGGGGGAGTGTGGCAGTATGGTGCAGCGTGTCCAAGAGCATCTAAAGGGTTGGAGAGCGACCTCTCTATCCATGATGGGCAGGCTGACGCTAGTCAGGTTTGTCCTTTGTTCAATACCAATACACCTTATGTCCAATATAGTGGTTCCAAAGATCGTGCTGGGTAGTATAGAGAGGCTACTCCAGGTTAGCACAGGGTGCATTTGTTAGCTTGGGAGGCGGTCTGTATGCCAATCTGCGAAGGAAACTGGGGGTGCAGTCCCTCCGCATCAGGAGAGAGGCTTTGATTGCTCGGCACACGACTAGGTGGATCCTAGAGCGGCAATGCTTCTGGAGTCAGATGATGATGGCCCGGTATGGCCCGGTAGGAAGGGGCACGCCTGTTCGGAGCAGCCAGAGATGCTCCTTCATCTAGCGTGAGATCAGTAGGTATGTGCCCCTGATCTGGCACACTCCAGATGGTTGATTGGTGATGGGCGTAGCATGGACGTGATGGAGGACTCATGGTTGGATTCAATCCTGGTGGAACTCTGACTGACGACGGTTAATGTCAAGGCCGCGGAGGGTCTTCGGGTGAGTGACCTTCTTTGGCCAGAGGGGGCGGGGTGGGATCCCCACCGCGTCAGCCTGCTGTTTGGGGAGCACCTTGCGGAGAGGTACGGTCTATTCCCGTGCCGAGGAGGACCAACCCTGATATGAGGGTTTGGGGTGTGACTTCCAGTTATAGAGCCAGAGTGGAAGACCTTTACCATGCTATTCATGAGGAACAGCACCACGAGGTGGACTGTACCTAGGTCTGGCGGTTCGGCCTCCATTCGAGGGTGGCCATGTTCCTCTAGAAGGTGGCGTGGGGTCGGTTGCCAATGAGATCGATGCCGGGCGGTCAGGGCTGGGCATCCAGACCTAGTGTCCTGACTGCCAAGTTGAGGAGACAGTAGATCACGCTTTTTTCTCGTGTGAGCGTGCTAGGAGGGTTTGGGGGCTCATCGCACTCTCGTCGGATGTGCGAAGTGGGGTTGATTCCTTGTTGTTAGCTCTCAGGTTATGGGCTTCTGCCCCTCCTTTTCAATAGGTGGCCATCGAGGCAACCTATAATAATGCCTATCAAATTTGGTTGTCTAGAAATGCCTAAACCTTTGGTAAGAGGTGTCCTCCCTCTCGTTTCGTTATGGAGCAGACACGGGTTCAGGCTTTCGAGATTGTCCAGGTCTTTCGATCAGATGGACCCTTGATAGCTTGAGGCACCTAGGGCTCTTCCTCTGCAGTTGCAGCACCTCAGACGATGTTTATCACCTGGGAGCCCCCACTTCCGAGTTTTCTCATGGTTAATTTTGGCAGATGTGTTTTGGAGGGTGGTAGGAGGTTAGAGGCTCGGACTCGAGAGTAGTTGCTATTGGTGGGCGCTAGATTTTCGAGGTCTCGGTCCCAGAGGCTGAGTTCAGGGCAGCTTGGCTGGGGCTGGGCCATGCCCGATGTGTCCTAGGTTCTAGAGCAGTTCTTCTAGAGGGGGACTCAGCTACAGTGATCAGCTGGATTACGGAGAGCATCGGCGGTGTGCACGGGTGCCACCCCCTGTTGCGTGATATTAGGGACATGGCCGAGGGCGTGGAGTTTTAGGCCAGGCATATCTTCAGAGAGGCGAATGGGGTTGCGGACTGGGTGGCTTCATATATGGTCGACCACTCCGGGAGTACCCTATGGAGTAGGGAGAGGGAGTTGCCTATGGCACTTCATGGTTTGCTATTTTCTAATTTTGTTGGATGCATTCGTACTAAGTTTATATGAATTATCCGGTTAACCAAAAAAAAAAGAAAGGAAAAGAGGGGGTGGTGGTCCGGGGGTGGCTTGGTGAGCTCATCGGGGGTCGACGACAAGCAGCCACAATGGCACAGAAGAAGCAAATAAAAAGAGGAACGGGGCAGCGTCCCCTAGCTGCCATAGTGGCAGTTTTCTTGGCCAAGAAAGAAACAAGAGGAGATGGGGCTCAGCGACGAACAACAATGGCGGCGAATTTTGGCTGACAACAGCGAGTTTTGGAGAGTTTTGTGGCGGCAATGCTCAGAATAGAGGAAAGAAAATACAACAATCAGGTTTAGAGAGAAATAGGATAGGTTTTGAGGGTGGTTGAACTCAGCTACGGTGACGCGATGGTCACGAAAGGTGAGGAAGAAAGGGACAAGATGGCTTGACGGTGATCAAACATGATGAAGGGGACTTAAAGGAGTTTTGGTTGGGGTTAGTTCGGCAGTCGCTGCTCCTATCCATGGATCCTGATGCCGATTGTATGTGACCAAATGACCGATGTTGGTTCAACAATCTTTGTGGAGTCGTCATAGCAGAGTCATCACCGATTGCAACTCCGCGGCCTTATCCACCCAACTGCCAACGGATCGGGTAAGGGAACACAGTTCCTCTATTTCAATCCCCCTCCTCATTTTTTTTGAATTTTTTGGATTGAAATCAGTGGGCATTACCGCCTTCAATCTTGGTCGGGCCTAATAGGGCCAATTCTCATACATATAGACTTTCACTAATTGCCGGAAATTGGAGAATATTTGGGGTGATTTTGTTGTAGCATTATATATTACCATTTATTAGCATGGTTGGAATAACGTTGAGTATGCCTTTCGTTATATGGTTTACCTTCGATTAATGCTACTTATGTCATTTACATGGCCTTATCATATATGAAAAGCTTGAAACAAGTACTGTTTTGAGCATAAGCCTAAGAATCTATTTGGCAAGCCATTATAACAGTAGAACACTTGCAACTTTAAAATTCCTTTTCACCTACATCAATTGTTCACCAAAGATACTTGGGAAGCATGGGTTTCCTTCTTCTTCTACATCTTCTCTCCTGGGTCTTGGTGTCCCCCACAATATGGATGGCTAATGGAGTCTTCAAACATGATAAGGCAAGCTCGACTTTTGTCATTGTTGTTACCAAATCTGGATCCATGACATGAGCTGCTTCCAGTGATCTGCAAGATAACAAATAAGGTTAGAGAGCTCACCGGATTGGTTTTAGCCAGACCCTCCATACTAAAGTCAAAAAGAATTGTTTTGATGGAAGATGGGGAAGAAGAAGAAAGTAAAAAAGAATAGAGAGCTTAGTGAAGGTGGTCCTAGGGATGCTTCAATTTTTGAAGGATTGAACCGCTCCTTTTCACAAAGGGTCATTGGGTTTATTTATAACTATAGGGGCCCAAATCTCCTGCGAATTATATTTTAATAGTCTATTGGTATAACTGTCTAGGATCTGGCATAACCACCAACAGATTCGATGTAACCGCTGAGGCTATTATGATAATCTTTATCCTCGGCTTGATGGAGGGAACATACTTCTATGCATGGAAAAATCGGCTACCAAGCTAGGGAGGTTCAGGTTGGCTTGGAGTAGATGCCAACTTGAGGAAATCTGAGCTATGGTGTTTCTTGTCGGATAACACAATCTTGGAGGTCTTCTAATATGCTTGTCCTACTTTTTTGGTTCAGTCGAGGTCGACTTGGTCCGGCTACATGGGACACTATATTAGTTTGGAAATGGATTAATCCAATTGTATTACATCATTAAGTTTATTTTCCACCACAACAGTCATTATCAAAGATTGTACAGACCATGCTCGCTTTGCTATATTAGCATGTTCTAAGCAAAACTTAAAGGTACATGGAAGGGTCTTAGCATGGTTGTTGAAGATTTCAATGGAACTTAGATCTTGTTAGAAGGTGACTCCAATGTCATGGACTAACTCCAATACCAATGACATGAGCTCCATTCCCTCCCATGATATTTTATGTGGTCGGAATGCAAATATTTTAAAGCCTCACACATTTTTTTGGAAGGAAATCAATGTTTACCTAACTGGGTCGAACTGCCCAGTTTAGCCCATATCGGGCCAACCCGACGGGGCACCGAGTTGGTTCATCCATATTTTTCGAAACCAGCTTCAAACTATCCAGAACCAGTCACGAACTACATAGACTCGGTCCGAACCAGCCGATTCCGTGTAGAATTAGTGCAAACCATCTAGTTCGCACCGAGTCGGACCGATTCCGAACTTGTCCCCCTTCCCTGTCTCTTCTTTTGCTTTTAAAGAAAGTTTGGGAAGGCCTGAGAATTCTCGAGCATTCCCAACGTATCCAAAGAACACCCGCTTCCCTCTTGTGGACAAAAATACACCAATTCAATACAATTAAATGAGGATCCAACCCAAAATAAGGTATGTTTCCTCTCTCCCCATCTCATTTCCTTTTTTTTTAGGCCAAAAAATACTTCAAAATTCGCAAAATGAGGAAAACTCATGCCAAAACTTTTGATTTTAGCATGATTTCATGATATGCTGTAGATCTATAGATGGTCTACAAAATCGCATAAAATTTTTTAATTTTTGGATTATATATAATTTTTAAAATTAAAAAAATATTTTTTTAATTAAAAAATAAATAAATAAAATAAAATTTTAAAAAAATATAAAATAAAAAGTGTATTTAGAGACATACAAGCAACTTTCTATCTCAATTTGGTGTGTATGTATTCAAGTTTTGATACAATCAAGGCCTAAATTTTGAAAATTGCGAAATCAGTAGCCTTTGATATATGCACATGGCCCTAAAAAAATATATATAACATTCATGGTAGGGTTCTACATAGATCCAAACTCAAATTAAATTTTTTAAATATTTATATTTAAAAATTATTTTTAAATTTAAAAATAATTAAAAATAGATAATTAATACCAAAAATTATGAAACAATAGTAGTAATTATTCTAGTAGTATCTTTTGAAGTAAAAATTATATTTTTCTGAATTTATGGTATTTAAATATATTTTTAAATTTAAAAATTAATAAAAATATACAAAAAATTAAAAATATAAAAAATTAGTACTATATATTAGATAAATCAGATATATTTTCTAAAGTAATTTATTTTAACTATAATGAAATTTTAGTATTTTTAAATAATTGATAAACTGACGTACTTGATAAACCTACAAGAATAAAACTAACAAAAAAGAAGACAGAGCATGACATTAGTTGGGATCATATGCAAATGCGCTTTGTCAGCACTACTAGAAGTGTAATTGGTGCAATACAGAGTTCAAGAAATAAGGAGTAACTAAGTTGAAGTAGCACCTAGCTGATGGTTACCTCGATGTATCTATGTGCCAAAACTATCCACAAGAGGTTCGACAGCTAATGAAGAAACACCTCACTAATTTTAGAGCACCTAAGAAGAGGAATGCCAAGAAGGAGGTGGAGGTGGACAATCGAGTAGCAGAGCCACCTTTCTTCACTTTAGGGAGTCAGAGAAGGTGTCCACTCCAGACGACGAGGAGGCATAGGGCTCTACACAGGTGAGCTTAGATGATCAGTGGCAGGAGAATGAGGTGTCCAAGTATAGGGCTCCATTTGGGCCCTCACACTATGAGTCAGGCTTCTGTTCTGCGACCAGCAGGGTAGATCTAGAGTTTAGGAGAACCTCTTCAATTAGGGAGGCCGTCATCAGAGATGGTGATCATATTGCATCTATGTTGGGGGCATTTGGTAGCAGAAAGAAGTCCTCCAGAAAGATTGTACCAGGAGCCGCCATCCATAATTTAGATCTGCATGCCTTTTCTAGTAAGGATTCAAAGCAGTAGAGGATTGACACAATGCTAAAGAAGGATATGTGGTGAGCTATTGGATTTTGGTTCCACTTCAGCCACATCCCAGCGATTGCAACAGACAATATATACTATAGATATGTCATTTCCCACATACATGTTGTCGGACCTGGTGTAAATCCTTCAGGACCGAAGGACATCTATGGTGTGCTTCTTGACGACAATAAGGAAGAGCTAGATAAGTAGATTGCCTCATAAAATAGCAAGTGGGCCATATATGGACTAACGATAATGTGTGATAGTTGGACCAATCCTACCAGGCAAAGCATCATCAACTTCTTAACATATATTGATACGAAGACTTTTTTACATAAGTCAATTGATGCTACCTATCAGGTGCACGATACCATGTACTTCCTCAAATTAATAGAGGAGGTGATTGATAGGTAGGAGAGGAGAATATCGTGTAGGTCATCACTAATAATGGGCTATAATATAAGGCCTCTAGGGAGATCTTGATAGAGTGGCAGCCGCATATTTTTTAGACCTCATATGCTGCACATTGTATTAACCTCATGTTAATAAACATTGCTAAGATTTGTAGGGTGTAGTAAATAGTGAAGATAACCTAAACTAACACCAGATATATTTATAACCATATATGGGTCCCATCACTCATGAGAATATATATAGGGGGAGAGATCTTGAGACCACGTGTGACAATGTTTGCTACCAAGTATGTTACACTTGATAGGCTTTTGGAGAGGAAAGAAGCCTTACGTCAGATGTTTGTCAATTTTGAATAGCAGTTTGTCAGTCTTGAGTAGCAGAAAAGTAGATTTGCAAGGGCCAACACTGAGGGGAGCACTATTAAGGACTTGGTAACAAGCCAGACATTCTAGCAGTGGGTCGAGAAAATAGTGAAGGCAATCAAGTCATTGTACAAAGTATTTCGGGCCATGGACAGTGAGAGGTACCCCAGATGGGCTTCTCATATCATATGATGGAGAGAGCAATGAATCAGATTAGGGAACCAAATCTGAGACATGCCCAAAAGTACATTGACATCATTAAGCAATGACCGGACTACCAGATGGATAGAAACTTACATCTACTAGATAAGCAAGAACATTATAAATTATACAACATGTACTTATATAATTTTACTAAAATAATTATGAACTCTATCTGCAGCTTACTACCTGAATGCAAAGTTTTAGTACACCTACCTAGAATCGATATAAATAACGAATATCTGTCTGCTCTAAGTAATGTGATTTACAAGATGGAGCTTGATCTAGAAGTCATGGCTCTATGTTTAGAAGATGTAGGTTAACTTAAGTAATGTTCGTCCCATTCCTGTCTACCTAAAAATATGCTAGACAGATCGTTGTTAGAACCGACGAACAAAAGTTAAAATTTAAATTTTTACTCTTACCTTCTCTACTCGAAGAATAGTGGTCGTACGAGGTCGATCCACAGGGAGGCGATTAGAGTTGCTTAAAAATAAAAACGTTCACTCGGATTCAAAATCGATTTTTGAATGATAAAAGAAAAACATTACTTCGGGGATGTGGAATGATTCTCTAGTCTATCAGAGAATATTTTCTATTTGAAAATAAACAAAGGAGAGAAAGAAAACTTGCAATTGAATTCTAATGCAGAGTAGGGATTGATTCCTGAAGACATAATATAAATGAAAATTGCAGATCGAATAGCAAAGAAAAATTTTAGAGTTATCTTAAAACTAAGAATTCCAAAGTGCATAAAATAAATTGCAGAAATTAAACTGAATCTTAGACACGGATTTCATAAAATAAAAATTAAAAATTTCATAACAAGAAATGATTACAGAAGTAAAAAAATTGAAGATGAAGCCTAATGCTTCTTTTCTTCTGCAAATGAAAAAAAAAGAAAACAAGGACTAAAAGAAAATCAAATAGAAATCTCCCCTTTCTTTTTTTTCCCTAATTTTTTATTCTTCCTTTCAAACGAAACAGAGCCATGCTCTGTTTCTTCCCTTTTCTTTTGACAACAGAGCCTTTCTTCTTCCTTCAACCGAGCCGAGAACCCCTCTGGACCCGCCGGCCACCACCTTTTCCTTGGCCTCTCCCCCCCCTTCTTATAGATCGCCCGAGCCTTGAAGCCGGCGATGGATCCATTGGGAACGGACGCATGATTCTTGGGGCGGACTGCACGCAAGGCTGGATCAAGGGAGCTGCTGCGAGATCAACTGGGACGTGGAGCCCGGGATGAAGGCGTTGCGGAATCTTTGCTGGGACCACTGCTATCGGGCGCGATGCTGAAGGAAGGAGGCGCGGGCTGAGGCGGAGGAGGCTGGACGAATCCGAAAGGGGGAGACGGCTGAGGCGCTGAGATTTGGGCGTTGAATGCCAACGGCTGGAATGGAGGAGATGGTGCTGCATCACAGGCTCATTGCGGACGGCTGGAGACGCGCGGTGGATCACGGAGGACGTGGAAGGAGCTGGGAATCCGAGATGCTTCACGGCTGGCCGCGAGATCATTGGGAGGAGCCGATCATGGAAGAGATCAGGGCGCTGGGAGGAGCCGATCATGGCCACGGTGGAGGCTGGGATCACGGGTGGAAGCTTCGTGGATGGCTGCTGGGCGTGATGCTGGGATGCTTGAATCGCTCGGAACGATGGGAGCGTGGAGATGGACGCGGACTGCTTATGGGTCATGTGCCAGTTTCTGCAATGGAATTGGATTTTGGAAGAAGGTTTGGGATTTTCTTTGCCCTCCTGAGAGGGGAGCTGGGAGACACCAAGTTCCGTCCAATTAGTCATATAGACAAAAAAAATAGTGTGATTTGAAATTTGGCTTGTAGACGGATGGACTTGGTTCGTCACGGGTCACTGTTCTGACTGGAGGTCAATTGCAAGTCTTTCAAGTCATAGGTCACCCAGCACCTCATAGTTATGATATGGCCAAATTAGATTTGCCCAAAATTTTTTTCCAAAGGCTCAAAAGAAATGGATCCGATTCGGACCCGAACCCGACTCGAACCCGATTTGAAGTCAAATTTGTACTCAATGTGCATTTTATCTATAATTTATACTAATCTATGTTAAATCCAAATATAATATTAATCTAGTGAATTTATTATTATCGGTTAACAATAACACTAATTTTAGTAACATGTAGGTCGCACTTTTGTGCTCTTATCACACCCCCCAACTAGCTTATTGCTAGTCTCTAGCAATTCAGTGCGAAAATGATAAAATGAGAGAGCAAAAGTGTTATTTATTATATAAATATCCTAAGATAAATACTCACTTTCGTAGAGCATTACGATTGCACTTAGCATGTGCA
This sequence comes from Phoenix dactylifera, assembly GCF_051530095.1. Classification (NCBI taxonomy): domain Eukaryota; kingdom Viridiplantae; phylum Streptophyta; class Magnoliopsida; order Arecales; family Arecaceae; genus Phoenix; species Phoenix dactylifera. Next base: position 5,652,313 of record NC_143193.1, read on the forward strand.
ACAAGCCGTTAAACCCCTAGGTTACCCTAGCGGACGAGTGTTGTCTCGTGAGGGTTTGCATTGAAGTTACCCACAAACTTCATCAGTCAGGAATTTTCAAATTTTAACTCAAAATTTGAACAAGTATTACTGTATGAAACTAGGATTGCAAGGACAATAGAGACTTGTTGTTATCATATTTAAACAGACTCTAACTCAAGTTTCATTACACCCCATCCATCTGCTAACAAGTCAAGAATGTAGTGAGGTGCAAGATAGTATCATATAAATGAGTGGCTTTCACTTACTTCCAACATGATCACTCCAATTTTCAAGACTTTCTAGAGTTAAATGGTAATGAACACCCCGGATTTATTTATTTATTTATTTATTTTTTCCAGACTGAATGCTAAGAAGAATAACTTGTGCAATATCGAGCCTTATTAAGCTTTCTAGCTAACCCATGTAGCGAGTGTTAGGCCAATGACTCCCGATCCAGATGGCTCAGGGCACTAGGTGTAGAGACACCCTAACAGGCTTAATAACTCAAGTTAACTAGGCTTCAAGGCCAAATTAGTCACTCAGAGTTTAATCTCAATGTCCTCACCTTTTTACGCGAACACTCGCTGCTTGCCAGGCAGGAGGCCCGGTTACTCAGTGAGGAGACTTAAATTAAACTCATTATTTTATTTTATCTCTTCTTTTTTTTTCTTTTTTTTCTTTTTTTTTGGTTAGGTTAGGGTGTTCATCACACATATAACTCTAAATTATCCCGAAGATTAAAAGTATTCATATTAGTTGCAAGTTTACATACCCCACTATTCATGTGCTTACGTGTAGGTGCTAACTCATCTTGTATCATGTTAGCAGAAGATAGGTGAGACGACAACTCAAGCTAGAACTGCTACATATTACTTAACTCAAAGCTATTGTCAAAGCAATTCCTAGTTTGTACAGCCAAAGAGATTAGAGTTTGAGTTAAAAATTTGAACTCCTTTTTTTTTAATTTTAATTTTTTTTTGGCATAAAAAATCAAAAATATTCTCATCCCCATACCTAAATCTAACATTGTCCTCAATGTTAAAGAGAATTTAAAGCAGTAATAGGATAGAGAAGAAGTTACCTGATATGGGTGGATAAAGTGACAATTGGGGCCAAAAACCCCCAAACCTGCATGTTAGTAATTTATTGAATTTTTTTATTTTAATTATTATTATTATTTTAATAATATTTACATGTTGGGTTGCCTTCCAAGAGCGCTAAGTTTTATGTCTTCAGCCGGACAAAATGTAAATCCTCCTTTTTTTCAACCATTATCTAAGAATGGTTTTGGAAGAGTCCGATGAAGAACAGTCGGCTGATGACGATCTATGCTCATAAGGGGAACAGAACTAAGGGGCGCATGCTTGACCCCTTCCTCGGAATGGGCAAGGTAAGCTTCTAAAGGGTCCTTATTATAAGTTTGTAAGAAAGTCTCCTGAACCAGACTTTCAATCATGTCAACTTCATTGATTTCTTTGTCGTCTGGTGGTTGTTTACTTATGTTGAAGACATTAAGCTCGACTTTCATGTTGCCAAAAGATAACTTCAGCATCCCATTTCGACAGTTGATCACAGCATTTGCTGTGGCTAAGAAAGGTCTACCTAAAATTATAGGTGTGTGACTGTCTGGATATATTGCAGGTTCAGTCTCAAGGATAACGAAGTCCACAGGATAGTAAAACTCATTTACTTTCACTATTACATCCTCTACAATCCCCTTGGGGTACTTCACCGTCCTATCTGCTAAGGAAAGGGTAATATTTGTAGGCTTTAATTTCTCCAAACCTAACTTTTGGTACACATAGTAGGAAAGTAGGTTCACACTGGCTCCTAAATCTAATAGGGCTCTCTGGATGATCGTCTCTCCTATTTTTATTTCAATGGTGGGGTAACCAGGGTCTTTGAATTTCGGGGCAATCTGTTGTTGAATGAGAGATGAGGCTTGTGCAGCCATAACAGCTTGCCTAGGAATACTGGTTTTTCTTTTGACCGTGGTGAGGTCTTTCAAGAATTTTGTATAGGAGGGAATTTGTCTTATGGCATCGAGAAAAGGTATATTTATTTGAACAGTTTTAAAGACTTCCATTATTTCATCAAAGTTAGATTGTTTCTTGGAGTCCCGAAGTCTACTGGGAAAGGGAACCTTGGGTTTGTATGTTTCTATGGGTTCTTCCCTTTTTTTCGGTTTGTCCTGTTCTTGACCCCTCTTCTGAATAGGGTTCTTATCGGATTCAGTTTTATTTTCTTTTTCATGTTCAGAAAGTTGGACTTTATTGTCCACTTGCTTGCCAGACCTTAAAGTGGTAATTGCCTGGACTTCATAGGTCGGATTTCCATTAGAATTGATTTGATACTGACCTATCTGACCTTGATTTTGTTGTCTACTAGGGTTAGGCACTGGTTGACTAGGTAGTTCACCTTTCTTCCTATCCCCTAGAGAGTTAGCTATTTGGCTCAGACTAACCTCAAGTTTTGCAATTACTTGCTCATGGAATTGGTTAGTCTGGGCTTGGGCTGTATTGGTCTGTTGTTGTTGCTTGATAAAATCTTGTTGTTGTTTCATCATATTAGCCATCATGGTTTCTAATTGTGAAGGTTGCTGTGGGATAGGGGCATTATAAGGCGGTACAGATGGAACCAAAGGTTGGTTCATTTGTGGTGGACCTATCCTGGAAAAATTGTTCTGAAAACCTGGCGGACCACCTTGATGCTGAATAGGTTCATTTTGCTTGTATGAGAAATTTGGGTGGAACCTATTATCAGAGTGGTAAACTGGGCTAAACGAGTTGGGAATGGGCTTCTTAAATGCACTATATGAATTTAGAGCATTTGCTTGCTCGGCCTTTATGGTGGGCAGATTAGGGCAGCACTCCACTAGATGTTCCGAACTGTTACATAAGACACAAACTATATGACTCGTGATCCACTTTCATGACGTGATTTGACTCTTTGTATGAACTCAAACTAGTGGAAACAGTGAAAGCATCAAACTTTTTGCTTAAGTTGTTCATTCCAGTCACCAGATTGGACATGACATTTTTGAGTTCTGGATCTGTTTTCATTTCATAATTACCTGATTTTCTAGACCCAAACTCATCTCTAATTACTTCCTCACCATAGCTACTCCAATTTTGGGCATTTTCAGCTAAGTCAACAAGAAATTCATAGGCTTGATCCGGGGTTTGGTTCATGAACCTACCCTTGTGCATGGACTCAATCATGTTTCTATGTGCTGGAGGTAGTCCTTTATAAAAGAAGTGGACCAGATCAGCCTTATCAAGCCCATGGTGTGGGCATTTGACCAACAAGTCATGGAATCTTTCCCAAAGTTGGAAAAATTCCTTCTCAGATTTTTCTCTAAAAGTTCTTATGGCATCCTTAATTTTTTCAGTCTTTACCATAGGATAGAACTTAGCCATGAACTTCTTAGATAGTTGTTCCCATGATGTGATGGAATTTGAAGCAAGGGAATACAGCCATGCAGCAGCACGATCCTCTAAAGTCATGGGAAACAACCTTACTTTAATACCCTCTTCATCTAAGTTTTGATTTCTAAACGTTTGACAGATTGTCAAAAATTTGTTTAGATGAATATAGGGTTGTTCACTCTCGAACCCATGAAACTTGGGTAACATGTTTATTGTTGCAGCCCGAATTTCAAATTGGGCTGCATTATTTATTGGCAATACTATACATGTAGGTGGACTAGCGGATGCAGGAGCGAATAATTCATTCAGGGTTCTAATATGTTCACCCATTGTAGAGATCGACGGTTGGTTTACAGTTCGCAGGTTATGATGAAAAGTTCTGTCAATTTCAAGATCAAATGGGGTTAACTTATCCCTTAATGACCTTCTACCATGCATATATTTTCCACAACTTAATTAGACTCAATTTTTTTAAACGAAATCCTAAAAGATAAGAAGAAGGGCTAGACCAAGATGACCACAATCAACACCACACAACAATTTGACCCTATTAGTCTTAGAGCTAAGTGAGGTTTAGTAGCTTCTTAAATCTAGTTGCACAGAGACTTATCAGGTTAAAAAATTCCTGAAATTCTCTCTAGATTAGACAGCTCCTAATCTCCCTTTCAGATTAAGCTTGAGCTTACCAGTTAAGTGATCCAGTAACCAGTGACCAGGAAAGTCCCGGGGTGTGTGGTGGTGCCAGAAGGGATACACCGATACCACAATACCCGTAACAGTTCTCACTGTTGTAAAACTTTTCTAGACATCACCAATTACTAAATCCTCACTGGAGTGGCTTTCAGCCGCTTCTTTCCAAGAGCCTAATTGAGCTCGAAACCCTAAGGCCAACGTCTAATTTGATTTTAATTTAATTTGGCTTAGGATAAGTATGCAAGGTGGTGATTTTTGGGCTAAGGACAGGTAATGACTTCCCGACCTTATCTTTTTAATGGGTTTTGCCCTTAATTACTTTATGCAAATGCTTAATACTAAATGCAGCAAATAATCAATGGTTTTTTTTTTAAAGTTTATGCAATGTCATTAGGTTGTACTGATTAAATGAGCAAGCATTTTTTTTTTATTTTTTTATTTTTCTTAATTTTTTTTAATTTTATGTTGTTTTTTTTTTAATTTTTAATATAGGAATAACTTGAATGTAAACTAAAACTAATCCTTATGCGTCAGTCAATCTCCGAATGCCCGTTGAATAAGCTCTGGAGATTACTCTGTGAGGAGCCCCAATAGAGGTATGATCACCTCGGGAGATTGCGCCTTATCAATTACTAGCAAAAATAATATAGATTTTTTTTTAAAATTTTTTTTTTAATTTTTTTTATTTTTTTAATATATTTTTTTTAAAATTTAAATTTAAATTTCAAATTTCGAATTTCAGAATTCAAATTTTGAATTTAAATTTTTGAATTTTTGAATTTTGAAATATTTTTTATATTTTATTTTTTTTTGAATTTTTTTTTCGAATTTCAAATTTCAGAATTTAATAACTACGAAATTATTAACTGAAAATAATCAAAATAATAAAAATAAAAACTTACTACCGGAGTGCGTTCACTCCGGGCATCCAAAGTCCAATTTGATCTTCGTGATCGTTCTTGCTTCTCGATTTGCCTCCCCGGCAACGGCGCCAAAATTTTGTTCGTCCCATTCCTGTCTACCTAAAAATATGCTAGACAGATCGTTGTTAGAACCGACGAACAAAAGTTAAAATTTAAATTTTTACTCTTACCTTCTCTACTCGAAGAATAGTGGTCGTACGAGGTCGATCCACAGGGAGGCGATTGGAGTTGCTTAAAAATAAAAACGTTTACTCGGATTCAAAATCGATTTTTGAATGATAAAAGAAAAACATTACTTCGGGGATGTGGAATGATTCTCTAGTCTATCAGAGAATGTTTTCTATTTGAAAATAAACAAAGGAGAGAAAGAAAACTTGCAATTGAATTCTAATGCAGAGTAGGGATTGATTCCTGAAGACATAATATAAATGAAAATTGCAGATCGAATAGCAAAGAAAAATTTTAGAGTTATCTTAAAACTAAGAATTCCAAAGTGCATAAAATAAATTGCAGAAATTAAACTGAATCTTAGACACGGATTTCATAAAATAAAAATTAAAAATTTCATGACAAGAAATGATTACAGAAGTAAAAAAATTGAAGATGAAGCCTAATGCTTCTTTTCTTCTGCAAATGAAAAAAAAGAAAACAAGGACTAAAAGAAAATCAAATAGAAATCTCCCCTTTCTTTTTTTTCCCTAATTTTTTATTCTTCCTTTCAAACGAAACAGAGCCATGCTCTGTTTCTTCCCTTTTCTTTTGACAACAGAGCCTTTCTTCTTCCTTCAACCGAGCCGAGAACCCCTCTGGACCCGCCGGCCACCACCTTTTCCTTGGCCTCTCCCCCCCTTCTTATAGATCGTCCGAGCCTTAAAGCCGGCGATGGATCCATTGGGAACGGACGCATGATTCTTGGGGCGGACTGCACACAAGGCTGGATCAAGGGAGCTGCTGCGAGATCAACTGGGACGTGGAGCCCGGGATGAAGGCGTTGCGGGATCTTTGCTGGGACCACTGCTATCGGGCGCGATGCTGAAGGAAGGAGGCGCGGGCTGAGGCGGAGGAGGCTGGACGAATCCGAAAGGGGGAGACGGCTGAGGCGCTGAGATTTGGGCGTTGAATGCCAACGGCTGGAATGGAGGAGATGGTGCTGCATCACAGGCTCGTTGCGGACGGCTGGAGACGCGCGGTGGATCAAGGAGGACGTGGAAGGAGCTGGGAATCTGGGATGCTTCACGGCTGGCTGCGAGATCATTGGGAGGAGCCGATCATGGAAGAGATCAGGGCGCTGGGAGGAGCCGATCATGGCCACGGTGGAGGCTGGGATCACGGGCGGAAGCTTCGTGGACGGCTGCTGGGCGTGATGCTGGGATGCTTGAATCGCTCGGAACGATGGGAGCGTGGAGATGGACGCGGACTGCTTATGGGTCATGTGCTAGTTTCTGCAATGGAATTGGATTTTGGAAGAAGGTTTGGGATTTTCTTTGCCCTCCTGAGAGGGGAGCTGGGAGACACCAAGTTCCGTCCAATTAGTCATATAGACAAAAAAAATAGTGTGATTTGAAATTTGGCTTGTAGACGGATGGACTTGGTTCGTCACGGGTCACTGTTCTGACTGGAGGTCAATTGCAAGTCTTTCAAGTCATAGGTCACCCAGCACCTCATAGTTATGATATGGCCAAATTAGATTTGCCCAAAATTCTTTTCCAAAGGCTCAAAAGAAATGGATCCGATTCGGACCCGAACCCGACTCGGACCCGATTTGAAGTCAAATTTGTACTCAATGTGCATTTTATCTATAATTTATACTAATCTATGTTAAATCCAAATATAATATTAATCTAGTGAATTTATTATTATCGGTTAACAATAACACTAATTTTAGTAACATGTAGGTCGCACTTTTGTGCTCTCATCAAGTAACATACGTAAGTTAGTTGGTATCTTCAATTATTAACATATTACAATATGATTTTTTTACAGACCAAAATATTTATAGAGAGCACTGACAGCTTTGGAGTCTCAACAGTTGTTATAAGTAAAAAAAAGTATGAATCCAGGTGTATTACATATCAACAATAACTATTATATAATGTTAGATGGTTACTAATATGATACTATCTTATATGTATTTTTTTTAAAATATTTTTACAGCTGAATGGTGGACTCATTTTGATTTGTCTATGAAGAATCTTAAGCGATTAGCTATTTGGATCCTCTCCCAGATCGACTCCTTAAGTCTCTATGAGTATAACTGGTCTACCTTTGTCCTCATCCATAGTAAGTAAAGGAACTGTCTGACATAGAAGCACCTCAATGATCTTGTATATGTTCACTACAATCTGAGATTGAGGCTAGAGTGCATTCAGGAGGAAGTGGAGTTAAAGTACACAAATCGGATCTATAATGCTTTCGTTGACGATGACGATGATTATATAATCGAATGGCTTGTGGGCCAATATTAGGACCTGGAGCTTGATGAGCAAGGATCGTCTCCACAATCGGCCAGTTTCGTAGCCAGCGAGGCTAGGATCGATGTAGGGTAATGGGCAGATCGCAACATTCCACCTATGCTTGTAGCTAACCAGCCACAGCCATAGGGGTCACTAGAGAGCCGATCATCACATGACTCTTTGTCCGAGATATCTTCTTAGAGATATAATTGAGAGTCGCTTAAACAAGGCCACCATACTACTCAATTAACTCAGTTAGGAGGGTGACATTCATCTTTCCAACATAGATAGGTAGAGAGGGACACAAAGGGTAAACAGGCAGCTGCTCAATACAGCAAAAAAAAAAGGCAGTTGCAGCCCCGATGGAGAGTGTGGAGGAGAAATCAATTCACTGAGATTTAGAGACTAGGAACAACGGCGATGATAGTTCTAATGGTCATAGATCTACTGGCCAGAAAGAGAGTGGAGGTAATAAGACCACCATTTATGAGACACAGCTATAAGGTGGTATTCGATTCACCGATGAGTTCCAATTTATACATGTTATATAGGATAAGGACCACGGTGTACGATCTAGTAGAGCCCACGAGTCTACAATTACATATAGAAGATGACTTTCTCAAGGTCATTCAGAAGGATACGATGACCTTGCACATGAAGTAGGATCCATAAACATATCAGATTTTGACTTATATACTGGATTCTATTACCTACAGTCACAAGTAGCCTATGATCCATATGGATACGAATATGGATATGATGCATTTGAGATATTATCTTCTGGTGGCTATTATCCTATGCAACCCAAAGCATCTTATAGGTCGGATTTTGCTGCCGACATATTCGTATAGTCTCCTCCACAACTGTATTATCAGCCAGAGAATGCCTTTCAGAGATAGAGCTTCAGCAAAAGATCCGAAAGTGCTTATAACCTAGAGGATATTTCTTATGGGATGAACATACAGGATTACAATGTCGCTTGGTTTTTAGAGGAATGGGCTGATGTGCCTTCTAACTATGCTAATGATCAGAATATCTACAAGAGGCATTGCTACTTGACGAAATTTTAGATATCAATATATATGTGATTCTTTAAATATATGTAATTGATAGTATTATTTTATATTTTCTATTTTACTAGTTGATTTTAGGATATTTCATGTTACTTCTTATAGCATGCAACATCTCACTTATTATTTTATGTTTTGTATTACTTTAAAACAACAAAATGCATCATTTAGATTATACCGGAATCATAGAAATACAAAAAATATCAAAAAATATCAAATTATACTTAAAATTAGTGAAAAAATCCAAAAAAAATATTACTAATTAAACCAATCTAAAAAGCTTAAAAAAATGGTATGTCGGTTGGGAACCAGCACACCCATGTATACCATATGTCGGTACAATATCAAACTGGTACGTACTAATTTGTCCACCTATCGATATAGGTTTTAGTATCTATTCGGGGAACCTTGAAGGAAATAAACCTGTGGATATTGGTTGGCTGGCAAATGATTGCTTTTGCATGGAGTATCTCTTGGCCCAATACTTATTGTTCAGAAATCATACATCTTTGAGCTATATAAAGTAGAGAGAATCTTCCATACCAAACCATAAATGCACAAACATGCTTGACAACTATATTGTGAACTGGATTTGCACTTAATTCCTTTTATGAATTGAATTATGATGTGATTTATTGGTTGCTATCTTTACTTTAGAATCAAAATCTTGTAATTAGTTATACGAAACAAGTCTTTTGCAACCTTGTTTTGGACATTAATGTTGGTTAGGTTAAAAAAAAGGGCGTAATCAATCATCCAGTTTTCCTCTACTTAACACTTCATCCTCTTTTTGACAATATGAAATGATAAAACGAAAGAAGGGTTGAAAGATAGGCAAACAATGTGTGAACACGTCCTCATCTGGAATGTAATATTTTTCCCCTTTGAGGTGCCCTTGAGGCGTCTTGTACCCTACTTTTCTTGTTTTTTCATTTTTCAAGATATGCTTTATGCTCAATTGAAAGAAGAAATAGAATGAAATGGACAGGTATAAAATTCAAATGTTCTATGATTTCTTGGCTATAATTGATTTGTGCTAATAATAGTAACAACCGTAGATGTTAAATATTTAATCTCTTCATTTACCTGTGGTATGTGTTAAATTTCTTGCTTTGTTAAGAGGTTAATAGTATTACATAAGATATGTCCTATTAAAAGATTTGAAACCTATATTTTGCAATGTGGTAGTAAATGGGCATGTGTGACACATATTTGAGAAAAAATGAATAATTTTTTTTTTTACTTATCATAAGTTGAAATCTTGTAATGGCACCGGAATTTGTAAGGTACCTATTGTACTTTATGTAATTTATTCTTGCATGATATTGAAACTAAAATCACATAGTATACTAGTATAAATCCTCTATTAGAGATATTGAGGTTTGTAAAAAAAAATAATTTTTATTTATAATCAATTAAAATTGCAATATAGAAGTAAAATGATTTTTCTTTATTGTTTTCATAAAATTTCTATTATTTTGATTATGACTTTTTACATGCATTGGACAACATATTTTAATTTAACTTGAATTATTCTACTTAATTTAACTCTAAACTGTAATTTTTTTTTATTAAAATGGTGATGTTTGACATCACCATTTTATTTAAATGTAATATAGGTTTTAAGTATAATTGGCCAATATGGTAATATCTTTCAAACATGGGCACCCAGGTCGCAGGCCTTCGTTACCTTCTTTGCCTTGCCTCTCCTTCACCTTCTTCCTTCTCAAGACCCATATCACTGCCCACTCCTCCCCATAAGTGCCTAAAGTCCATGTCCAGGCCCTTGGAGTTTTTGATGCTGACCTTTTCCTTCATAACACCCTCCTATTTATGTATGCCAAGTAATCTAACCTAGGATTTGCTTGTAAGATGTCCCATAGAATATTTGGCAGAATTACATCTCTTTTTCTCAAACTCTCATCCCAAGAAGTAATCTCTCCTATAAGTTAATTGCTACAACTTAAGTTGCAATACGACTTTAGTTGCAGACTTGCAGTACAACTACAATTGCCACTACAAGAAATCATAAAATCCATGATATCATTTTAGTTGCATTTTTAAGAAATGTTGGGAAATGATACTTCATCTTGCATTTATAATAAAAAACTGTTGAGTATTAGTTTGTAGCTCATTTTATCATAAAATCTATGGCATTGTGTTAGTGGCATTTAAAAAAAAATGCCAAGAAATAATACTCTGCTCCACATTTATGATAAATTATAGGGCATTAATTTATAGCTCATCTTTATCATTAAATTTACATTATTATTGTAGTGGCATTTTTAAAAATTTCCAAGACATAATATTTTATCCTATATTTATGATTAATTGCTAGGTATTAATTTGTAGCTCATCCTTATTTTTCTTAGAGATAAGTCATAAATACTCTTTGATGATATGATTTGCTAATGTAAAATAAAAATGCATAATTTAATTCGATCCCAAAATAAGGATGCAAGAGATATTTGGCTAGAATTTCAATTATTGATTCGACCAAATTTTTATATAAAAAATATATTAAAAATTATAATTATTTAAATAATTTATATAATATAAACTTATTAAAAGTTTGTACTTTAAATGCCCCTATCATTCTTCAATTGCAACACAAATAAAATTAATATTTAAAAAACTTGTAAGAAAAAAAATTATATACAAACATAAGAATATGTTGAAGTTATTAATATTTTAAAATACTTTAAAAAATTTATCTTACAAATATCAATAATAATAGAATCAAGTTATTTTCTTTTTTACTTTTATAAAAGGAAAAAAATTGATTTTTTTAAAAAAATAATTATTAAAATATGAAACATCACAATATATATTCAACAAGTAATTTCATTATGTGAATAGCTTTTAAATTATAATAAACCTTATTTTAATAAAAATATATTGTTGTCATGATAGTTGGATAGTTCTTAGCTAATTGATAGGTCATCATTTCGGAGCTTTTCTATGGGATGACACATACTTCATTCTGCAGGGCCTAGCCCATGTTTTGTCTTTTGATGGCTCATGGCGTACTCACATCCGTGTGTCGTGAGGCGCCGGTGCACCAAAAAAAAAAAAGAAAAATCCCCTTCTAACGTTTGTTTGTTTTCTCAGAACTGAAAGTTGCCATTGCAGTTCACTTGGGAGTTCCCATCACTCTAAAATGAAAGTGGTAAGCTTGCCTTTCAAGTTGTCATTCAAATTAAAGCACTGTTTAGATTTATGTAAGTAGAGCCATATGGAGCTCACGTTTCAAGTGCAGGCCAAACTATTTATTTGCATGCCTACAACATAAATTATACAATAAGTCTTAGGGCAATATTGTGGTTGGTCAATTTGCAGTTAAAAATAGCCACAGGATGAGTTGCAATACCTAAAGTAGGTATTTTAATTTAAAAGAAAAGATTTTTTCTCTTTCCTTCCTCTCTCTTCCACTCCAGTGTCCCCCCATCTCCTTCACCTTATCTACCCTCTTCAAAGCATGCATCACTGCCCGCTCCTTCCCCATGGACACCCAGGTCCACACCCAAGTCCTTGCTATCGTTAACTTTGATGTTAACTTTTTGTTCAGAACACCCTCACCTTTATATACATCGAATGCTTCGACCTAGTATATCCATTTGTAGGATGTTAGATTGAATGTCTATCAAAGACGTCTTTTTTTTTTTTTTCTTTCTCTAAATTCTCTTTCCAACATAGGTAGTCAGCTTTCTTATAAATCAACTACTGCAATCTAAGTTGTAATGCAACTTTAACTGTAGGACTCCAAGCAGCTTTCAAAATATTTGTGCTTAATCATTCATTCAAACAAAAACCAATCATTCAATCAACACCTGTTATAATACTCAAATAGTTCTACTATCCCATAATATAATATTCCAATGCAACATAGAAAAATGTCTGCAACGATTTCAAGAACTCCTCAACTGCTACCATCTCTGACCATTCCAATATAATATCTTATATTCTAACTATGTACAATCATTTGACTACAATAGCTTATATTTGCAGCCATTAAAATAAATCTATGCTAGGAGTATCTGCTACTGTGCTCAATGGTTTACATATCCACCCATTTGAACGAGATAATGTACATTCCAAACCACTTGAATGTAATAGTTTGCATGCAATACCCTTCAAATGAAAATACGTAGGCCTTGTTATGCTCCTGGCCTGGTATTATCCATCTAAAATGGTAAGCTTGCGCATGATACAGAGGCAACCTATCACCCATTTGAAAATACATGAAAGCCGCTACATAAACAGTAACATATCGAAAGTAATATGCTTTCACGATTTGGTTCATAAGGCTCTAAAAAAAATCTAGAAGCCTTTATAAATACAAACATCCAGGATTAGCCCTGAACAACCTGAGCTCTATATATCCCCAAAGCTGAATATATATATATATATATATATATATATATATATATATATATATATATATATATGAACTATATCTACATGTAGAGAATATATTATCTGGAACAAGAAGAGGCTGTTGGAGAACAAGTCAGTTTGGGTGTTCCTTTTAGCACGCTAAACATGCAAGAAGCATATATAGCTGAGAAATATGAAAAGAAGCACAAATATGAAAAGAGGCATAGACAATGTTGTGATCGTTGAAAAGCAAATCACTGCTTGTTGTCAAGAGCTAAAACAATTTGAGAAAGGAAGGAGAAAATTAGAAACCAAGTGGGACAGTAGCCATGGAGCCTATTCACACATGTCAAAAGAAGACAGAATGATCGCAAATTACATGTCCCAAAAGTTAGCAAGTACACACAATGGCAAAGCACATCATACCATACTGTACCAGATAGTATGTGACATATCATAATATACTATGTACCAAATTGGTACATAGTATGGAGGGACGTACCGATATTTGATGTTTCGAACCGGCCTCAGTATCAGACGTACCAACACAATAATAAAGTAGCACCAGTACAATTCGGTCCTAAGATAACATATCTTGCACTAGGGAATACAATAGAACAAGCAATAGAAGCATCCAAGATAACCATATGTTCCAATTAACCACACGTATGTCGCACAACAAAATTGAAATTAAGGATACGCAATAAGTATAGCTAAGATAAGACATATGCATCCAGGTAGATTATCTTGTTTTTTTGGCACAAACAGTCAAGAGACAACCATACATGTGCCATAGTCTATATGTCAATATGTTAGAGAGAGAGAGAGATGACAGTACCATGAATCAAGGAGTCTACTCAAAATAATAAGGCAACAACCAAGATAGATATCAACAACAATATAGCTGCCTATGTAGTGGCCACAACCACATGTAGGGAGCAGGACATCTTCTTGGCCCCGTGCTTCCCAGTGGCTTCTGGGGAGCCTCATGGTTGAAAGCTCCAAGTGCTTTCTCCGCTTCCTCTAGGCTCTAGGGTGGACTATTTCTTGCAGCTGCACATTGAAAAGCCTAGAACCTGCTCGATTGTATTTAGCTAAACTAAAGCACATATATCAATATTTACAAGCATCCAACCATGCATCTAGTAAAGTATTAAGCGATAAGATTAATCATATATAAGCTAATATAGTTAGAAGATTAGTCGTAGATACTTCCATTGAGAGAGATAGAGAATGCAATATTTTTCTTTTCTTTCGTTCTTTTTTTCTTTTCTTTTCTAATTATTTTCTAGGCATTTAAAAGAGTTTGTCAGATCAAGCCTCTTCAGCGATCGTGCTCGTTAAAAGAGGATCGAGCTAAGCCAGATTGTTGTACTTTGGGGACAAGATCGCCGTAGACCTGCATCTAGGGGATGAATCACATTTTTAAGGCGGTGTATATTACACGCCTCGATGTAGGCAAGCTTTTTTTTCAATCTTCTAATTTTATTCTAGTAGATTATTTCTTGATAATACTTTTATAAAAATAAAGATATAACAATTGTTAATCCTAAAGGATGGATTTTGATGATCACAAAAATAATTGAGTTAAATATGTACTCTAATGATGTTGGCTTAAATGTGAAGGGTTAAATCTCTAGACAAAAGTTGCACTTACAACCTCCAAGAATCAAGAAGAATGAAATCAAAGATCTCTGAAAAATCTGTGAAAAACTTAATGAGTCGACATATACAGAAACTGAGTCGACCCCTATATAATTTAAGAAAAACAGGGAAAAATCACCGCCTGAGACCAACTACATGAGCCGACTCTTGTGTTTAAGGAGGCGACTCAATATTTACATGAGCTGACCCCCGACATTGATGAGTCGACTTTTGGGGAAGCACAGAAAACTTATGTGCATTAAAGGAATGAGGCAACTCTTGTGTTTGAAGAGCCGACCCAATATCTACACTAGTCGACTCCCGATATTGACGAGTCGACCTTAGAGGCAAATGCAAGAACTTTGTATGGATTGAAGGAAAGAGCCGACTCATATGCTTAGTGAGCCGTCTCTCTTGGTACATGGGACGACCCTCGAAACTAGTGAGTCGACCTCTGGCATCCTATCAGCTCCAACGGCTACTTTCAACAGTACTTCTTCTAGGTGACAACGGATAGTTTTTTGGTGTGACGGCTATCTGGTACTTTCTGAAAAGCTTACAGTCTATAAATTTAAAGGAACGCCAAGGGAATAATAAGACGAGGGAGAGGATCAAGTAAGAAAATCATATCATCCAAAATCTAAGCTTCAAAAGATAAATTCTTACAAAAGAACCTTTCAGGAAAAATCATATTGTGAGGAAATCAGTTGAAATACTCAACAAAGGAGTTGTTGTTGTGCTATCAAGATCTTCGACTGCAGCCAACAACCATCTTCAAAGCTTCTAATCCATATTTATTATTTTGTTTACCTTGAAAATTTGTTTACATAATTACAACATTTATTACATATTCCTTAAACTCTACTGTAACAGTTCTATCTGCTCTAAAATTGATAAATGTTCTTCCAAACCTTAATTGGAAGTTGTTGAATCAGGAGATTCAACAAGGTTAAGGTTTTGGTTAGTGAGCCTGTGAAAACCGACTAGTTTGTTTGTGAACTTGGAAAACAATCGTATAAGATTTTTGTTGGTGAGCCTGTGAAAACAAACTGGGTTATTTGTGAACCCGGAAAACAATCGTTTAAGATTTTGGTTGGTGAGCCTGTGAAAACTGACTGGATTGTTTGTGAACCCGGAAAACAATTGTGCAAGGTTTTGGTTGGTGAGCCTGTAAAAACTGACTGGGTTGTTTGAGAACTTGGAAAACAAACGGTTTAAGATTGTGATTGGTGATCCTATGAAAACCGACTGGGTTCGTTGTGATCCCGAAAAAACAACGAGTTGAGTTGTGAGCTCGAAAAACAATCATACTGTAATCTGGGTGGTTATAGTGAAATTTCCAAGAGTTTTGGAGAGTGGATGTAGGTGTAAGTTACACCGAACTACTATAAATTTTCTATATATGTGTGTATTTTTCTCTTTACACTATTGCACTTTAATCTCTCCCATTATTCATTCATTGCTCAAAGCACATTATTTCTTTCACAATCAAATTATTGTTTATCCGTTGCATTCTAGTTAAAGATTGTTTAAAAACCTAATTCACCCCTTCTCTTGGGCTGCATATCTAGGCAATAACAAGTTTAGGTAAAATATTTTCAACAACTTCTTTATGCTTTTACCATAAAAGTGAAAATTATTTTATGCAGTAACTCTTCCTAGGCGGTGATGGCCACTTATTCTTTCTTGTTTGAACAATTTCCCATTATGCTGCATTAACAATTCACTAAATCTTAGTTGATTCTCATCATCAATAATTTATTATAACCGATCCACATATATTAGATTTTGTGTAAATATCTTGAAAGTGGTTTTTAGAATTTATGCAAGACAAATGATGCCAATAAACTGTTCAGGATCTTTGCAAAATTGATCTATTTCTTGTGTACCACTTTGACGCTACTGACATCTTGCCATTGCTTTAGAGGAAATTCTTTTCTTGTCTTTAATAGATACTGAGAATATTTATTATTATTGTTATTATTATTTTTTAGCATATTTACTCTCATAAACATTTAATTTTGCATAGCTATCCTTTCAAAAATACTATTTACAAGTATACGTTAGAAAGTAGGAGTTCGAGTTGTATCTTTGGAGGAAAGAATGATTGGTCTTTTTTTCACGACAATAGCCGTTGGATCGCATCTTGCACAGCTCTTAAAGCATTTCTAATATTATACCGATCAGTGGACCCTGACGGCATGGCGTTTTCGAAGATATTAATAGCAGCTCGGACTCGGCCAAGAAAAGCTCGTATCTTTCGGTCTCTCGAGGGTTTTCTTAGGAGGTCACTGTACGCCAAAGTCTAGCGGCTAACACCATGATCTACGACGTGAACTCCCCTCTCTTCCGCTCCTTCCTCAGCCAGAAGGGAGGCTCCTTCGACAAGAGGTATTCTCCTTTTCTTCTCCTCTACTTCTCGTCATTATATCTTTGTATTGTTAATAAAATCGCCTGTTCTTCCTATAGATGAAGCCCTTATCTGAAGGTCAGCTCTTTCAATCTCTATCTATAAGATTGCTATGTAATGCAGGCAATTTTGTGGCTTTAATCGGTGCCTCGGGCTTGTGGGATTCTATTTCTTGTTTCGTTTATTTGGATTTCGTTCCATGTTTTCGATGCTTGGAGCTTTAAAGATTCTGATGTCCGATCGTTTCTGATTGATTGGTAGCTGAAATTTTTCTATTTGTCGATATTAAATTAGCGATTTGGTGTTAAAGAAATATTTCAGGATAGGTTACATTTGGTGGATTAAACAATGGGAGGGTAGCACAGGGTGGATGGTCATATATTAGGAAAAAAAATTCATTTTTTTTTTTTGAATAACATTTCTAACTCAAAACATTATTTGGATGATAATATGAGTATTATTATCGTGGAGAAAATGATTATTATTCACAAAGAAAACTTGGAGTTATGGGCAACTTATAGAGATGGATATGGCTTGGGACGTTCGGTGGAAAATCACATAATAAAGTTTAAAATATTGCATATTTTAGAGATGCAAAATGAACAACAAAAGAAATTGGGAGTGTATATGTTAAAAAATTTAATAAAATCCTTTGGGGTCAGAGTTTGTGCGGATGGGGCTGTTATGTATGCGTTGGTTTTGTGTTTGGTTGGTTTTATGCATATGATGTGTTGGTATGTGGCTAAACTTTGCTGCTTATGTGTTTTCCTTGAAAATAATTCTTCTTGTGGAGAAAGAAGACTTGGAGAGGTGACCAACTTGTGATGGGTTGACACTTGGGAATGGTATCATGCTATATCTTATTGTAGTGAAAAATCTCTTTATAAGATGTTATCTATGATCTTTATTACTCAAGAGAAAGAGAGACATAAGAAAGGCAAAGGATACGAATCAAGCGTTGCAAAAGATACGAATCAAGGGAATTGTACCAAATTCCTCCATGAATATTTGTCTTGTGGCGTTAGAGGGTTGGCTCTCAGTCATGGAAAATTAACAATTATAAATATATGTTGGTGATCTATGGTTAGGGTATGTATTGCGTCGGGAAAGAAAGATGGCCATTTGTGATCATGGTACTTCCAAATGTGTTGGGGAGGAGGTAGAGAAGCTATGGCACATCTTAATGCTTAGGGTATTGCAGATAAGGTTTTAGCGTGAGAAGCTAGCAGCAATTTTTTAGCAAATCCCTATTGTTTATGATGTCAACTAGATTCTGGCACATCTTAAGATCAGGATAAGCTATGAATATCAGTGTGAGTTTTTGGTTAAGTTTCTTTGTCAAAAAACTTGCACACTAACAGCAAATCATTAAAAAAGAATGGAAAAGAAGAATGTTGAAACTAAGAAAACAATCATGTGGGATTAACATCGAAGTGCAGAAGCTTGTAGATCTCACTTTTTTTCTAGTTAATGCTCCTTTTACCTCCAAAGCAAGTGGGACATTGTTTTTGCTTGTTATGTACATTTTAATTAAGGAAACTTCTTCCCCTCTTTTTTGAAAAAAATAAAAGAAGTGGAAATAAACATATGCTCAATCCTTCTATAATTTTAGGGCAATGGTTGGAATGGTCATCATGTCAAGTTTATTGACATGTACTTTCTTATAAGTATGGGTGGAAATTTACTCTGTCTCATTGGGTACTTGACCTGACCACCCTAATGGGGTGGGTTTTAGCTGACTCGTAACAGATTTGGGACAGGTATGGATAATGGTAAAATTTGCCTCGAACCCGATCTGAATATATTTAACTCTTCATAAATCTCCTTGAAACAAAAAAAAAAAGATTTGTATGAAAAAATGATTTTTGTAGTTTTACCTATTTTGATCCGTCCAACCCGTCTCATCTAACTCAACTGACCCCGCACTGTCCCGAGACAAGTATGGAGCGGGTACGGATAATGGCCTACTCGACCCATATCCGACCTGTTGCCATCACTATTTATAAAAAGAATAGCAATATGTCAATAGATGATAGCTTTTAAAGGTTGAGCCCCCTAGGTGCCATTTTATCATGAAATGCTAGGTAATTCAAGTGAAAGATCTTTAGAGTAATTCTTTGTTATAAAATGGTAGGGACTTGTGCATCCAAAACTAAACCTTAGCATTTCTCGGCCAGTGTTGGGTTCAAGGTGGGCCGATACTTTATACCAATAAAAATAGGCTGGCCTAAGCTTGACTGGGATTGGAGCCTCTAGCTTGGTGATAAAATAGAGACCCAGGCCTCACCTAACTCGGCCTAGAAAAGTCTGGCTTAGCTTGATTTAACCTAAGCATGACCTAAGCCAAGTGGCTCCAACAACCAGATCGGGAAGAGGGGGGAGGAATGGGTATGAAAGGAGGGGGTGGAATCAACTAAATGGCTTTGGCAGCTAGGGGGAGGTGGTGTGATGGAGAGGAAAGGGAGGGATCAACAGGATGGTCGAACAGAGAGATAAAGAGAGGCTTTGGCGTTGGGAGGGGGCTAGAGAGAGGAAGTGGGAGGGATTGGACAGATAAGGGTAGGGTGGGTTATGGGGTAGGGGGTGTGTAGGGGCGATGACTAGAGAAGGGTAGAGGGAATTTAGATTAGAATTTTGTTTTTTTAATTCCTATAATTTATATATAAGATTTATATAAGATCAAAAATTAGGCTAGGACGGGCTTTGTCAGATTGAAATTTAGCAAGCTCGAACATGACTTCATTTGATTTGGGCCTAAAAGATGTAGTCCTAGTGGCAAACACCCCCCCCCCCCCCCCCCCCCCAAAAAAAAAAAAAAAAGCAATTTGAAAACGTTAACTCAGTTTGGCAAAAATAGGGTCGAGCAAGCTGGGATGGTTTTTGCCTAGGTCTATCTAAGACCTATGACACAATGCATCAAATTTTGTGGCACAAAAAATTATGATCAAATTTGAGATTCAATAGTAACTAGAGTTAAAGTTACAAGTGTTAGATCATTTATGCATTTCTTTTCTTCTTCAATTGGATAGTCTACCTTCTTCTCCTACTGTCCCTCCAGCTCTTTGCTGTAAAATAGATTTGAATTTGAACAAATTACATCTATAGTCTATCTAAGACCTATGACACAATACATCAAATTTTGTGGCACAAAAAATTATGATCAAATTTGAGATTCAATAGTAACTAGAGTTAAAGTTACAAATGTTAGATCATTTATGCATTTCTTTTCTTCTTCAATTGGATAGTCTACCTTCTTCTCCTACTGTCCCTCCAGCTCTTTGCTGTAAAATAGATTTGAATTTGAACAAATTACATCTATAGTCAGTATTAAGTGCACCCCTCTCCCATTGTCAAACTCTGCCCATCTCCAAAAGTTTTCCCCTTCAGCAACAAAAAAGGTGTATAACCATGACAAGCTTATTTCACCTCTCCAGGTAAAATAAGTTTAACATGGAAAGTTCTCTTTTCTCCCTCAAACTTTTTCACTTTATCCCACACACTATCCCAACAATCCTCAAACTTCAACCAAACAAGGGATAACTGACCCAGGAATAAATGAACATGCGAGAATTATCCAGTGTTAAAAATAACTAAATGCAGCCTTAATCTTCAAAAGATAAACTAACTATTTCATCATTTTGGTATGAAACAAGTGATCTTCTGATGTGCATGAAGGATTCAATAAGACTATGGATTTCAAGATTGGAGATCCTTCTTTGTTAATAAGAGTTAAGATTGAGGTATTAAAGATAGATGTCAAGAAAACTTTGTATTTCAAAGTTGAATTGTCACCTATGATCCATCCATTTAGCCTCTCCATTTTATAAGCCTTTTGATTATCAAAAGTCTAGACTGCACACACTTGAATGACAAGGGTGAAATAATGAAAAATATAGATATAATGGAAGCTAATTCTAAATCACACACCTCTCATCTTTACTACTGCAAAAACTTTAGTTTTGCATTTTAGAGATCATAATGATTAGTGTGCATTAAAAGTTATAAGAAGTATTCATTTTCATTGGATATTAATAAAGCAGAAAAGAATCCTTCCTGTAAATGTCTATGATGATAGAAAAGCCAAAAAATGACCTAATTGGAAGCAAAACCTGGTAGTAAGTTGCGTTAGATGATAATTGATAGGGAAGGTACCTATGCCAACATAAACATAAACATTAGAATGGCGAGTCTTTTTTTTTTGGCAAGAAGTATAAGGGGTAATGCATATCCTAATGAGAAAATTATCATTATTTGATTTAATTTAGAGCATGATGTTTGAGCCAATTATTGCTCCATGGGTTAAACAAGACATAAGCAACACCCTTGAAGTAAGAGACCGTCGATTGGACTTACTAAATTCCTATCCTTCTCCCACTTGTACTAGAAGTGATAGTTGACAACAGACAAGATGTTTGGAGGAGCTAGATATGAAGGTACTAAGCTCATGGATGGGGTTTGTGAAATATAAACATTGATGCTATCAAGAGATTTTGGATCTAATGATGAAGTCAACTTTATCTTTATTGTGTTTGAGGTCTATGTGAGGACCTATGCGGGTGTTTGTTTAGTTCTATAGTGGTTGTATGTTAGGAAGATTTT
Organism: Phoenix dactylifera; assembly: GCF_051530095.1. Lineage (NCBI taxonomy): Eukaryota > Viridiplantae > Streptophyta > Magnoliopsida > Arecales > Arecaceae > Phoenix > Phoenix dactylifera. The sequence continues at coordinate 5,673,931 of NC_143193.1, forward strand.
TTGGGTACTTAGATAGGGCTAAAGAATCCAAATAATAACTTTTTGGTTAGTTTGTTTGGGTGAGGTTCTGTATCATTACAAATGGTATTGGAGTGGACCTGCTTCTTGGCCCATTTTAACTAGAGGAAATTGCACTTTAGATCCTTTTGGGCTTGTCCATGAGCCAGTCGTGGTATTTGTGATTAGATTTGTTTAGAATTTGATCTCCTTAGTCTTGTGAGGATGCTAGGACTTAAATAAGAGGTATATGTAAGAACTTGTGCGGGTGTTAGTTTAGTCAGTTATTTATGGAGGAGATCTTGCATACTTATACAAGGCCAAGGAACCTCCAAAGAATATTATGGCTAGTCTTTTTGGGTGAGATCCTAGGCATTACAACTAGTATCTGAGTAAATTCGGCATATGGCCTATGAGGGCTAGGGAACATTACAACACAGGACTTTTGGATTGACCATGAGCCGGTTGTAGTGTTTGTGATTTGATTTAATTAGATTTTGACTTAAATAGAGAGAGTATATGAGATCCCATAGAGGTACCATTTGTAATGACCCAGGACCTCATTCAAAAAAGATAGTTAAGTTGTTATTTGAGTTCCTTGGTCCTATATAAGTGCCCAAGATCTACCCGGCACACAATTGTAAAACACTATAGATATCTTTCACACCATGAGGCCTTAACTAGCCAATATAAGATCTCTCTGTCTCTTCTCCTTCCCTCTTTTACTTCTTAAAGAATGCACACGAAAAGTAATAGGTATTACGTAGTTTGAACTTTCAATTATTTTTTTTGGGAAATTAATTCCTGAGTAGTAGTTTCACTATCACTTCCAAATTATGGCCTGCCCATATTCTAGTCTCTGTTATGCATTGTGTAGACACATGCTTGTGCTTGTTATATACACACTAGTGCCTCCTTTTGAATTTATATACACATTGTTTTTGACAGTTTGGCATGCTTATAAAAGGGCCAAGGACTAAAAATTTAGATGTTTCTATTCAAGGCCCTGATAGTTTAACAGCCGGAGGCGACAAAGCACCAAAAGTTTAAGTCTTTAGGTATAAATATCTAAAATCGTGCCAAATTGGAAAAAAACAATATTCCAACCCTCTTGTCATAAGGAAGCAATACTTATGGATATAGATATGAGGTCAGCAATTGTTAAGGGATTTACATTGGTAAAAGCAAGAAACAGGATTTGAGATTTTATGGGTACTGAGTATATATTTTCAGTGCTAGTAATATTTATGAATATAAGAAAAGGAGAGTTATTTTGATCATATTATTAAAAATTATCAACTCTGTTTTCTAGCACACTTTAGAAGGTCTCATTATTTTCATTCCTTCTCTTGTTTCTAACTTATATTCTAATGCCTGGCACCTTAACAAGTTATGACTTGGAAGTTGTGTTTACTGTTTGTTTTGTTCATAATTCCTAGCGACACTGTAAAAGTAAGATCAGGATGCTTTAGGCAACTAAATCAAGTTGATTGAGATGGGAAGATGTTCAGCTCTTTATACCATTTTTGTCTTTCTTGCTATTCTACCATTTTCCTTCTCTATCTTTTTCCTTTCCTTGTTTTGCCTCCGCTGCCATTCTTGCAATCCAATTTAAGCTCATAATTGGACCCTTTGTTTGACTTGACTTATTTGAGGCTTACCTCATCTCACCCTTCTGGGTAAATCTTTTCAAAATTGTTTTGGGGCCTATGGGCGAGGCTGTAGATAGTGAGGCATATATGTCAAAGGTTAAGTGTGGCACAAATCTTAAGGCACCCTGATTGTGGTTTCATGTCAGCAAGGCCATTGAAAGGGGAGGGATTTATCTTTTTCACAAAATCTTTGCATGATGCTGTCATAGACAACTTTAGAGCTACTTACCATAAGATGTTACTGTGTGCTAACCATCTACGGTTTGTTTACATCTGGTGTTCTCTAATTTATAATGCTTACCATTGTTAATAACCAAGTCCTAGTCCAACATGCACATCCATCACCTTGCTTTGTTTCTCATGATGTTTTTTGTTGATTATTAACTCATTGAGGTAACTGTTGAGGCTTATGCCTCACCTCAGTGAAAGCATGAATATTTTGTCCTATGCCTTTCTCTTTGAAATGTTGTTTCTAGCGTTGCTCAAATCTATAACCAGATTTTAACCTTTGGAATTTAGTCCAGTTTGCCTGTAAATTTTAGCTTTTCTGCTTGAGTCTGTTTCAGAACAGATTTGTGATAGTAATACGTAACCTTATTAGTTCCAATCTTGAAATCCTTGTGCCTTCATTTGAAATCATTCACCATGACATCTAGGGATACATATGGAAACTGATTTTATTTAAACTAAACAGGTGCAATTATGTTCCTTTTATATGGGGCTGGCATCTATTTTGAAGATCTGTGAACATTTTTCAGACTTGATTTGGGTTAGAATATTTGGTTTCAACGAAGATTTACCCTGTGATAGTTTAAAAAAACAATCTTCCTTGGGAAAATATGCGTTACTTGATGACGGTAACCTGTCTCATAAGGCATTCGAGGCAACTCAAGCCTTTTAGTTTACTCTTTCCTTGGTGCAACAATATTATATTTGTACAACAAGGTAAGTTTATGTTTGATTTTGTGCTCTTATTTGCTTGAAGTAGGAATTTGCACAAAGATATGGTAAAATGAAGTGATGAGCAATTATTGGATGCTTACTTGGGGTTGCCTAGGAATATAGTTGAATGAAGTTAATATGCTGCATTCCAGATGCTTGATTTAGTTTGGATGAAAGTTCTGTATTTCAGATGTTTGATTTTCTCAATCTTAAATAAACATGTTGAAAGTAAATGGAATGTAGAGAAGTATGAAATATAATACTCATAGAGAACAAATGCACATAAGATACCAATAATAAAAGAAAAATACCTAAGGTACCCACTTCCAGAACACCCAAGACTGCTCTTATTCTTTAGGATTGAGCCCACCTTATGTGGTTGGTGGTCCCAACACATCAATGACATGAATTTTGGGTCTGTCAAGAGTGTGCTAGGTAAGTAGCTCTAGATAAATAAATAGGAAATATTTTTATGACAAATTTGATAAAAAAAATAATTCATTTATTGTCTTTAATAAGTGGATTTGAATACGTGGATCTCTCATATACTTGCAAGATGGTTATATCTTCTTGTTTGTCATGTATTAGAAAAAAAATGCCTGAAGATCTTAATAGAATTCCTGTGAACCTAGTATCTAAAAAAAGTTAAAATCCTACCAAATCACACTTTTTATGACCAAAACTGGATGTTTTCCATGATGGAAGTAGTGTCAATGCTGCAGTTTCATAAGCATTTTCTAATGAAATATAACTTCTTGCTTTTGAACGAACGAGAACAACACTTTGCCTAAACTAAAACAGACCGATATGTGATTTGAACCTTAAACGAAAATCAAGAATTTTAGATTAACTGAAACCTATTGACATGATGTAATCTTGCCATTTTCTTGGTCATTACTTGTTACTGGCCCCTCCCCCCCCCCCCCCCCCCCCCCCCCCCGGGGCCCATATGGTATCTGCTGTGCAGCTTCTTTTCTGGCTGTGTCCTGATATGCACTTCTGGTCATATCACTTAGTTTGACTCATTTGAGGTTTAATGGCCCCTCACCTTTTCAAGAAGATTTAGATACGAGCGAGAGCTGCTATCTAGATAGTCATAGCCATAAATTTAGTAAATTTGCTAGAATGAGCCAGCTTTTTCAATCATGTTTCGAAAATGTGTGCGCTAAAAACGGGAATGTGTATATTGGATCTTGTCTAGTTGTCTTAGTTGATATATTGCCATTTTATTTTATTGGAGAATCACTGATTGCACTAGATTCTTGACATCACAGCTATTTTGTTTTCTGAGTGTTTGTCATTTTCACTGGAAACAGGAGATCTGAAGAACAAAAGCCAAAGGAGCAGAGGCCAAAGGCTTCTGAGAACAAGCCTGTGATGACAGAATGAGAATTACGTGAGCAAGACTGCCTAATTGACCAAAGGCAATGGATATGCTTGTGTAGGGTTGTGTGACATCAGAATTTATCTGGATTATGGTTGTAACCATCTCCTTCTAGCTTAAACTTTAATGCATTTTGATGACTGACATGGGTATATACCCGAATTTTGATGGTCAATTGATAGTTTAACAGCTGTTAAACCTTTTTTTCTACTAGAGTAAGCAGTTTTTAAGCAGTTGTGCTTTGATCCAAAGATTACTTTGGAGTCATTGGCATATATTAGAGGAAACTGGAGGTGGTCTATTCCTGCTTGTTTCTTTTGTTTGGTTGCAGGACATGTGGACCTTGCTGGAATTAAATGCTGAATCCCACTACCCTTGTTGGTCCCCAAAGGGACCAAAGCGGTCGTTTTTTCTGATGGGTTGTTGTTCGCAAGCTCGCAACCTACCTCAGAGTCAGTGGAAGGATACGAAAGGTCTCCTACCATGGATCTTTTCACATGTTGCATGGAATCCAAAGTTTCATCAGCTTAATGTGTGCTGCTCAATCAGATCTCTAGCTAAATTCACATACTTTTCTGCGCAGATGCCGGTGGCTTTTCATATACAGCAAACTGCCAATTATCTTTTATAAAGCTATCTTTGAGGAGGTAAGTCTCTGCTGAGGTCCTTGTGAGTGAAATTTTGATAAGAGTACAAGAATGATTTTCTACTTGGCAATGCGTTTACCATCCAATCTACCACTAATCGCATCGATCCGATGGAAAATATTGCAAAGCTACAGCTGAGCTGTGATCGGTCTTCCGCCCTGAAATTGGGAGTGCTTAATAACATTCAGCAAGATCCGTTGATATAATTTAGAATAAATTATAAAAATCTTTATAAGATTAGAGGTAAATTATACTCACACAATAGTTTGAAAAATCTACACTTATTTTTTCTGACGTTTAATTTTATCCAACACTTTAATCCATAACTTAGCAGAATGTTCATTAAACTGTTAATCGTAGATGGGATTGGAATACTATGTCAGAAAAAAATGCAAAAATATTCAAAATAATCTTAGTGATATAACAACCATCTAAAGAGGTAAGAAAATATGTGCATCATTCTTTTTATCCAAAAGTAATTTTGACTTTTTATATAAAATAAATAATTTTAATAATAGTGTTAATTTAACTAGATGCAAGTGTAGATTTTACATTTAATCTAAAAAAAATGTAATTCTTAATTATTTTTTTTGTAATTTACCCTACAATTTATAAAATATTAGGTGCTGCAAAAGCAGTATATGATTTATGCTATCAAAGTATGTTTAATAGGCTGGCATGTGAACAAAACTAAATATATGAGAAGGAACGGAAAAATAGGTGGTGGTTGCAGTGGTGGGGAGAGAATCCCATGCAACCAAATCAATAAAAAGAAGGGGGACATATGGGGCCGCTAGGTAGAGCTAAAGCAAAGACTAAGGACTGAAGGGTAGAAGACTTGTGCATGAGCTCAACGGCACTCCCACTTGAGTATAGAGAGAGAGGAATATCACCAATGATTTTCATGTGCATGTACTCGCAACTCCTCCAAGCTCTTCTTCCCCATCCCTTCTCCTTCCATCTTACCTCTCCTTTTGCCTCCCATCTCCTTTGTCTTGGTTCTTTTCATCCCTCCAAACTTTTGATTTCAACCTCTGAACTCTTGTGGACTCTTACCACAATAAAGTCTAGAGATTAGAAGGTTGTGATCATCATAGCTGGCTTTCTTAATGCTTCTCTACCATCTTGGTTTGTCACTATTAACCATATCTATAGAATCCTACCTTGCCATTCTTACCATAAGATAGGAAAGATATGCACAAATTTGGAAAACATTATCCTTCTGAAAGGTGTTTTTGGTAGTCTTTTCCATCCCACCTTTATTCACGCCACCTTTGCCAGCCCAATTCACGCTGAATTATCTTTCCTTCCCTGCCTTCATTACTAGAAGGAAAAGGAACACCACAATTACCTTCTCTTCTTCTACCTCTTCCTCTTTCCCATCTCTTTCTTCTCCTCCTCCCCCACCACACAACAAAGAAAGCTGAGGCGAAGAAGACATGACCCAACTATGCAACTCTGACACCCGCCTCCTCCTGGGCCTCATACTAGATGACTTGCTCTCCTTTTGCTCCTTCTTAGCCTCCCACCCTCTCCAATCGGCCTACTTTGTCTACTTCTTCCCTTACCTTTTCCGGCTTCTCTCGTTCCTCTCTCCACTCATCCTCTCCACCTCCCTCCTCCTCCTTGCCCTCCTCACCATCTCCCCCCACCTTGATGGCTTCCATTTCTCACCACATGTGCTATTTGGAAACACTTGCTCTATTGTACTCAATACTTTAAAGGTAGAGCTTGAAGGTGACTCCTCAGTCGGGCTACTAGAGCAACTAGCGTTGATGGTTCTTGTGCCAACTGACGATGCTAGGCCGTACTTCAAAGATCCGATCATGCCAGCATTGGATGGTGATGGGTTGTTTGAGTTGGAGTTCCAAACCATGGGTGAGTTCTGCAATCATTCTAGTCTACATTGTGTAGTAGAAGAGAGCCCAATTAAGCTTGCTCCAGAGAATTCTCAAGAGAGCAAGCTTTTGGTTTCCAACCATGGAATTGGAGATGAAAGTTTTAATAGTGAATTAGGAGAGAGCCCGTTTATGGATGCTTTGGAGGACTCTAAAGAGAGTGAGCTTTTGGTTCCAACCTTTGGAATTGGAGATCAAGGTGCAGCTAACAAGGCACAGTTAACCAGCAGGGTTGCAGAGGATTTGTCGAAAGCTTTTGAGCTCAACAACTCAAGCAGGATACTTGAGTTAGCTGCTGACAATGTAGGAGGAGAACTTATGAGATCTAATTCAAGAAGAAGAAATCAGAGTACATATAGAAGCTCCGACTACCTTCAAAGAGATAATTTTATGAGAAAGGAGAAAGAGTGGAAGAGGACATTAGCTTACAAGCTCTACGAGGAGCGAGTGACATATAAGCTATACGAGGAGCGAATAGTCATCGAAAGTGGTGAAGAGATGGATCTGCTTTGGGAGGCTTATGAGGTTAGTGCTTCTAAGGATGATAAGCTGAAGAACAATGGAAAGAAAGAAAAGAAAGTTGAGAAGGAAGAGGAAGATCAGGCAGAGGTCGGCCAATTGTGTTGCCTACAAGCATTAAGGCTATCGACAAGAAAGATGAATTTGGGAGTGGGGAAACCTAATCTGATGAAGATATCCAAGGTCTTGAAAGGAATGGCGATATTTCAGCGTATCGGTGGACGAAGTAGCAGAAAGGGATGAAATTGAGCAACTTATAGATAAGAAGTTTATATGAGCAGATATTAGTTAAACAATAAGCTTGATATGTGACCTCCAAGTCTATAGAAGCACCTCAAGGTACCATGTCTATAGTATATAGAATCTTGTAACTTGTTTTCTAGATAAATGTTTTTCCCAGCTATTAGCTATCAATTCTTCTCTTTTTTCCATTTCACTTTTGAAACAACTTACTGGCTTCTCTTGGATCATTTTTGTAAAAATGTGCTCATCTTGAGCCCTATGAATCTAAATAGAATGTTTTATAAATAACCATGGTATTTCCACATCTCTCGTGACGCCGAAGCTTACGCTGTCATATGTTTACCATCAATTCTGACAATGAAATCAAGCAGTTATTTTGTAAATGGCGATCTTTAATCATCATCATCATCATCATCATCTTTACATTATGGGGATCCATTTTCATGCTTGAATAGCAAATAGATTATGAACAATTAGCATGCAGGCTGATTCAATCCATTTCCAGACAACTATTTTAGCTTGTTTGTTCTTGTTGTGGAGTTTCCACAATTGACAGGAGTTCAGGTGCAAAGAAAGGTGAATTTTAGTCCACATAATTGATCCCCAAGAAATACAGACAAACTCCCATATTTCGTGATCATATTGATTCCCAAAAGAAGCCCATCAAGAGTCCATTATTTTACTCTCACTTTGTCCTTGTCATGCTGAAAGTTCTTCCATGTCTTCCACTTTGGAAGCATCACCTGATGCAAAGAGCTTCTTCAGATTCTAGCTCTAACAGCATTCTCTCTATCCATTAGATCGACTACCTACCAAAGCAAGACACTTAGCTAATCTCCTAATGAAGGTAGATAACTCGTCGCAAACTCGGCATTGCACATCGTGATGCAACTGCTTAGCCTGTGATGGTTTCCTTTTTCTTCATGAAGATTAACTTAGCCATTATCTAAACCTCTGTTTTATCGCAATTCTTCATTCAATGCAATAATTCTTTATCCTAATCTAATATTGTACTTAAAATTCTCCTTTGAATGCTACTCCAAATGGTGATCCCCAAAATGTGTTTCTACCGAAGTAATTTATCTAGGAACTTCATATCAATCAACAAATACTGAAATTGAACAATTCACAGTATTGGATTTGAAAAATAAGTGAACTGACATCTAAGCTTTGAAAGGAGCTTACTCTTTCTCATGGAAGTATTATTAATATTGGCTTGATCTAGATTCGGGTTCAAGCATGAGCATGGCTCTTTGTTCAAACCAGAAGGTAGGACTAGACCTAAATTTTTTTTTTTGGAGTGATATATTAACTGCTTCTCCAGAAGAAATTATATTCTACACCATGTGCACCAATATGGCCGTGCACCACCACCAAGACGCAATCTTGTGAGCCAATCATCGAGATGAACGCATGATGAATGGGACCCAGAGGAATGCCTCTCAGAGATTGGCCATGTTTTCTTTATCTTGTCAGCTTTATAATCCTTATTGGACGGTCATTCTTATCAAGAGATAACTCAAGCTTTTTGGCAAGCAATTACAAATCCTTTCCAACAACTTCTATCTATGTTAGCTTAGGACAAAATCAATAGATGGGAATAAAATGATAAATGGATTATAGATATAGAAATTAAATCTAATGTATTGAAGGAGCTTGGCAAAATGGATGTCGTAATCCCACTAATGCTAGCGAAGTATTGGCCCTTCTTGACTATCGTGACCACCTTATCATCAAGCAAATACCTCCCTTGAGGGCAAAGAAAGGGTTGGGATTTTGGATGGACAAAGGTAGGGTCGATGATGTGGATTAAGGAGGAATAAGCCGAAGATATGGTGGAATAGAGCAGATGTTGCGAGGGTGATGGAGTAAATGGTGGGGTGGAGATGATAGGAGTGAAGGTAATGGTGACGCCCGCATGTTGCCTTATTTGTATGGAAGGTGGTCTGGGGATGCCTGCCGACCAGAGGCGTGCTGGCTAGGAGGGGAGTGATAGTCACTTTAGTATGCGAGGGGTGCCCTCACATGAAGGAATCTATTAGTTATGTTCTTTTTGGTCGCCTACAAGCGTCTCAAATTTGGGGTGTGCTATGGATTCACCCAATATGTTGTGGATTACAGCCTCAACTGAGGACTTCTTAGGCCATCTGAAAGAGTCATTGTGGAGGCCTATCACTATGGAGTAGGGCATCAGATGTGCCTATGTGGCCTATCATATATTGTTAGAGAGAAATGTCCGGATCTTCAAGGACAGAAGGGTGCACCCAAGGATAGTGGTGAACAGAGCATTACTTTATATTGCAGAGTTTACTAGTATTACTATGGTGGTATTACTTGGGTCGGCTAGAGATATCTGAAATTTTCACTCAACTTTTGCAGTGACCAGGATTGCTTTTGTCTCCTAAAAGCCCCCACTCCCTAGCTTTCTTAAGGTAAACTTTGATGGTAGTGTTTTTGAGGATGGAGACGGAGGAAGAGTGGGCTTTGTAATAGGAGATCATGACTCTAGACTTATCGCAGCCGGGGGTCAATGCATCTTCGATGAGACTGTCATCGAAGCAAAACTGAGAACTACATAGGAGGGCATCACCCATGTGAGACTAGTTCTGGGTACGAACAATATCTACCTTGAAGGAGATTCGGCTATAGTAATCGAGTGGATTCAAGGCCAGTAGAGGAATGATGACCGGCACCCACTGCTTCGGGACATATGCAGGCTCTCGAGCGGCTTTGGCTTTTTTTAGGCCACTCATGTTTATCAGAAGAAGAACAGTGCTGTTGACTGGGTCGCCTTCTATGCTACACATCATTCGGAAGAGATCTTTTGGGAGAGTCACAAGTTTGTTTCATCTCCTCTCCATCAACTTTACTTTTATGATCTTATTAGTTGTACTCATGCTCGATTAGTGTGAGTCTTCGTAGTATCAACAAAAAAAAAAAGGTAGCGGCGGCGTAGATAGTAAAGGAGATGGCAAATATAGCCAAGGAGGCGATGGCAACAAAAGGATTGTAGACAAGAGGGAAGAGGATTGGAGGAACCCTTTCTTGTGAGTGGATAGAGGACAAGGAAAGGAGAGGAAGAAATTTTGGCTTCATCAAGGCCCCTTTGATTGGAGATAATTTAGCATGAAAAAATAAATTTCATATCAAATTATTATTTTGATATGAAAACTAGATATAAAGATAATGAAATAAATGATGGATTCTATATTTATTATTCTAAGAGAGAAGGTAAAACAAATACTATGTGAAAATAGAGTTTGAAATTTTAAGTTGTTATGTACTAAAAACTCAACATTACAAAGGCTTAAATCTACTTAAGCTCAAACTAGAATGTGCCTTGGATAAATTCATGGGAGTATAAACACTGGAAGTTTTGAATGGTAAGTGGAGATCAGCTACCTTTATTGCAAAATGAACACTTAAAATATTGAAAGATGCCAACTTTCCATGTATTATTTAAAATATGCTCTCAAATAGCTCTTAAGTAGTTTTGCTCTGCATGAACAATTTATTAGCCAAAATATTTGAAAGAATTTTGAAGCACCTTTCCCTAGAAAGGTGTGCATCCTGTGATCTAATTCACAGAACTAAGACAAATAGAATAGATTGTTGTTTGTACTTCTGTTTATATCCCATCTCAACAAGCTAGCTGGAGACTGTAGGCAAGCGCCATGTGGACAAAATTAGGCAGGCCCAAAGCAGATGAAAGTCGCATGACCCTTGATGAGATAACCAGTTTTGGCCGTGATAAATTTCACCAAATGTGAAGGCACAAGCCAAAGACGTAGAATTCGGTTATAATATAGATAAATAGGCTGAAGGATCAAAATCTGGTCATGATCAACCACGATGCACGGGTGCGAGTTACAGCCCGAAGGATGTTAGCTTGTGGTTTGGTTCGTAGTTATACTACACGTGGGATCATGGGAGCGAACCTTTGGAACTGCTGAGATTTGTGGCGACAGGGCAGTTTACAGAGATCAGCAGTTGGTTTACAGTTATTTTGTTATGTATAAATAAGTAGAGTTGTACTCCCAAAAAACTTTTGGATATCCAACATATCAAAATTCTATTTTATCCTATCTTAGCTTTATTTTACCTTATACTTTATTTACTAGTAGGACTCTACTTTAGGAGTATTGCTAATTTAGATCTTTACTACTGTAGCCTAAGCTATACCCTATCTTTAACCAGATCCATCTTCTTCGAATGGTGGTGTGACAGAGGCGAAAATTCTTGAAGATCAAGGCACCTAGACCCATGCTACTCTTATATCCTTCCTTCGATTATTCCTTTTCTAGCTGCTCTAGTGCTGGTGGCATGCCAGTAGGTCAATAAGTTCTGTGGCACGCCTAGAGAGAAGCCAGACAAATAAATTCCAACTCTAAAATTTGGTTATATTGAGCTCTAATGCCTTTGAAATAGGCTTAAACATTTTTTAATACCTTTTATGCCTTATGCCCTTATGGTATTAGGGCTAGCATGGCTCCATGATCGCCTCGTCTCCTTTCAAGATTGTGTCTCATGCCAGTAGGTCAATAAGTTCTGTGGCATGCCTAGAGAGAAGCCAGACAAATAAATTCCAACTCTAAAATTTGGTTATATTGAGCTCTAATGCCTTTGAAATAGGCTTAAACATTTTTTAATACCTTTTATGCCTTATGCCCTTATGGTATTATGGCTAGCATGGCTTCATGATTGCCTCATCTACTTTTAAGATTGTGTCTCATGACTATGAATGTGACATTATGCTCAAATTGAAATATGCATCTTGAAGTTTAAAAACTCAACATTACAAAGGCTTAATAGAGTTTTGAAATTTTAAGTTGTTATGTACTAAAAACTCTATATTAGATTATCGAGTGGAGGTAATCTAAAACTATATTAATATTATATTAATTATACTGTATAATTAGTATTAATTTTATAATATATTATATTAATTATTATAAATATATTCATATATTTATTAATGAATATTAATTATTAATAAACAATTAACAAATATTTATTACTTATCAATAAATCTAACATAATCTTTATTAATAATAAATATATTTATTTTTTAACCAAAATATATTAAAATTTGTTTATAAAAGAAATATATTTTTAATATATATTATTAATTTAAATTTTTTATTAATTTATGTAAATATATTTCAATATTCGAAATAGCCAATATTGATAATGTTTATATAATGGGCTATGAATAGCTAATAAATGGATTGAGAAAAAAATGTTATTACTTAAATTTACTCAAGGGTATTGTTGAAAATTTGGCAATATTCCTATATAAGTTACTTCGACCCAAACATAGTAATATTTTTCCGTTGATATTTTTTAGAGTAATTTTTTACCAACTAAATATGGTAAAATTTATTTTTCTCCGCAATCATTTTTTCAAATAAATGATTTCAAAAATTGTCAGAATATCTCATAAGCCTACCCCAAACAAACAAACCCTAAAGGGCATTTTGATTTTTTCCAACTATGGTTAACTTTAACCAAGCTTAGGTTAGGTGATAGTAGTGGAAGAAATTGTTACAATGGCAGGTAGAGGTGGCAATAGGTTGGGTCAAGTCTAGATCAAGTCAAGTAATGACAACAATAAACAAATTCTTGTCCTACGTCAAGTGGTCAAAAAATATGTATTGTTTTGTTAAATTTAAATTATCTAATTTTTAACCATTTCATCTATAGACTAGAAGTCTTCAAATCACATGATTTTTAATGTTACACAATTTAGATATACTAGATCATATCTAATAGCAAAGATCACCGATGTCACACCCCCATCATCCAATATTTCAATATTAATATTGCTATATAAGCTATACTATAATAGATTATAGGTAGTTTTATCATTTTAAAAATGTTAGATAGTTTATTTCAATTATCAAGTTATTTCATAAACGCTTAGCATAACTACCCTCGTTAGCTTTCCTAGTTCACATTTTTCTTATGGTCCAACTAAACACCACCTTATATCATAATGAGTTGTGGCCCCAACTGAAGAAGGCCCGACAACATATGGGCCCATATCCGACCCGTCCGTGTCAACGCTAGGCCGGACCGGTCGCCCACCGGTCCACGGTCCACCCGCACTCCTAATTATAATATTAATTACAAACGTCATTAGCCACGTAACCATATCTGAAAGTCGGTATTCAAGCACAAAGGCCTTCCACTTCCGCTTCCATTCCTCCGCGCGACATCTCCACTCATTGTCACCCACCCAATCATACGCTCCATCGCCCAAATGGCAGCCCACCCGAAAGCTGGCCAATTCCCACTCTTTTCTCACAGCTCACGTTAATCTAAACTTGTCCGCGAGATACTATAACGAGCACTTTTTCTAAGATTCATTAATTAACTATCAATTAACACTAAACCATGTTCTAAGTACATCTTATTCTCTAATTAATTAGTTTAATTATACGCTAGTATTATTGCCTACTGAGAGAAGCTCGAGCGAAATCGAGCAGCGTTCTCCCCACTCCCTTCTTCTCCTCTTACTCCATTTCGATCCGAAACCCTCAAAACCCTAAGAAAAATGGCTATCTCCGATCGAAAACGAATCCCTTATCGCCGGATCGGGCTCTCTCTCCTCCTCCCCGTCGCTGCCTCCCTCTTCTTCGCTGCTGCCGTCCTCTTCCTCCTTTCCACCACCACCCCCTCCTCATCCGCAGCGGCGGACGGAGCCACGGAGATATCATCAGATCCGTACTTTTCCGGGATCCCATTACTCCGGCGATCGGTCCTCGCCGTCCGATCTGAACCCGTTCGGGAGCGCGCGAAGCTGATCCGCAAGCAGACCGGCGACCACGCCGCCCTCGCGGCGGCGTACGCCTCGTACGCTCGCAAGCTCAAGCTGGAGAACTCGAAGCAGGTACGTCTCTTCGCGGAGCTCAGCCGGAACTTCTCCGCCCTCCTCGCCGCCCACCGGCCCCTCCTCGACCCCGCCGCCTCGCTCGACGAGGTTGCCCTCCTCCGCTTCGAGCGCGAGGTCAAGGACCGTATCCGCGCCGCTCGGCTGCTCATCTCCGATGCCAAGGACGCCTTCAACAACCAGCTGAAGATCCAAAGGCTCAAAGACACCATCTTTGCCGTCAACGAGCAACTTTCCAAGGCCAAGAAGCAGGGAGCCTTCTCCAGTCTCATCGCCGCCAAATCCATCCCCAAGAGCCTCCACTGCCTCGCCATGCGCCTCATGGAGCAGCGCATCGCCCGCCCCGACCGCTACACGGACCCCCCTTCCCCTCCCCCCGAGCTCGCGGACCCTCGTCTCTACCACTACGCCATTTTCTCTGACAACGTCCTTGCCGCGTCCGTCGTCGTCAACTCCGCCGTCCGCAACGCCAGGGAGCCCTGGAAGCACGTCTTTCATGTCGTCACGGACCGCATGAACCTCGGCGCCATGCAGGTGATGTTCCGCCTCAAGGACTACAATGGCGCCCACATTGAGGTCACGGCCGTCGAGGACTACAAGTTCCTCAACTCCTCCTACGTGCCTGTCCTCCGGCAGCTCGAGTCTGCCAACCTTCAAAGGTTCTACTTTGAGAACAAGCTCGAGAATGCCACCAAGGACACCACCAACATGAAGTTCAGGAATCCCAAGTACTTGTCCATGCTCAACCATCTCAGATTCTACTTGCCGGAGATGTACCCGAAGCTGCACCGGATTCTGTTCTTGGACGATGATGTGGTCGTGCAGCGGGACCTCACGGGACTATGGAAGATCGACATGGAAGGGAAGGTGAATGGGGCGGTGGAGACGTGCTTCGGGTCGTTCCACCGGTATGCCCAGTACATGAACTTCTCACACCCATTGATCAAGGAGAGGTTCAATCCAAAGGCTTGCGGCTGGGCATATGGAATGAACTTCTTCGATCTTGATGCATGGAGGAAGGAGAAGTGTACTGAGCAGTACCATTACTGGCAGAATCTGGTAAGTGGGTATCTTATAAATTGTCTACCATTTGGTGGATTGTCTTACTATATGATTAAATTGTGGCTGTCTACATGCTTTATATTTATAAATCTTGCTTATTATTATTCTGAGCTAGTAAAAACTAAAATATAAGCTTGACATTAAAACTAGTATTTTATAACTGGAATGTGTTATTCTTCCCAGCTTACATGCAATGAAGTGCTAAATTGGGTTAGACTAGGAAGTGTCTCCACATTGGTAGTTAATCAATAATTTTAATAAGTTTTCATTTGTAAGAATATGATTGTGTTCATTTGGGCTTGCTTTGTGTTTGTATATTAAAGATATTATCCATAAAAAAACTGTCCACAAGAATTTTCTACTATGAAGAATGTAGATATAATCCTTGATTGATGATTTAATATGAGAATTTTAGTGGAAAGAAACAAATAAACTAATATTTGAGTTAGTCCACTCTGACATAGATCTCATATGGCACTTTTCTTTACCTAAGAAATAGATCCTTTTCCAATCTTAATTGATGTATACCGAGACATGCTCTGTTTTATGTATTCCAATGCCTATCAAGATTGAGCTATAATGCTGGATGATTTTAGAACATGAGGAGGCTCTATATGAAAATCTTCCTGATAATGATCTTCGTTCTTTGGTCCCTTAATGTTATATTGCATCTCATATGTGGATAATCTGGAGGTTGTTTGAAACTTTTGCAGAATGAGAACCGAACCTTGTGGAAATTGGGAACCCTGCCACCAGGTTTGATCACATTTTACTCGACAACAAAACCTTTGGACAAATCTTGGCATGTGCTTGGGCTTGGATATAATCCAAGCATAAGCATGGAAGAGATAAAGAATGCTGCTGTTGTGCATTTCAATGGGAATATGAAACCCTGGCTAGATATTGCCATGAACCAGTTTCGACACCTCTGGACAAAGTATGTGGACTACGATATGGAGTTTATCCGCCAATGCAATTTTGCATCATAAAGGAGAATGTGCATAGCCAAAGCTTCTATGGAGAACCAGAGAAGTATGGTGTACGGTTCAGCAACTTGTATTTGTTTTTAAAATTTTGTTGCAGTCCCTTCAAATGATTAGATGCTCTTATTCATCGAGCATAGACATGTTAAAAGTTTCTCCGAAATTGTAATATTTCAGCTCTCTATTGAAAAATCTTTTGTCTTTATCCACATGCATCTAGTGTTATATCTTTGATACATTAGACTTATCTAATAACATTTTCAAAGGTCTCCTAGCCCTTATATTTTTTGTAATATGCTTAAGAAATAATAAGTTTGTTTGTTTCTAATTTAGCTAACTTCCATTTTTTGTGTTTCTCTGTGCTTTGTTGGCAATGACACATCTAAATGCCATGACCTTATTATAAGTATGTATTTTGTTTTTTTATTGGTGTCATTTCTCTTTGTGACATTGATTATAATACTTCCATATAGAAACTTTATGCCCATTACTTATCTACTCATGTCAAATATTTTTCATTATGCTTGTATAATTGGTCCTT
Source organism: Phoenix dactylifera (assembly GCF_051530095.1). Taxonomy (NCBI): domain Eukaryota; kingdom Viridiplantae; phylum Streptophyta; class Magnoliopsida; order Arecales; family Arecaceae; genus Phoenix; species Phoenix dactylifera. Next base: position 5,690,691 of record NC_143193.1, read on the forward strand.
ATTTTCCAAAATGTTATACTTTCATGCTTATTATTGTTTTATTTTGTGATTGTATTAGCAATATGAATCTTTTCAAGCGAAGCCTAAAATCAATCCTTGAAGAATAAAAAAGATATACGCGATATTCTAATTTTCCAACTATATGAGAAGTTCCTTCAAGCAAAACAAATTAAAAGCTCCTAAGATTCAACCCAGATCCTCTAGTGAATTCTACAACTCTTAAGAATAGATGTCTGTAAAATTTGAGATCCCTCTGCTTCCAAATAAGTTGAATTGGCCATACCATGCTCTTATTTGAAGTTCATATTGCCTTAGCTTGTGAAAAGCTAAATTCTTATTGGTTGAGGAAAGAGAGATGATTTTTCATTAATCAAAATTGAAATTTGGTACAACAAAAAGATGGTGAGTTGGGACATAGCAAATTGGGCCTTTGATCTCAGTGTGCACTACAAAACATTGATATAACACTGAAATTTGGAAGATGGCACGACTCCTTAGCTGGAGATCCTGGAAGTTGATTTTTAGCTCCTAGAAAAGTATGTACAGTCTTATATAGTTGTAGGATCTTGTTAAAGCCTTTCTGATGAATTTAGTGTGAATTTTATGTGCTTTAGGACCTTATCTAGGGTTTGCCTCACTCTATCTCAATTAACTCATGGCCAAGGTTATACTGGTATACTCTATGAGTGCAAAAAAGAAAAAAAAGAAAAGAGGGTTGGCTCTCCTTGTTGTAGGCCTTGACCTGCCTGTACTAGTAAAAAAAAGTCACTCATACACCTATTTGCTAACATAGGGAATTTTTACTTAACTAACATGAGAATCAGTTCATCAGATAACATGCATTTGCCAGTCTGATCTGATGGTTCTCAAATTGTGGAGAATGAATATAATCATGGGCCACAATGAAACCAATCTGAATAAATTTGCCATGTCTTAGCCTATTAGTGTACTATCTTGGACAAGAAGACATGATGATGCCCCAGAGTATTGGGATTGTAAAGCTTAAAACAGGACTTCTATTGGCCTTGTTTGGAGTTTCAAAGTCTCAGAATGTGAGCAAGATGATATCTTATAAAACAGAGACATGTTAAAAAATTAGGTTTTTCTTTTTTTACCTTTTTCTTTTATTTAATTTTGGGAAGAGTGGTAGGGAAGGTTTCAAACAGCTGTTTAATTATAAGAGATTTATTTCAAGTTTGACTTTTTTGGTAAGAGTCAGAAACATAATAGAAGAATTTGCTCAGAGTTCATTTTGCTTCTCATCTTCTTTTCTCATTTCATACCTCCTGTTTCATGAAAAGTAAAGAAGATAATATAAAATCTCATAATTATTGCAATCTAAAACACATTCCATGATTTGCAAAGCCTTATCCTTCCAACAAACCTAAATGTGTCCAAACCCTGAGACCTGATTGCCTAGACGTGTCCGATTAATCCCTAAATTAAAGGTTCAAGCATGCTAAACAACCATTGCCATAAAGCCTTGTCCGAAATCCTAACGATTTTTAATTGGCTTTAGGCATCCATATTTGACCCTAAATTAAAGTGCTACTTGCAGTTTCGTTACATGCATTTCCAAGTTCATTCTCAAAACATCCATCCATGAGTGCTTACATGTTTTTATCCCTCTTGACATTTTGACGTGGAATGGACAACATCTTCTTCCTATATCTTCTTTAGATGTTTTGTTGCTCGTGTCATAACATCTAAATTGGTTGTTCCTCATTTGTTCTGTTGGAAGCCTCAAAAAAAGAATGTGGAGGGTTTATGATATATTGACACTCTAGAAATTATACACACCTTAATAATATGTCCTATGAGTTAGTAACTTTTCCCAAGGTTGATCAAAAGCTACCAGGTGTGATTTTCAAGCTCTATCACACACAAAAAAAAGATTGGTGCATAAGAAGTCTCTCAAGGTATTATGAAGCTTTGTCCAACTAGAACTTATGAATGTTTTTTTAATATTACATTTTTGAAAGAAATTCCTGTGTCAGCATGCTTAAGTTCCTTTTGCAAGGGAGGAGGGAAGGATGGTTAAAATCTTTGGCTGGTGGGAGGTATTAAGTTGTATGATCTGAGAGAGTAGGTGAGGCAACTATAGTTAAGCGTGTCTTCATAAATGTTGCATTCTTGTTGCCAAGAACTAAACTGATAATATTTTTACGAGCATGTGACCGAGAAGGCTGACCACCTTGTGTTCAAAAATCAAAATGTATCCGCTCCGTATGAATGCATTGCGAGTTCTATGATTTGCCAACCAACTTAGTTGAACCTTAAACTCCTTTAGATGTTTGAATTGGATATTTGAGTACCCAATAGTTGAGCATCAACTGCCTCTAGGATTTGGAGAAGAGAAAGTCTAGTCACTTATTTAACTATGAATGTCTACTATCACTTTCTTAACTATAAAGTTTTGTCCTCTGCACCCTTCTAAGATATAATTTCTTATTGCACTTTATTTGTCTCTCAAACTTATATGATGCAAGTAAATGTCAAGTATAGCATCCGTATCAGTTGGGAGAATAACCCATAAAGCTTAGTTCATTCTTTGTGTTTGTATTGAGAATGCCTTGGACTTGGTTTGCAAGGCTAGGTTGAGCTGGGTAATGTTTTGAAGGGAAACTTTAGGTTGCTTTAAAGTGAAAAAAAATATGATTTGGTTGATTTAAATTAGAGTTGGAGCTATTTTGGACTTAATAAGGTTTAAGAGATGTCGGCCTACAAAATGCTTTCTCCATTGCCAAAGAGTTTTTTTTTCTTTTTTTAATAAGAGGCTATCATGTATGGATTATTAGTCTGAGGAACAGAGATGTACCAGAACTTGTTAAATTGATGCAGGAATATTGTGAACGGGATTATGTTAATTAAATGGATGATCAAGGAGAGAATATACATTAAAGGGTCATTTTCTCACTTTATGTCGTGGTTGAGGAAAAACAACGCATCACATCTTATGGATTTGCTTGATAGAGGATTTTATACTGGCATTTATTTATAATTGTGGGGGCCATTTGCATGGTGCAATGGTAAAAGGCATTGTAAATTGTTCTCTTACTTTGATGGGAGGTCTTGTTGATAAAGGATGAGATGTATTGTTGAATATTCAAGGTATACATCAAGTATACATACATGTGATAATTTGACGTCAGGGACTATTTCTCCAATTAAAGTATGACTGCATGTGTGCACTTTCTCTACCTTTTGTTCAAGTGACATGATAATGGGGTGAGGGGTTGTTAACTCAGGCACCCTGTGACTACCCCATAGCATTGCTTCGGTCTTTTCTAATCAGCACCATTGTTATGAATTTGCTTGTAGCATTGTTCATATTGTATGCTCTTCTAGATTTTTGTGCTTCAGATTCATTGAGCAGATGCTAGAATTTGACAATTTGAATATACTACAGGTATATGGTTTAAGATTTTCTCAAGAGTCACAGGTCAAGTAAAGCCTTTAACTGAAATTGTAATTAGTTGCCAAAGAAATTTATCTAGTTTTTGATCCTCCAATTTGCTTCAATGATTAACATGGATGAATTCATTTTTGCCATTGTCTTGATCCTAATTTCCTGCTGATAAGTTAACAATATGACTATGTCTCAAGTTCAAGTAATTTTTTCACCCATATACTCCCAGGACCAATTGATTTTTGGTTTTCTTAACTTTGTCTTTGAGGTGTTGTGGATTCTGTATCCTGGAGATACAGGATTATATTGAGAAAGAGAATGGGGTGCTATTCTACATTTACTACTCTTGTTCTTTAAATACATGATGATCTAATGAAGTGTACCCATGACTATTGAAAGGAAAAAGAGGAAAACAGGTTGATCATTTTCTAAGGTGATATTTTACATAGTGTTTCTGGGTTGTGTTTTTGGGCCATACCGTAACCTGAGTCTGTTTATGTTACATGTTTATTTTGGGGATTTCTAAGGTCTGCTATGGTTCTATCTTTCTCAATACTACCCAATCAGCAGTTAACTAATCTTAGTCCTGTGGTATTTTACTTTAAAGATTGCAAACACTTGTTCATGGAAACTCCAACTATTACAATTATAGAACTGATGCTGCTCGAGGTTGTCATGCTTTATCCTTTTGTTTGTAACCTTTACCATACAGAACGTCTTCATAGTACATTCCTATAGTGTTAATATCTTATTGTCTCAGTAAGTTTAAAAGTGACTTGTTGACAGATGAAATTGTAGATGCACTAGTTGTTTATGTTAAACTACCTAGATTTTGTAGGAGATTTCTGAGGCATCTTTGCATACTATTGTTTAAATTCTTTATTGGTGCCCTGACTTGCTTTGAGGTCTATATTTGTTGCTATCATTTCGACTATCTTTCCTTGAAAATAGCTCAATTGACAAACTAGTCAAAAGCTGGACAACATCACAACGCTAGCGGCGAGGATAACATACTGTTCTTGTCAAATCCAGGCCAATTATTATCACCCCCAATACTGTATTTAAATTTCTATAGAATGTTTTGCAGATGAGATTTAACTCAACTGAAACTTCTGAAAATTTCACCGATTGGAATATGTTTCTGTAGTACTTTTGGAATGGCAAACTAGATCTGTTTTTCTGCTAGGTTCAGCTGCATTCAGTGAGATGAGACATCATTTTAGTAGCCCCTGCACATATCTCCTTTTCTAAATTGGATCCCGTTCTGCATATCTTGATAAAGACTGAACTAATTATAGAGATGACGACAGTAGGTGGAAGGGTACTTAAGAAAGATTAGGACATCTGACTCCTGAATCTTGGTCTGGACGGTTTGGTTTCGAAGGGGTGGGGTTTGGTTTCGAAGGTTGTCAACCCTCTCGCTTCGATCTTTGTACATATAAATTCCCAGTTCCATGAGCAGTAATTTGGTTTAACTGTAGGTCTAGACTCCAACCTAGGTGAGGATAAAATAGAAAAAGAAAAAAGAAAAAAAATGAAGTATCTATATAATCTTGGACTCTGGAGAAAAAGAGAGAAAAAAGTATGTGTTGTGGTGGGAGTGCGGAGAGCCACCTAGCCTCGAGATTTAATATGGATGTACAAAATAATGACTCACTTGAAAGTAATTGGCATTTGATGGGTTGATGTTTGTTTTGGAGGAAGAAGGAATTTTAAGACAAATGAGCACATTAGTGCACTGTACTTGCCGTAAAATAGATGCAATAAAATAAAATCATATAAAATAAATAAAATATAAAAATAGCAAAAGTAGTTTTATGATTAATAAAGCAATTGATGATTATAGGTGGGGTGTTTCATTGAACCTATTATAAAATAAATGCAGAAAAAAATAAAAAGAGCGCCTCGTTGAAGAAGTTGAAGCATAAGAAGATGGAATTTAATACAAATGAGATAACTGATAATCATATGACACCTCCACTAGGTATTGCATTAAACTTGCCATAAAATAAATATAAAAAATAAAATAAAATAAAATAAAAAAGCATATTATTGAAGAAGAAGAAGAAGAAAAGAAATTTTATGATAAATAAGGCGGTTGTTGATTATACGTTGCTTCCAATATGTACAACACCAAACCTACAAATCACAACATTCCACTCGTGCCATATATCATAGTGTTCTTATGGGATGTCATGATCGGCCGAATAGCATCACTCTAAAAAATATAATAGAATAGAATAAAAAGAGCATATAATTGAAGAAGAGGAAGAAGAAATTTTATAATAAATAAGAAAACTGATGATTATACGATGCCACTACTATGTATTACACTGAAACTATAAATCATGGCAATCCACTTATGTCATACGTCATAAAACTGTTAAGGGGTGCCATGGTTGGCCTAGCAGCATCGCTCTAAAAAAATAAAAGAAATGAATACAAAAAATAAGATAAAATAAAATAAAGAGAGTATATAATTTTATGACACATGATGCAACCGATGATTATGTGATGCCTTCACTGTTTAGTACATTGAGGGCTCGTTTGGTTCGCGGGAAAAGAAGGAGGGAAAGTGTGGTCAACGGAAAAGTAATGAAATGCCTCTTGTTTGGTTGGAGTTTTCAAAGGAGAGAGAAGGAAAAGTTGTATTTCCATGGGAATGTGATTCCCACATTTCATGGGAAAGTCTTTCCCATGAGAAACATGGGAAAGTTACTTTCCCATGAGGCGGGAATCGCTCCATTTTTACTTTTTTCCAAAAAGTCCCTTCAACATTAAAGAAGCATTAAAGAGGCATTAAAAATCTAATTTTTATTAAGGGCATAATAGGAATTATATATAACTTTCCTAGGAAAGTGGATGGCCAACCAAACATAAGCATCTTGGAAATTTGTCACTTTCCCATGGTCAACCAAACATGCCAAAAGTACTTTTCTAGGCATCCTCTTCCTAGGAATTTGTTTCCCGGGAATCATATTCCTAGGAAGGAAAATGCTTCCCGCGAACCAAACGAGCCCTGAACAGCAATCCACTTGTGCCATACATCCATGCTCCTAGTGGCATCACTCAAAAAACTACAAAAATAAAATGAAATGAAAAGAGCATATTATTGAAGAAAAAGTTGAAGAAATTTATGACAAATAAAACAACCAATGATCATGTAACATTACATCCACTATATATTGCATCAAACTTGCAAATCATGGTAATTCACTTATGCCATATATCATCAAGCTGTTGTAAGATGGCATGTGTCATAGTTCCATATTGACTAATAAGAGGGGTGCCACATGAGTTTATTAGCCTAATCCAATCCTCCTAATAGCTTAAGTTTTTAGACCATGAATCCATGACAAGTGGTATTAGAGCCAAGTCCATGCTTCACAATCTTTATTAGTCATATGGGCTCTTTATTGGGTGATATCAAGATCGAGGAGGATACGGTATGGTCGAATAGTTCCTGAAGAATGGATAGGTCCCCCCTCTTTCGAGTAGGAGCCAATTATGATGAGGGCATCATGAGATTGGGTAGGAAAGCTTGTCATAGTCCAATACTAACTAATAAAAATGGTGCCACATAGGTTTATTAGCCTGAGCTGATCCTCCTTCCAACAATTTAAGCTTTTTGAGTTGCAAGTCAATAACACATAGTTGGCCAAGTAGCATCACTCTAAAAAGTAAAAAATAAGAGAAAATAAAAAGAGCATATTATCATGATTGTAATTTTTTTGGAGTAGGATGGCTGCGGAATGCCCAAGCTATGATATTAACTAGTGGCTTTTTACTTTTAAAATAATTGGAGGGGTTTGTTTTATGTTATTATTTTATACCTCAGTGATGATCTTCATAGTTTTTTCTTTTAATTTTAGGAAAAACTCATACAACATTGTGGTTTAACAAAACAAAAGGCTTGTGGACCAATTTTTAAACCTCCCCATTGTATGGTTATTATAAGAAATGAAATAAGCTATTCTTTTTAGGTTGTTATTTTATCCTTCAATGATGATCTTCACAGCTAATTTAAGTAAAAAAACTCATACAGCCTTTTGGTATAACAAAACAAAAAACTTAAAAGGACCAATTTTAAAACCTCCCATTTGTATAGTTATTACAAGAAATGAAATAAGCTATCCAAAAACATTTCCACCTTCCACTACGGTATTCATTCTCAGGAATTCCCAAGTCTCTCTCTCAAAAAAAGAGCAAAATCTTCTTTGTTGAACCTCCGTTAGTAGAATCTGAGATATTTCTTTTCATGAAACAACTTTACATTCTTTTTCTTCTGCATACAACAATAATGCAACCAAAATGCAACTCTAGCTTGTTTTACCATTCATTGATTAAAGCTGTTGACTTAGAAAATAAAATCAAACTGCATTACAATACTTTGAATTTAATTCGTCCTTGAACCTTGGTTCTTTCCACTACTATGTTCTGCTATTTCCTATGCTGCAAAGAAGTTTGCCAAAAGCCAAGGCTGCATATATAGTTTCAGAGACATCTAACAAGATGGAGCTGGAATAAGTAGAAGAAGTGAATAAATAATATGAATTATGACTTCTTTGTCAAATGGATGCATCAGGTGGGGTCTGTTTTCTTAATACATGTAGGACGGTACTTATAATGTTCTCAAATGGTCGACAATGCATCCCGGAGACAGCCTTCGATTGATCCACCTATATACAATCAATCCATCCATCCTGTAAAGAAAATTTAGTACTAAAATTGCTGCATGATAATTTAAGGGTGTAGATGGTCTGCTGAAACAGCTTTTCTATGATATGAATTGGAAGTAAAATGTTTCATCCTTACAGCAAAAAAAAAAAAAAAAAAAAAAAAAAAAAACGAAGTCATATGTACATCATTTTTTCGTTTCTTTTTTCTTCTCTTATTTTGGTAGAATAGAATAGTCTGCCTATTATAACACAGCAAGTGATAAGCTCTCCTTAAGTAATCTGCAGAGTTAAGCCTCACGGTTCTTGAAAGCAATAAAAGCATGTCAAGATCCCTGAAGAAAGTCTGGCCTCAGAATGTATGTACCAGCCAATTGTGAACCCCATCATTATTTTGGATGTAAGGACCTGAGGTTCTTAGTGTCTTTGAGGTCAAAGTTTGTGCAAAGAAACAGATCCTGGGAAGCAACAATCTTTGAAGCATGATGGCATAGACATTTACTGGTTTTGAAGTTCGGATTCAGGCAGCCTAGTTGGTTCTGTGGTGACGGAGTTGCCCATATCCTTTGTCTTGTGCAGCAGGAAAATTCCTGACAGAATGGTAATGCAATCTGCATAGCATTCTGTGAGTCCCAGTCCTGAATTAGAAATAGAATATTTAGACTATGAACCTTGAATAGATGGCTCAATAGTTATAGAAGGCATCAGTGAGTAAGAATTCGATCATGCTACCATGTCTTCTACCAACATGACAACTCAACTTGGAATATATAGGACAAGGGACAACTAAAATATATAAAGGGATAACTGGAGGTGCCACAAGCAAAGCTGTTAGGGGAAAGTGATGCAGGAAATGATATGAAAGCGAAGAATGGGAAGTGATAATTGAGAAAATAACCTAATGCAGGAAATGGGAAATATGGTCACCAAGTAAACAGAATAGCTTATACAACACATGCGCAAAAACCACTTAGAAACTGGTTTCCAAGTGGATCATCACTAGTTTTTGATGTTGGACTCAATTTCATAAATAGCTAAAACTGAAGTTATGGATATTTATAAAGGAACTTCTCTTTTGAGAGTGTTTGGTCTCTCTCTTCCTATAAGAAAACAAAGAGAGTTTAATGTATCAAAGAAATGGAAAGTGGTTTTATCAAGACCATAAAGGAGAACTTCATTTCAGTTTTTCCTCCCTTTTCCCCTTATAGTTTTAAAACATCTGGGATTGAAACCTCTATGTGGTGGGTTGGAGTAGATGATAAGCAGGGGCAAGCGCCAACAGCAGGTCTCTCTCTCTGCGCCCCCCGCCACCCCCCACCCCTTGTCATGACATTTTCTTCAGCACTAATCCATTAGGATTTAGGAGTCTGGTTTCCAAAACTATGCTTTTTTTTCCTGTTTATGTTTTGGAACGAGTTTCTCAAGAATCACACCAGTTTCTCAATTTGGTTTCTCTGAAACTTCCACTGAGATGTAAACCAGTTGCCTACTAACTACTATCAACTCTGTTCTTGGACAAGGATTATACTCCCAACTTGAACTAAGCCTAGATACAGCTGTATAAATGTGAAACTAACAGAAGTCACAATAATCAAACTAATAAAAAACTAAAACAGTATTATCTTGAAAAATTTCATTCAATTGTGAAGACTGTTGCAACATACAGGCTTTGCTTTATACACAGTTCTTTGAAGGACCTACGCCTAAGAAGTATAGAAACATTAGAGTAAATACTAAAATCACAAATAACCTAAAAGCAATGATGGTAAAGATATATTTTGGGGCAAGTCTTTTCAGGGCCTAGTAAATTTGTTGAAACAGGTTCATGAATCCAATTGATTAATGATTTGTCCATTATAAATACCACAAACACTAACAGAATAATGCTAAAAAAACGTCCAACAGGAAGAAACCTAGAAAGTCTTGGTGATGTTACCGAATCCAAATGTAGCCTTCCAGCTGACTGGCTTAGAAGATATTCCCAATCCTAAAGATATTCATCAAAGTGAAAGTGACCACACCTCCACATCAAAATATCAATAAGAAGTCCAAGACTCCAAGTATGCAGTTTGATATCATTTAGTCTCATTGTGTATGTTAATTTGAGTTTAGGGCCATCATGATGAGAACTCCCGTTGCTACCTTCCCTGCCTTACTGCACTTAATTGTTGATGGGAGCATGTCTTCATGTATGCACAATTGCACATTGTCCAAAGATTCTTGGCATGTTCAGGGACAGCTTGAAGCTGATAGTGTAAGCACAATGTTTTCATCATGCCCTCATGTTAGATAAATCATCGAACACTGTTGATTACCTTATTGTCAATAGCTTGCTCTTGGATAAGAACCTTTGTTGAGGTAATGTGTCTTCATGAGCTACAGAATTATTCTAAGTCGGCTCATCATCATGCTCCTCCTTCATGCATGACTCCAGCCTTGTAAGTGATATTAGGTTGACCATCACTAATGCTCTCATATTTTGATGAAGCAGAAATTGAGTAACTTTATTTAACTCTTTAGTTTTAACCTCAAAAAGGCAAGTTATGATTGCTTGATACCTTGGGTAGATAGCAATGATAATTCATGTTATGACTATTCTTTATCTCAAGTGACATATTCTATGTTACAAGTGCATATTTGTTGGATCAGCTCCTTAAATAGATTAACATTTCACTTATTGTAGTCAGCCAATAAGATAAATACTATAGCTTGCTCAAAACTCTCTTTTTTGGATAAAGAGGGACAATCCTCAAAATTCAAATAGTTTTGGCTTGCATGATCAGCTAAAGCAAAAGAATAAAAATGAGAAGGCAGAGAAGTGCTATTGAGAAAGGAGAGGTCAGTTGTAACAAGCATTGAAGGGTAGTGACCATGTGCCATATATCCCACAACAGATGGTTGAACTTAAGTCTCAAATAATTAATTTGGTGCAAGATTGTTAATAAGGAGCATAAATTATGAACCAAAATAAAGAACTAACGCATGGAGTTTTGCATTTATTTGAATAAAAAATAAAATTTAAAGCTAGAAATTCCACACATGTTCAATAGCAAAGAATGACAACTATATCCTTCTGCATATGCCTCAAATGAGTGGGATCCAAGAAACCAATTGGAGTCACATGACCCAATAAATAGAGTCTAATTTAATCCTCTTTTCTTTTCTTTTTTAAGAAAAAAGGAGCAGTAGGGACAACCCAGCATTTATTACAGGAGTGGTCTAGGTATGGATTTTGAGACTGGATAAGAATTTTAAGACTTGTTAAATCTTTGCAGCCCGTGCATGTAAATTTTAAGACTGCATAAGAACCAAAGTCGATGATCATGTTATCACAGTAGATGTCATGGAAAGGATGCTTCATATAGGGGTGAAGGAGAAGCTAATGCCAGAGGATGGTGGCGACAGCATCTCTATAACTCTCCATATGAACCAGGACGTGGTGTGGGTTGACCTAGTAGTCTTCACCACTCTAGTTAATATCCTTCTTACAGAGTGTTTGATTTGGTCAATGAATTCAACATTGGGTCCACCCAAAATACTAAAGAAGATGGGAATAATTTTGGCCCCTAACTTATAATGGTTCCACCAAACAATGAAAAAAACAATCATGAGCTCATATGTTAGCGTTAACCAATCTCAAGGTCCATTTTGCTAATAAAAGTAATTTTATGTAGTTTAATTTGTACATAGGCAAACGGAAAGGCTTTATAAGCACCACCCGGGTTATTTCAAGTTGGGTTTGATCAAGGTCTGCTGAATCGGTCGGAATCGACCGATTCAGCCTGTACCGTACTGGGTACCGGTCGGCATCGGTATGGTACAATCATAAAATTTGGTTAAATTAGGTTCCTGTCATGCCTCGGATCTGGATCCGTGACACGGCCATGCTATTGCCGACTACCGTCCACAATAGCACAAAGCCCCATACATTGGTAACAAGTAGCCAAAACAGTCAAATTTTCATATATTAAAGTATTTTCGGTACAACTTGCTGGTTGTTATAAAATACAGTGCTTCTATACAGTACATGTACACAAAAGTATATATGTTTCACCCCAAAAAGAAAGAAGCCCTGTTACAAAAGAACAGTGTCTCTGACTGCTATCACTGGTGGTGATCTGAAAGAAAATATAAATGAACGGGTATGAGCTACACGACTCAGTAAGTAATCCTTAGAGGTGGGCATTGGGCCGGGCCGCCCATGGCCCGGCACGGCCCGGCACGAAACGGGCCGCTTGCTACAGTAACGGGCCGTGCTAGGCATGGCTTATAAAAAGGGGCCGGGCTGGGTTAAGGATTTCTGACTCGCGGGCCGAGCCCGGCACGGCCCATAAGGGCCTGGGCTGGCACGATTCATGGGCCAAACACAGCACGGCCCGCGGGCCAGCCCGGAATGGCCCATAAGGGCCTGAATTGACAATCAAGTCAATTCAACTCCTCTGCCAGTCCAGGTAAGAGAACACCATGGGGGAAAGACCTATATGAATTGACAACTGGAAAATTGAAAATCCACCAATTCTGTTACGGAAGCGAGGAAGCGAGCGAGCGAGAGAGAGAGAGAGAGAGAAAGATGGAGAGAGATCAAGACTCCTGATCTCCTCTTAATATCTATCATTCTTGGAAGGAGAAGCAAGGAAGCGGACTCCATTCCTGTCCCCTTAAATCTCTCTTCTCTCTCCCCTCCATTGCTCTGCCTTCCCACATCTATATCAGCTTTCGTCCCGGTCGGCGATGAGAAAGGGGCGAGCGGCGGCGACCACGGCGATGGCGGCGGCGGCCGCGGGAGGAGCCAGATCGGTGAAGGAGGCACGGTTCCGTGACATGAGGAAGCGACCATGGGGGTGGTTCGCGGTGGAGATCCGGGACCCCTGGAAGAAGAGCCGCGTCTAGCTCGGCACCTTCGACTCCGCCAAGGATGCAGCTCGCGCCTACGATGCCGCTGCCTGCGCCCTCCGCAGCCCCAAAGCCAAGACCAACTTCCCCCTCGGCACCGGCTCCCCCCTCCCCCCTCCCCCTTCTTTCGCCTCCTCCACCGCCGTCGCCCCCGTCGCCGGATTTCCCTTCCACCACCACCACCGCCCCTGTCACTGTAGTTTCTGGTCTCATAAAAAGAAGTGTTAGGGATGGGCTCTGTACTCCAGAGTGCTCCATGGCTTGACAGAGGGCTGAGTTACCTAGCTGGCTAGTGACGAGTTCACCTTGAATTGGAGGGAGAGCTCATTTCTGTTGCTAAAATTACTCAAAATGGGGAGTGGCGTTTATCCCTACTTCCACAAGGGTGTTTGAGACTCTTCTGGACTTAACAGAAGACTCTTCTGGGACGGCCCGTGCCGAGCCCGGCACGGCCCGCACCGAGCCCGGCACGGCCCGCCACCCCACGGGCCTAGGGTCGTGCCGGGCTTAGCCTTTAGGTTAAGCGGGCCGTGCCAGGCACGGCCTGTTTAGTAACAGGCCGGGCCAGGCACGGCCCGTTTGGTCTGTGGCCCGGTGGGCCTGGGCCAAGCCGGGCCCGGCACGGCCCGATGCCCATCTTTAGTAATCCTGCATAATCTTATTGGATCAACTATAATGCTAAACATGTTTAACAGGGTTTGAGAAGCTGACATGTACACTACCTAACAATTCATCATGATAAAACATTTATACTGAGAAAATAAATTAGTGTTTTATGTCATCAAGAATTTTCATAAAAATATATATCGTAAAAACCGTACCCCCGGCATACCGTGGTTCATACTCTCAGATGTTACTGTGAAGTCGTTATCGGCCACTAGCGGAGCCAGCTCAGTTATTATCGGTCACTGGTGGGGCCGGCTCAGTCATTCTTAGCCACTGGCAAGGCCGGCTCAGTTACATTCGATCAATAGCATCTAATAGCCCATTAATAGTACCTCTTGCAAGTAGTACCCCTTGGATACTACGGCAAATTCATTAACGGTCGCTGGCGGGGCCAGCTCAGTTTTTTATCAGCCACTGGCGGGGCCGGCTCAATCATTCTCGGCCACTAGCAAGGCCGGCTCAGTTGCATTCAGTCCGTAGCATCAAGAGCCCATAGTACCTCTTGCAAGCAGTACACATAGCTAGATGCAATTACTATATCAACTTGCATGCATGATACTTTAAAATCAGGATAAACATGATGCATGCATAACCATAAATTATGAGATCAGGCATGTTACTTACTTTATTTTAATATGCCATGCATGAAGTATGTATATGAATAATACTTCTATCTTAATAACCATGATGCTCACATGATCCATATTAAGATTAAAGAACAGGCTATTTGCATACATGATCCAACAAGATGAGGACAAATAACTTATACTTGATAATTCATGTAAGAAAACATAAACATAACATGATCCATAAAAGATTAAGGCAAGTTACTTACAGTAATTCATTATCCAAATTTCTTAAGTTCAGGTGATAGATCCTTATCACCTAAAACCACATCATAAGGATTACATTATTCTCTATTTATTTATTATACAATTTAGTTCATCTTACTATGGACTTGCTTGGGTCCCATCCAAGAATCTTAGCCCAATCCAATTTATCCCATCTGAAGCCTTTGGGGTTCAATTAAAACCAAATTGGGTCCTCATGGGTTAATTGGGCTTTTAATAAAAGGGTTGGGCCTGATTTATAATTGAGTCCAGCCTTTTCTAGCCAATTTGGCCTTTTGATTTGGTCGATAGACTTAGTCCCAAGTTTCATTAGGCTTAAATTTTGGTTCAGGGTCAATGTGGCTCATTTGGGCCTAAGTCTGGGTCAGCCCGAGATTAATTTGGCCTTCTGTCAGTTGAATTGGACTTGAACTGGGCCTGATTTAAAATTAATTCGGTCTGCTGAGACCAACAAAACTTAAATGGGATTCGGACCCAGCTCAATTAGGCTTAATTGGGTTCGGATTTAACCTAATTTGCTCAATTGAGTTGTTCAGACCCGGCTCAGTTTAGTTAGGTTCAGATCCGATGTCATTTGGGCTTGAATTTAGCCCGTTTTATTCAATTGGGCTCGGGTTCAGGTCTTATTGGGTTTACCAAACCTATTTTCTTTTATTTGGGCCTAACGAGTCTTGGACCCGAACCCGGATCCGACCCGTTAGGCCGACCCGCTTAAGGGGTCTTTCTCGGGTCTTCCAGAGGCTTCCGCCTCTTCGTCTCCTGCTCCCCTCTCTCTCTTTTGGTCTCTCCCTCTCTCTGTCTCTCTCTTTCTCTCCTTCGTCTCCACTGGAACTCTAGCCCCTTCGACCGAACCCCCGGCCTTGTCCTCCTCCGGCCTTTTCCTCTTCCCTTACAGCCCACTGTCTCCTCCCCTTCCTCTCGCTGGCAACCGGGGGGTGAGACTCCCTCGGCCCACCGTCTGAGGTGGTGCTCCCACCTCGGAGCAGCAAAGGACGGGAGGCTCGGCCCGGATGACCACCGAGCCTGGGCCTGGGCCGGACCTGGGTCATTCTCAGGCTGGCCAACCCGTAGCCTGAGTCTGGCCCACAGTGGAATCCGACGGCCTTTCCCCCGTGCCAGGGTCTTCTCCTCTCTGTTTCACTATTGAAACAAGGGGGAGAAGTACTCCACAGAGGAACATCCACCCCACTTCATTTAAACCCTATCTGCTTAAGTAAAACACATCTTACCTTGCTTCGGTTGGTTGCAGCCGAGCAGTATCACCTTCACGAAATCCCTCCTTCCTCCCCTAGGACTTTAGAGCTCTTTTAGCCTCCAACTCCAAGGGTCCGGCTTCTCTGATGCAGTACTCCAGAGGGCTAGAGATTAAGGCCCTATTTGGGGGAGCTTTTGGAGGGCCAAAAAGCACTTTCTGGCCCTCCAAAAGTACTTTTAGATAAAAAATGATGTTTGGTAAAAGTTTCAGAAAGCTGTTTTAGCTTTTGCGGGAAGCTGAAAACAGCTTTTGGGGAGAAGCTCCAATTTGGAGCTTTCCGAAAATGTTGTTTTCAGCTTTGTCGGGAAGCTGTTTTTTGGACCAAAATACCCCCATTTATATCTCATTTTTTTCCCCAAAACCCTCATCCCATCTCTTCCTCTCTCACCCATCCTCTCCCTCTCCCTCTCTATCTTCTTCTTCCTCTCAACGCCGCCGCCTCTGTTCCTTCTTCTTCTTTTTTTTTTTTTTTTTTTGTTTTGAGAGCACGTGGCTGCCCATGGTGGCAGCCACCATGCTGGCCACCACCCATGGTCGGCAATCCTTCTATATTTCAATGAAATAAAATAATAAATAAATAAATAATATAAATAACATAAATAAAAAGAAAAATAATGAGTGAGCGGCAAATAATCTGATCTAAATAAATAAATAAATAAAAATATTAGTAATTATTTAACCAATTTTATCACCTAGCTAGAAAATTTGTTAGAGACAAAGTATGCGGTACCGACTGTACCGACGTACCGGTGGGCATCGGTACCGGTACGGTACCAAACCAAACCGAGCCGAACCGGTACTGTACCGATGGGACTAAAAGCCAAAAAAAATTTGGAGCCGGTACGGACTGTCGGTTCGGTCCGTTCGGTCCGGTACCGGATCGGTACGCATCGGTACTGGATCGATACGCGTCGGTACCAGATCGGTACGCATCGGTACCGAAATATGTAGCTGTACCGTACCGGTAGGGTCCGGTACCGATATGTACCGGCCGGTACCGACGGTACGGCAGACCATGGTTAGAGAGATAAATGGTCATTAGAAGGATGAAAAATTAATTTACACTAATAATTATAATATTTTATATATTTATTATTGTATTATACTATAAATATAATATTATATTACATTATACATAATACATTGATATGTTATGTTAAATAATTTAATATTATATTAAATTATTATT
This sequence comes from Phoenix dactylifera, assembly GCF_051530095.1. NCBI lineage: Eukaryota > Viridiplantae > Streptophyta > Magnoliopsida > Arecales > Arecaceae > Phoenix > Phoenix dactylifera. The sequence continues at coordinate 5,707,630 of NC_143193.1, forward strand.
TTATAATACATAATGTTATAGTACTATATTATAATAATATTATATTATATCATATATTTATGTATTAATACGTATTATATTTTATTATGTTCTGTTGTATAATACTGGTAATGTCCTTTATGATTATTTTGTCACACAAAAGTACTTCCTCAGTTTGTTTACCAAATACATGTTAAAGTGCCACAGCACTTTAGAAATGTAGTTACCAAACAGCAAACAGCTTTTTATAAACGCTCTGCTTCAGACAGCTCTACTTCCAACAGCTCTACTTCCAAAAGCTCTACTACTAACAGCTCCCCCAACCAGGGCTTAAGAGGGTATAGCAAACCTTAGGTTAAAAAGCTGAGTGTTTATATAATGCTGCTTAAGAAATGACCCCTTGGAGAGGTGGCATCCTCTCTTTCCCCCTTGCTCCGGGAGCCTCCAGCTGCCTCCCTTCCTCAGGTCAGCTAAGTTCCTCCATTCAGGGCCGGCCCGACCCCTAGGCGACCTAGGCGGTCGCCTAAGGCCCCGGCCCTATAAAAGGCCCCGCCCCAAAAGCCTGAACTACGCCGCTGTGGAGTGGGGACAAAGGATTTGGGATACGTTTACGGCTGGGATGAGGTGAGGAATAGCTGAGAGCTGAGGAATAGCTGTCAAGTGATCACACCTCCATTGCCTACGATTTTTGGGTGAGCCTTCTTCTCCTGCTCTTCTTCCTCTTTCCTTCCAGAATCCCTTAAAAATGGATTTTTCGCTCATCCATGTGATTTAGAGCCTTAGAGGGCAATAATCGTGCTGTATAGATCATTTTTGTTTCTTGGATGGTGCTGGGTTTCCTGTGTTTGCGGGTTTTGAGAAGTGGAGGGGCAGATTTGAGTTTGGACTTGAGTTTTATCGCTGTTTGTTGTCTGTTCTGGGTCTATTGTTGCCGAAACCGTATCAAAATACTACCTTTTTTAACAGATTTACCTGGTTTCCTGTTGATAATTTGCAATTTATACAAGAAAAATCGCAGGGGGGAAATGGTTTTTTTTTAGTGTTTTTTTCCGTCGCTTTCTCATTTATAGCTTGCATTTAAATGTAAAAATGGTGGAAAAGAGAGATCTTTTTAGCTGTTCAGGTGGGTTTCGCCTTCTTTTTTCTTTTTCAGCTGGTTACTGAACTCATCATGGAGCCCCAGTTTAGATTCTGATGGTTCTTTCCAGTTGCTCTCGATGCGAGCATTCTAAAGGCTGGTCATACATTTGGGGTTTTTCAATCTTTTGTTTAACCAATTGCAAAAATCAGACATTTTCTAGATTCCAAATGGATTTTGAGCATCGGCGAGATGGTACTGTTTTTACTTCTTTGATTGTCAGATGACCTCATTCTATGATTTTTGAGTCTTTCCCATTTGGTAGTCCCCTGTCACAACTCCAACAAATTTGATCTGACACCTATTCACCCACTATATGCAACTATATGTCTTTAGGTTGTGTATGTCTTGTAACAACATATGATTATGAATCTTGTAACTGCATACAGCAATATATTTTTTGATTTGCCTGTCTATGCTTATTGGTATCAACACAATGTCTGCCACATTTGTCTCTGTGTACTGTAAATGTCATCAGCCCGCTGTTGCTCGTAAGTTATTCGATGAAATGCTTGAGAGGAATGAGATTGGAACCATGAATTCTAGTGCTGGATCCACTAATGATGCACAATATGTAGTGCTATCGAATATTTATGCTGCTTCAGAAAAATGGGAAGAAGCAGAGAGGATAAGGAGGAGAATGGTGGAAAATGGAATACAAAAAATGTGTGGTTGCAGTTCGATCATGAAAGGTAACACAGACTATCAGTTCCATGCTGGGGCAATTGTAGAGTCTCAAGCACATATGCTATGTGGGGCCTTGGATTAGACATTTTAAGTAGTACGATCATGAGAATTGGCGGACGCTGGCATTGTTTGGATGTTTCCAAACTCAAACAGGTTAGAGAAAAAATATTCAATACTGAGCTGAAGCAAGGAAGAAGGTATTGGCTCCTCTCTTAGACTAATTTTGATAGTGGATCACTGGATAAACTAGGATACCAAGCAGTGAGCTGAGATGAGATGAAAACAGTGCGATATTGTTTGCACACAATGAGCAAATACGGTAATGAACCCGTAAGGGTGTAAAGATATACTAATTCTTATTCAAGATTGAAGCATAGTAAACAAGGTTTAAAAAAAAGAATCTGTGATACGTAACTAAGCATAGATTCCCGTCAACAAGAGGAAGTCTTCAAAAATTCTTTCACCATTTCAAAAAAAAAAAAAAAGGCCCCTCCTTAGTGAGTTTGCCTTAGGCCCCCAAATGCATTAGGCCGCCCCTGCCTCCATTAACCGAGGATGAGAGGTGGCGGGCTCCTAATTTGCATGGTTAGGGGCCAAGAGCTGGCCTTCTCTCCACTGGCCAGCTGGGGCCCTCTCATTTCTGCCCTCAGGCGTGAGGTGGCAGCCCTCCATGGCTGCCATCCATGGGTCCAATATGGCCCAATAATACCTGGCCCAAATACCCTTAAACTGAACCTCAAAAGTATTGGCCCAGTTAGTATTGGGCTCGGACATTACATTCTTCCCTCCTTAAATAAATTTCGTCCTCGAAATTAAACATACCTCAATTCTCGAAGAGCTGGGGGGTAACTCTGACGCATCTCTTCTTCCAGTTCCTAAGTAGCTTCCCTTTTAGTGTGATTGGTCTACTAGACTTTAACATAGGGAATAGTGTGCTTTCGTAGAATCTGTTTTTTTCTATCAACAATGTGCAGGGGAACCTCTTCATAGGTCAAATCTTCATTTATTTGCAAAGGTTCATATGGCACCACATGGTTAGGATCCGGGATGTACCTTCGTAGAAGAGAGACATGAAAGACATCGTGTAGCCTGATAGCTCTGGAGGCAAGGCCAACCTGTAGGCAACCTTGCCTACTCTGGCAAGAACCTCGAATGGACTGATATAGCGAGGACTTAACTTGCCGTGTCGCCCAAATTGGGTAACACCCTTCGAAGGAGAAATTTTTAGGAAGACAAAGTTTCCCTCCAAAAATTCCAATGCCCTTCTCCCTCTGTCAGCCCATCTTTTCTGTCTGTCCTGGGTAGCCTGAAGCCTTCGCTTAATTAAAAGCACTTTATCTCTAGTATTCTAAACTAGTTCAGGACCCAGTAACTTTCGCTCCCCGACATCATCCCAATGCAGAGAAGATCGGCATTTTCTTCCATAAAGAGCTTCATATAGGGCCATCTGAATGCTGGAATGGTAACTATTGTTGTAAGCAAACTCTACTAGAGGTATGTGATCATCCCAGCTTCCACCTAAATCCACAGTACAAGCTCTCAATATGTCCTCCAGAGTTTGGATTGTCCACTCTGACTGACCATCAGTCTGGGGGTGATATGCTGTACTGAGTCTCAATTCGGTACCCATAGCCTTCTGAAAGCTTCCCCAGAATCTGGATACGAATCGGGGGTCGTGATCAGAAATAATACTCACTGGCACTCCATGCAGGCGCACAATCTCATCAATATATATTTGAGCCAGTTTGTCCAATGGGTTACCAATCCTGAAAGGTAGGAAGTGAGCCGATTTCGTGAGACGATCAACAATCACCCACACTGCATCATTCTTTCTTACTATTCTAGGAAGCCCAATAACAAAGTCCATAGTAATATGCTCCCATTTCCACTCTGGGATTTCTATTGCTTCCAGTAATCCAGCCGGCCTCTGGTGTTCTGCTTTTACCAGCTGACAGGTCAAGCATCGGGCCACAAACTCAGCTATTTCTCTCTTCATACCCTTCCACCAGTAATGTTCTCGAAGATCCCTGTACATCTTGGTACCGCCAGGGTGGATAGAGAAACGAGATTGGTGGGCCTCTTTCAAGATTTCCTTCTTCGGTTAGCATCAGCTGGAACATACAACCGGTGGCCAAATCTCAGGATGTCATCTGGGTGGATCTAGAGTTTGGGTCGCAACCCTTTCTCTACTTCGTCCTTGAGCTGACAGGTGTGCACATCAGACTGCTGAGCGACTTTTATTCTGTCAATCAGTGTTGGTTGCACTCTCAAAGTGGCCAGTAGACTTCTTGCAGTTTGTATAACCACCTCAACCTGCAATTTGTCAAGATCCCTCTGAATCTGCGGCTGAGTGGTAAGTAATGCAGCGGAGCCCATTGCCGACTTTCTGCTTGAAGCATCAGCCACCACGTTGGCCTTTTCTGGGTGGTACTTAATGCTCAAATCATAATCCTTCAAAAGCTTCAACCACCTTCTTTGCCTCATATTCAATTCCTTCTGGGTGAATATATATTTTAGACTCTTATGGTCAGTATATACTTCACAGTGTTCGCCATATAGATAGTGTCTCGAAAGTTTCAAGGCGAAAACTACTGCAGCTAGCTCTAGGTCATGGGTCGGGTAATTCTACTCATAAGGTTTTATCTATCTTGAGGCATAGACTACTACCTTGCCATTTTGCATGAGTACACAACCTAGCCCGTTCTTGGAGGCATCACTATAAATAATAAATTCTCCGGTTGAGGACGGCAAGATTAAAATTAGAGCAGATACTAACCTCTGTTTAAGCTCCTGAAAAATTTTCTCGCAATTGTCGTCCCAAATAAACTTGGCCCGTTTCTTAGTCAAACGGCTCAAGGGAGTGGCTATCTTGGAGAATCCTTCCACAAATCGTCGGTAATACCCGACCAGTCCTAAGAAGCTTCTAATTTCTTTGACATTGGTGGGACGAGGCCAATCCACCACCACTTCTATCTTCTTGGGGTCTACCGATACTCCATTCTTCGAGATCACATGACCGAGAAATGCCACACTGTTCAACCAGAATTCACATTTGCTCAGCTTGGCATATAACCTTTTCTCTCGAAGAGTTTGTAGCACCACTCTCAAATGATCTTTGTTGTAATAACCCAAAAAAAAAAAATTATAAAAAGGGATAGAATAGTCCTTTAAAATTGATATAAGGGGTAAAATTGGAAGGAATCAAAAGATAATGGCATAGTTGTAGATGTGTTGAAGTGGCAAGGGTAAAATTGGAAGAAATCAAAAGTTAATGGCATAAGAGTAGATATGTTGAAGTGTTAGAGGCAAAATGAAAATTTAATAATATTAAACAAAGGGTGAATAGTGTTTTGATGTGACTTAATTAGGGAGGGTTTGCTATGGCTTTTGGATGGAAACCGAAAGAGAGTCACAGAGAGGGGGAGTCTCAGGCGTGAAACAGAGAGAAAGAAAAAAAAAAGAGAAGGAGAAGAAGAAGAAGAAAAAAGAAAAAGAAAGGGATTCGAGATAGAAGGGAGCTCCGGTTGCACTGCGAGCTGAAGGAAAAAACGTAGGTCTCCTTCCCCTCTACGCAAGGACCCAAGTTTCACAAGAAGAAAAAGGTAAATACTCGTCCCTACCTAGTATTCTAAAGAATTTATGCTATAGAAAGGGTAGATGACAGTTCTAAAGGGTGTTAAAAGGGGAAGAATCGGATTTCGACAAATTTTTCCAGCACTACGGAAAAACCGTGTCGAAGTCTCAACTTCGGCAAATTATTTCGGGGGTCAAACGGCCTCCGATAATGATGCATGTTACCTTTTTGGAATCCCCTATGAGTGTAGAACATTGGGTATAAATTTCATAAAAATTAGAGTTCGGAAAGTGGATCAAAATCAGGATGAAGTGACCCACTGTCGGTCCGGGTTACTATTCATCCGAGATAAAAAAGATGAAAAAGTGGTGTTGGGTCGACTCAAAGTAAGCCGGAGTCGACTTAGGGCTGAGTGGGGTCGACCCAAGTTTGGTAGGATCGACTCTCTCAGAAAATCCTAGAGAATGGAGATTTTCGGCTCTGTGCTGGGGGTCGACTCAGGGTAGCTGGGGCCGATCCAAGCGGGGGTCGACTCTCAAAGTTGGGGTCAACCCAAGATTTAGTAAAATTTTGGATTAAAAGGGATTCGATCCTTTCGCACACCTTGACCCTATAGCATTGGTCCCAGGGTGTGTGTGGGATACTCTTGCATCATGATTCATGTAAATTGAGGATTAATTTAATAAGAATAAAGGGAAAAAGGAAAAGATTTAGAAAAAGGAAGAGTTGAATCAATTAAAGTTTTCTATATTTATGATTGGCACGTAGATTATGGCCCTTGATACAAGACTAAATGTATTGTAAATGCATGTATCAGTTGGGCAAGAAGCTAGGGAATAAGAGGAGGAAGTCTCCTACTGCCTACCATAAAGTACTAGAGGCGTATCAGGGCTGTGCCAGATTGACAGGTGAGTGGGAGTCATGTATTTTGCACCATGAGCATCCTTAATTCATTTTCATGAATGTCGCCAAGTGTGAATTGATTCCACTTGAGCATATTGATTGATATTGTAGTAGATTCCTCTATAATCTTGATTCTCCATGCTTGATTATTTTGTACATGCATTTGAGGGAACATTGAGAGGAATTACAAGGGGTAGATGAGTAGTTAAATTAGTTCCAAATTGTAAAATGACTTCTTTTGTAAATTGATTTCATTTCCTCTATTTTAAAGACTTGTGAGTCGTAGCTCTGATTATACTCCTTTATGAGTAATTAAATTGGATCTGAATTGTCAAATGACTTCTTTTGTAAATTGATTTCATTTCCTCTATTTCAAAGACTTGTGAGTGGTAGCCTTGATTATACTCCTTTATGAGTAGTTAAATTGGATCCGAATTGTGAAATGACTTCTTTTGTAAATTGATTTCATTTCCTCTATTTCAAAGACTTGTAGAGCCCTTCTCATGGTATATTGAGTTGCATTGTACTCCCGTGATTCCTCACTCCCAACCCTGATGTCAGTTATGATTGGGTCGTAGCCGAGTGAGTGGTAGTCTTGATTATGCTCCTTTTTAGTAGAGTATTGGGAAGGTGCATTATGGCATTTATGCATGGCTTGGCAGTATCTACAGGACACCTATAGTCGATGGGGTTGAACATCGGCCTGTGTGCACATAGTAGCCTTCTGGGTGGGCGGAGCCCAGTCCCTTCCTAGGGGGGACACGGCCCTAGGCGTAGGATCGGCCGGTCCTACGACTTATATTCTGCTTGCCACCGGGCATAGTAAGACCCCGTGAGGTGCAGTACGGCTTTCCGCGGATATAGAATTCCCGCGAGGTGCCGTTTAGTATATAGATATGAGATGTTTCTATAGATTTCTGTTCTGGATACTGGCCAGCATTTACATGATCAGTGTGGTGTCTTATCCTGCATATGCATGTGACAGTAGGCAGTTGTTGTGGTTCGCCTGGGGCGTAAGACCCACCTCCCGATAGCTGTCTAGTGATGACTTTGCATATGGACACCCTAATTTACATATTGGTGTGGTGTCATATTCTATGCATGCATATGGCAGTAGGGAGTTGTTGTGGTTCGCCTGGGGCGTAAGACCTACCTCCCGATAGCTATATATCAATGTTTCAGCATATTGACACCTGATTTGTATATTCCAGCATTATGATCTGTCGAGCATATTCATGGGTAGCATATATGATTACTTGATTATTCCATATGTGCTCCAGATGAGTTGATTGTGATTGTGGTGATATTGATGATTTACTCCATATTCTCTATATTGAGTTCATGTTCATCTTGTTATTGATCTTGAGATTTCATCTCGAGCCATGATTATATTCTGTCTCATGTGCATAGTACTCTCTACTCCACTCACTGAGTATTGATATACTCACTCTCCAGTTTGGTGTTTTTGATTGCAGGGCAGGTATTGTATAGAGAGGAGCAGGATTAGTGGTTGTCTGCTAGCTGTGCCGCTCCATAGTATAGTATAATGTAGATAGAGGTTTATACCTTTTGGTGTATTATAAACCTTCTGTTGTATATAGTGTATAGTTACAGTCATAGATCCTGTTGTGGATATGGGTTTAACCATGGATGGAATGGGAACCAGATTTTTATACAGATGAGTTATATGCCTGTGATAATGTATTGATATATATTGTCCAGGTTCATTATGTGACAGATTATGTGATTGCTGCTCTGACAAGTAGTGTTGTTGTATGTAATGAGATAATCCTGATAGGTCACCATTGGAAAGGTGATCATTTTGTGCATGCATCATGCCAAAATTTTTCAGAATTTATGGATGATTGATAGGTAGTAGGGTTCTACGTGGTGGCTGGTGGCCTTATGCCTACCCGCACCCTAGGACCGTCGCGGCGGCCCGCCGGGAACGAAGCGGGGGTCGTGACAGAGGTGGTATCAGAGCAAAGGTTAAGAAGAGTCTTGTCAGAGCAATAGGGTGAGTCAGGATTAAGTATAGGATTATACTATAGAGCATAGGATTTTTCTGTATGTTATTTTATGAGTCATTTACAATTCAGTAAAATATATTTGGGGATGAGATTTTAGAGTTCTTTTTGGCTCTACTTGAGACAAAATTTTATATCATTCAGTTTACAATCAAGATTTGTATTTTGATAGAAAGTCAATTAATCAATTCGGAGGATATTGATCAGAGTTGTGCAGCGAAAGTATAGTGGATCGAGTCAATTTAAATTGGTCAAAAATATTGACTGTGATGGGAGACTAGATTTTTCAATAATGAAGATTTGTGTTAATAAGAGAAGGTGAATATTGTAGATTCTCGAATTAATTATGATATGACTATGTGACCTCTCTGATGGTTTTTGCTATTTGGCTATGTTAAGAGATAATTTTTGTAAACTCATCATAAATTCTTGACTGCTAGGTAGCCATAAGCAACATGGAGGATGAAAGAGAAATAAGGGCACCTTCCCCGGACCCTGATAGCCAATCAATTTCACAAACTACTCCATGCTCCATAGCAACCCAAGCAGATTTGGCAGGAGTGTACCAGTTAATAGCACAACTGCTTGAGCAACAGCAGCAGATGCAGTTGGCTGCCCAACCTGTACAGCCGATGGAATCCTATTACGAGAGGTTCCGTAGGCTGAATCCACCGATGTTTGATGGTGGATTCAATCCCATGATAGCTGAGACCTGGATCCGGGAAATGGAGAAGATGTATGAGTTACTCCAATTTTCCGAGGAGGTAAAAGTCAAATTAGCTACCTCTATGCTAAGGGGAAGTGCTGATTATTGGTGGACTGCTATGAAGACAGCATATGAGGTCGACGGAATGACCTGGAAAGATTTTAAGAGGATATTTTATACTAAGTACTTTTCGAACTCAGTCAGGCAAATAAAACAGAATGAGTTTTTATCACTGTCTCAGTCCGAATATATGACTGTCCTGGATTATGCCAATAGGTTCGAGGAGCTGAGTCGATTTTGCCCCCAGTTCATGGAGGACGATATGAGTAGAGCCAACCGGTTCGAACAAGGGCTTAGATACAGAATCAGGTCCTGAACATCTTTATAGATAATTTCCAGTTATAAGGATATTTTGGATAGAGCTTTGAAAGTGGAGGCTGAATTAAAAAGATCCGATAAAGAAAGGGCTGACCTGATGAGATATAGACCTGCTAGAAGTCAGAGTGGCAGGCCATGGGATTTCGGAGACACCCCAATTCAAAAGAAGCCCAGGGCCCGCACTTACTCTAGCAGATTCCATAGTGGGCCCTATATGAGGAGAGCGAGGGCATGTTATAGTTGTGGGCGGACTGGACACCTGGCACATGATTGCCTGTACAAGAGGAGGAATGAGCCCAGACCTCCTGTACTTGGTGACCAGAGGCCAAGAAGCAATGCTCGAGTTTTGCACTGACCTACCAAGATGCTAGTGCCAATGATCGGGTGGTAACAGGTATATTACCAGTCAGTTTGATTGATCCCTCTATTTTGTTCGATTCTGGCACTATGCATTCCTTTATTACAGTTAGTTTTTCTAGATAATTACACTGCATACTTGAGAAACTAGAAGAACAATTGTATGTTCCTACACCCCTATAGAAAACAGTAATTATTGACATTAGTGCAAGAATTGCATAATTCAAATAGGGGTAGGAGAGTTAGTGACAAATCTTATATAATTTGACATACAAGATTTTGACATCATTTTGGAAATAGGCCGGATGTCTCAGTACCACACTCATATTGATTGCTACAGTAAAAGAGTGATATTCTAGATATCTGAAGAACCAGGGTTCTTCTTTCAAAGCGATGCATCTGTGTAATGTAATTCATCATTACATTTAATTTCTGCCCTTAAAGTTAGGAAGGCATTAAGAAAGGAGTGTAAGACTTATTTAGTCTGTGCAATGGATACTTGAAGGGAGACCAAATTGGAGGATATTCCAGTAGTGAATGAATATCTTGATGTTTTTCCGGAAGATCTTCTTGGTTTGCCACCAAAGAGAGATTGAATTTGTAATTAATTTGACTCCCAATACCACACCAACTTTCAAAAACCCCCTATAGAATGGCTCCAGTTGAAATGAAATAATTAAAGGAGCAGTTGCAAGATCTGCTTGATAAAGGCTTCATTCGACTTAGTGTGTCACTTTGGGGGAGCTCTAGTATTGTTTATAAAGATGGAAGTTTGAGGTTATGTATTGGTTATCGAGGATTGACAAGGTAACAATAAAGAATAAATACCTTCTGGTCCGGATTGATGAATCTTGTAAGATGTATACGAATCATAAAAGTCTAAAATATCTTTTTACCTAAAAGGAACTCAATATGAGATAGAGAAGATGATTGGAATTGATAAAAATTATGCCTTGTCTATATACTACTCCTCGGAAAAAGCTAATGTTGAGGTAGATACACCGAGCTGAAAAGTTTCTGGTAGCATTGCTACTCTACTCACATCCGGAAAAAAGCTAATGTTGTGGTAGATGCAGTGATCAGAAAAGGTGTTAGTGATACAGGAAAGGTTGAGGACAATGTTTAGTAGGCAGAAGAGTACGCAGATGTCAGGAGGAGAGATGTGCAGTTTAGCACGGGGGATCATGTGTTCCTAAAAATCTCTTCTATGAAAGGGGTAATGAGGTTTGGAAAAAGAGGCAAGCTTAGTCCCCGATACATTGGCCCCTTTGAGATATTAGATAAAGTTGGCACTGTATCTTACAGATTAACATTGCCTCCAAACCTCAGCCATGTGCAACCAGTATTCCATGTATCTATGCTCCGGAAGTATGTGCCGGATCCATCCCATGTGCTACTAGTGCAGGAAGTTACAGTAGAGGAAAACCTTTCTTATGAAGAGTTTCCTGTAGCTATTCTTGATACTCAGATCAGGAAGCTGCGAAATAAGAAAATATGTATGGTGAAGGTACAAGGCACCGGCACAATGTTGAAGAATGCACTTGGGAGTCGGAGCAAAGCATGAAGAGCAAATACCCTCACCTCTTTGAGTAATCAGGTAAATTACTCTTTTAAATTCGAGGACGAATTTTATATAAGGGGGGGAGGATGTAATAACCCTAAAAAAAATATATATAAAAAGGGATAGAATAGTCCTTTAAAATTGATATAAGGGGTAAAATTGGAAGGAATCAAAACATAATGGCATAGTTGTAGATGTGTTGAAGTGGCAAGGGTAAAATTGGAAGGAGAAAAGTTAATGGCATAACAGTAGATATGTTGAAGTGTTAGGGGCAAAATGGGAATTTAATAATATTAAACAAAAGGTGAATAGTGTTTTGATGTGACTTAATTAGGGAGGGTTTGCTGTGGCTTTTGGATGGAAACCGAGAGAGAGTCACAGAGAGGGGGAGTCTCAGGCGTGAAACAAAGAGAAAGAAAAAAAAAAGAGAAGGAGAAGAAGAAAAAGAAAAAAGAAGAAGGAAGAGGGATTCGAGGTAGAAGGAAGCTCCGGTTGCACTGCGAGCTGAAGGAAAAAACGTAGGTCTCCTTCCCCTCTACGCAACGACCCAAGTTTCACAAGAAGAAAAAGGTAAATACCCATCCCTACCTGGTATTCTAAAGAATTTATGCTATAGAAAGGGTAGATGACAGTTGTAAAGGGTGTTAAAAGGGGAACAATCGGATTTCGACAAATTTTTCCGGCACTACGGAAAAATCGTGTCAAAGTCTCAACTTCGGCGAATTATTTCGGAGGTCAAACGGCCTCCGATAGTGATGCATGTTACCTTTTTGGAATCCCCTATGAGTGTAGAACATTGGGTATAAATTTCATAAAAATTGGAGTTCGAAAAGTGGATCAAAATCGGGATGAAGTGACCCACTGTCGGTCTGGGTTACTGTTCATCCGAGATAAAAAAGATGAAAAAGTGGTGTTGGGTCGACTCAAAGTAAGCCGGAGTCGACTCAGGGCTGAGTGGGGTCGACCCAAGTTTGGTAGGATCGACTCTCTCAGAAAATCCCAGAGAATGGAGATTTTCGGCTCTGTGCTGGGGGTCGACTCAGGGTAAGCTGGGGTCGATCCAAGCGGGGGTCGACTCTCAAAGTTGGGGTCAATCCAAGATTTAGTAAAATTTTGGATTAAAAGGGATTCGATCCTTTCGCACACCTTGACCCTATAGCATTGGTCCCAGGGTGTGTGTGGGATACTCTTGCATCATGATTCATGTAAATTGAGGATTAATTTAATAAGAATAAAGGGAAAAAGGAAAGGATTTAGAAAAAGGGGGAGTTGAATCAATTAAAGTTTTCTATATTTATGATTGGCACGTAAATTATGGTCCTTGATACAGACTAAATGTATTGTAAATGCATGTATCAGTTGGGCAAGAAGCTAGGGAACAAGAGGAGGAAGTCCCCTACTGCCTACCATAAAGTTCTAGAGGCGTATCAGGGTTGTGCCAGATTGACAGATGAGTGGGAGTCATGTACTTTGCACCATGAGCATCCTTATTCATTTTCATGAATGTCGCCAAGTGTGAATTGATTCTACTTGAGCATATTGATTGATATTGTAGTAGATTCTTCTATAATCTTGATTCTCCATGCTTGATTATTTTGTACATGCATTTGAGGGAACATTGAGAGGAATTACAAGGGGTAGATGAGTAGTTAAATTGGTTCCAAATTGTGAAATGACTTCTTTTGTAAATTGATTTCAGTTCCTCTATTTTAAAGACTTGTGAGTCGTAGCTTTGATTATACTCCTTTATGAGTAATTAAATTGGATCTGAATTGTGAAATGACTTCTTTTGTAAATTGATTTCATTTCCTCTTTTTCAAAGACTTGTGAGTGGTAGCCTTGATTATACTCCTTTATGAGTAGTTAAATTGGATCCGAATTGTGAAATGACTTCTTTTGTAAATTGATTTCATTTCCTCTATTTCAAAGACTTGTAGAGCCCTTCTCATGGTATATTGAGTTGCATTGTACTCCCGTGATTCCTCACTCCCAACCCTGATGTCAGTTATGATTGGGTCGTAGCCGAGTGAGTGGTAGTCTTGATTATGCTCCTTTTTAGTAGAGTATTGGGAAGGTGCATTATGGCATTTATGCATGGCTTGGCAGTATCTACAGGATACCTATAGTCGATGGGGTTGAACATCGGCCTGTGTGCACATAGTAGCCTTCTGGGTGGGCGGAGCCCAGTCCCTTCCTAGAGGGGACACGGCCCTAGGCATAGGATCGGCCGGTCCTACGACTTATATTCTGCTTGCCGCCGGGCATAGTAAGACCCCGCGAGGTGCAGTACGGCTTTCCGCGGATATAGAATTCCCGCGAGGTGCCGTTTAGTATATAGATGTGAGATGTTTCTATATATTTCTGTTCTGGATACTGGCCAGCATTTACATGATCAGTGTGGTGTCTTATCCTGCATATGCATGTGACAGTAGGCAGTTGTTGTGGTTCGCCTGGGGCGTAAGACCCACCTCCCGATAGCTGTCTAGTGATGACTTTGCATATGGACACCCTAATTTACATATTGGTGTGGTGTCATATTCTATGCATGCATATGGCAGTAGGGAGTTGTTGTGGTTCGCTTGGGGCGTAAGACCTACCTCCCGATAGCTATATATCAATGTTTCAGCATATTGACACCTGATTTGTATATTCCAGCATTATGATCTGTCGAGCATATTCATGGGTAGCATATATGATTACTTGATTATTCCATATGTGCTCCAGATGAGTTGATTGTGATTGTGGTGGTATTGATGATTTACTCCATATTCTCTATATTGAGTTCATGTTCATCTTGTTATTGATCTTGAGATTTCATATCGAGCCATGATTATATTCTGTCTCATGTGCATAGTACTCTCTACTCCACTCACTGAGTATTGATATATTCACTCCCCAGTTTGGTATTTTTGATTGCAGGGCAGGTATTGTATAGAGAGGAGCAGGATTAGTGGCTGCCTGCTAGCTGTGCCGCTCCATAGTATAGTATAATGTAGATAGAGGTTTATACCTTTTGGTGTATTATAAACCTTCTGTTATATATAGTGTATAGTTACAGTCATAGATCCTGTTATGGATATGGATTTAACCATGGATGGAATAGGAACCAGATTTTTATACAGATGAGTTATATGCCTGTGATGATGTATTGATATATATTGTCCAGGTTCATTATATGACAGATTATATGATTGCTGCTCTGACAGGTAGTGTTGTTGTATGTAATGAGATAATCCTGACAGGTTACCATTGGAAAGGTGATCATTTTGTGCATGCATCATGCCAAAAATTTTCAGAATTTATGGATGATTGATAGGTAGTAGGGTTCTTGTTGCCCAAGGTGACAAGCCAAGAGGGGGGGTGAATTGGTTTCTCTTAATTTTAACTATCTTACTTATGTTAATTGATGAGTTAGTGGAATTAAAACAAATCACAATACAAACAACAAGAAGTATAGTGGTTCGGTGCTCTCCTAAGCACCTACGTCCACTTCCCAAGTGACCCCTTGGGAATTCACTATAATCCCGCGGATTACAGTTGGATTGTTTTCCGGGCTCACAATCCAAAAACCTTTACACTTTGGTTTTCCGGGTTCACCAAAAACCTATGTTGGTTTTACGGGCTCACCAACGAACCTATGTTGGTTTTCCGGGCTCATCAACGAACCTTTACAATTGGTTTTACGGGTTCACCAATCAACCTATACCGTTGGTTTTGCGGGCTTACCAACTAACCTTTACAATGAGTTTAATAAACAAAGTAAGAAGATTTAAGCTCTTAGATGAGCAAATATAACAATATAATTTACAAAGAAGAGTTTAGAGAATAGTTATCGCTTGATGTGACTTTTCTCTTCTTTGTCAAGGATGCTTCACTCTTCAAGGGTGGATGGAGCTCTTAATGACTCTTGGAATCTGCTCAACCACTTTCTTTTGACTCTTGAATAAAGCACTTGGATGAAGAAGATTAGGGCACTTTGTCTTTCTTGTGTACTCTTTGATATTTTGCAAAAGAATGTTCTCTCTGATGAATAGTGCCACTTTAAATAATTTCCTTCATCCATTGGACAAGCCCCAATAGTTAGAATTCAAAAACTAGCCGTTACTCACTGTTGGAAGGATAAAAAGTACTTCTGCAGAACTAGCCGTTATGCTTCTGCCCGTGCTTGGGTCGACTCAACCTTTCCTTGGGTCGACCCAACTTTCACTTGGGTCGACTCAACCTTTCCTTGGGTCGACCCTCTCAGAACCACAGAAACTTGTAATTCAGCCTTCCTTCACTTGGGTCGGCTCAACATTTCTTTGGGTCGACTCAAGGTTCAGTTGGGTCGACTCAACTTTCACTTGGGTCGACCCTCTCAGGGTTTCCAGAGAACCTATTCTGTCAATGTATTCTGTCACTGCCTTTGGGTCGACCCTCTCAGTGTTTGGGTCGACTCAAGCTTGGGTCGACTCAACTTCCTCTTGGGTCGACCCTCTCAGTGTTTCCAGAGAACTGTTTTCTTGAGGCTTGAGAGGCTTGAGGTTTGGGTCGACTCATGCTTTCCTTGGGTCGACCCAAC